>NW_026054582.1:0-382887 GCF_022478715.1 Daldinia decipiens
TTATTATTATTATTATTATTATTGTCCTTGTCATTGTTATTGTTATTATCACATTGTAATACCGAGGACTCGGCCCAGTATCCACCTATATAGCATGGGAGCAAATGCCTGCCGCAAGACAACGCTGTCACTACCGCCAATTAGAGGGAAAAACCAAAGCAGTCTAACAGTCTTGTTCCTTGCAAAACGGCTAAGGGTCAACCAAGTACCGGGATAAGGTAACGCAACAGGTCAGTAACCGCATGCTTGGATTACCTAACGGTTAGTTTTCGGGTTTCTGTTCTAGAACAGCGGCACTAAAACGCGCACTGAGACATACTCCACCGGAGAGACATGGAATGAAAACAAGAAACAAGTTATTTCAAAGCCAAAGCCCGTTAAAAAGCACATTGGGGGGGGGGACACAGGTAGGTAAGTGAAGAAGACATGGGGAAAACACTATTCACCCCTTCTGTTTGGTTCATTAGCCACAGGGGCTTTCATCATCATCGGGTATGAGTCCTCAGAAAAGAAATTCTCGATGGCAAGATGAGGGGACAATCAAAGTATTACTAGGGGTTAAGTATCTACCCAATACATACATACATGCTTTCGACACAGCCTAGTAGGGATCTTGGGTATATGCACAAAACGAGTATAAAATCATATGGAGCAGATCTTGAGGTCATACGTAAACACTGGCTGTATGTACATATTGTACAAATTGGACGCTTGTGTAAATGTAAACATATATCTACTATAGCACCGGTCTGGTGTTAAGAAACTCGAAACGCACCATCTGCTCAAAGAAGTTGCACGTGGGCCATCTAAAGCCATCAAGATCATCGTGGCCATAATATTATGCAGCCAAGCGTTGGTCATCCCCACGAACCCGCGAATGGGAGCCGAGATTAAAGCCAGCATTAAAGCCAGCGAACCCTTCCAGAAGCTAAAGTGGGATTGATAGAGCCATAGTTACAAGGATTTGCGGCAGTTTCAGCTACTTACTTACATGATAAGCACCCAGTTACTGCCATATGGGGTAGGTGTTTGAAATTTAATAAAGAAGGTAAACGGCTCGATATCAAGTATATCTCAATAAAAGATTCTCCAATAAAGATTTCCTTTCGTTAGGCGTAAACGCCATACCTTTTTTGCTTTAATAACATAATAAATGCTTCACATGATCTTATCGTACATAGTACTATTATTTTTGAAAGAATTTCTTATTTAAGACCTGTTAAGCGCCCATAAACCATCATTTACCTGAAAAGATTACCCTATCTACGAAATAGTTAATGATTTTAACATGGAGGGTTTTAAACCCAAGTACCAGAATCTACTGCGCCTAATATGAGCCACGTGGTTTAACTTGTCCAGCCTATCTTTTCAGCTCGATGGAGACTTAAAAATAAAGGTCGAAGGATTCCTTCCAAATTGATACGCGAGGTACTAAAGTAACACATACACTTAGATTTAGACACGAGGTCGTGCCGTTATAAAATGATGTGCTAGATGTCGCCATACATACGAGCATTAACACCCACGATCATCATTTCCAGTGGATACTGAAGAAGGCAAGGAGCTGACAAGACCAGGGCAAACTCTCGACCAATAAAGGCCGACCCAGTACAACGTCTCGGGTCACAATTAAGTTAGATGAATCCACACTGTTGGAAACAATTGCACAAGGCAATCATAACAAGGGGTACAAGTTTATAAATAAGTAACATTTAATTCATCACGCGAAGAAATTTGTATAAGTACATAGTGCAGATATTTGATAATGATGTAACTATCGATTTCTATAATATTGACTAGCGATATGTAATTACCTTACGTAGTGTAAATGACACCGTCTTTTGGGTGCTACTTTTGAACTAAAACGATCCGTGGGATGGGAGCGGCGCGGCTCGAACCGTTCCATTGCGAAAGCACATGAATCATAGTTACATGCATATCACAAAGATTACATAGTACAATAAAACAGGAATATCCCGTCTGGCATTAAAAAGTCATCTCCTTTTTTTTTCTTCTCAATATCGATGAATAGCATGATACGACCCGTGAGAGCGATTTGAATATCATTAACCTAGCAGTAAATGAAAATACTTTTACCTTTAACACAACCCATGGCTCCCTATCTCACAAGATCATCAAGGCAGCTTAACAAGACCCCACAGTCGTGCCTCATACTTACATTAGAAACTTCGTACTGGCTACCCATAAACATAAACCATTGGTACAGATGTTACCATAGCATGGTTTCTCCGCCACGTCGAAGTGGGTTAACTTACCTATTAAGTCGATAACTAGTAACTACATACCGATACGCGTTTTTAAGAGGTTGTTAGCTACGGGAAGCACACGGAGCTGATAGTACATAAAAACATGTTGCCGATAAAGGTTGGTGGGGATTAAGCCATTCAATCTTGAAATGTTTTCTAACGGATGGCAGGACGAGAATGTTGGGAAAGGGAGGACGAGATAATTATCCGAGATAAGATCTTTTAACATGCTAGGTTTCTAACCTAGAAGCAATATTAATGAGCTTCTCGAAGAAGTTAAATTAGTGGCTCGACGCTACTTCTGTAGCGAACTTCCAGGTCGTCCCGAATTATTCGAGAAATCCCACTGAAAATATACATGGGAAGCACGGTACGCTTGCTGGCCAATGGCCTACCCTGGAGAGAATACCCAACAAACATGTGATTCTCGGGTGGACAATATACTTTCAAGAAATCAGTCTAGCGGCGGAGGTTTGTGTTCCTATGCCAGGGGGACTAATATCTCGTCGATCCTGCCTGCCCAACCCCCTAAGGATCAAGCTGAAAGGAAACGGAACAGTAAGGCGAAACTCCATTGGTGAGAGCAAGATTGATGTGTGCTAACTATTATATTATAGTTACCTTAGGTAGGTTTCTGGTTCATGCTAAATGGCTACTGGGTGGGTGTTATTATCATGATTTATTTCATCTTTTTATCATGGCTTATTCATCTCGCCTTTAGAAATATGCCTCAAGCGCGCTGCTCACTTGGATTGGAAAATGGCATACCTATCCCTCAAATGCGATAGAGTGGCCCGCAGTTATCGTAGGAATACCTCGAGTATATTCAAAATGAGATCTCAGGTAAACTTGCAGCTCGGGTCAATCGAAGACTCTTAAGATCTATGGAGTGACAATAGGGGCTGAAACACTTATTATAGAACAATATTATACCACCCAAGATATCAGAGGACGCCGGTGACGGACAAACCTTGGTTGGTTACCAAAGTACAATAACCCATGCGCACAACTGGGAGTTACCTCATTAAAAAAGCCTCGAGGATCCATACATAGGTGCCGGCTTCGGATACCTCTCCGCCATTTGGCATTTTGCTTGACAAACCGTGCCATGTCTCTTGTCTTAGGCTAACTGCTAGCTACTTCTTCAGACTGCCGTACCACCTTTGCTTTCAAAGGCTTAGAATATCTAATCTGCCCTGCTAAAGGGGACTTCATATTAAGTTGTAGGTAATTAAATAAAGGCCAAGGATGGACCCGAACATCTTTCTCTTCCATCTGCATCACGTTGAACAAAAGAGATCGTGATGATGGGCCTTAGTGTTAGCCGTAGGTGGTCCTATTGTTAGTTTCGGTTACAATATAGATCTGGATTTCCTGGGTTATTTACCAATATGTGTGACTCACTAGAATAGTATCTATTTCATTTTTGTCGACGATTTTAGATGGCAGCCCTTACTAAGGGGCAACATGAGTTATCGTCGTATGTCGATGTATTCGGTAAGCCCTGCATAAATATATTGTTCTTCGTAGGTAGCGCATAAAATATATGCACGCCCATTTATGCACAGATCACTTGGAAACGAAACCCAGCCACCTTGAGCCACAATCGTAATATGGGTAATTTTCACAGCAAGTCCACGACGAAGCCACTTACAATTTTATATACTTCCTACACTCTACATCTTATTGCCTTCTAACAACTCAGCTTTATCAGCGGTATTCAAAAGGTGCTGATAATATACCAAAAATATACTTATAGTCTTCGCGCGTAAAAAACACGTGAGAATTATATGCTTGGGTATATACGGTATATACACATTCAACTACATATTTATATCTCGCAAGTGGGATGGCCACGATATCAGAACGCTATGATGCGTTGCTTCGTTGGGTAGAGGGGGATGGAGGACATCTTAATCCATCTATTGAAATATATCACGACGAGGTCACCAAGGGGTCTTTCCGCGTAAAAGACTCATGCTCGATTGGAGTGGATGATGTCATAGTTACTCTCCCGCTTTCTAAGTCTCTCTCCTATCTCGATGCTATTCGTGGTCACCCGGCTTTCGTTTCTCTATTCGACTCGGATGACCTGGGTGACGAGAGTAAAGTCTATTTCCCAGAAGAATTCTTGAAAGAAACGCCACCCCATGTTGCCGGCCGTTTTTTCCTCATGCAGCAATACCTTCTAGGACCCGAGTCCAAGTGGTGGCCGTATATCCGGACCTTGCCTCAACTCGAACACATGGGTAACATCCTCCCGGTAATGTGGCCCTCCGATGATGTCGAGTTTCTCAATGGGACCAATGCTTCTGCGGCTATTCAGGATATTAAGTCAAACCTCAAAAAAGAGCACAAGAATGCCCTGAAGTTACTCCCGCAGAACTACCATCTAGACTATACTCGACCGTTGTATTACTGGGCCTATAGTATCTTTACTAGCCGTAGTTTCCGACCGTCACTTATTTTTCCTGCCGAAGCTTCGCTGGGGTTGCCATGCGAGTTAGATGACTTCTCGGTGTTGCTTCCGCTATACGACATCGGAAACCATTCGCCACTAGCAAAGATTTCTTGGACCACCGATGAGCAGACTAAAATGTGCATGCTTAAGTCAAGGCAGACTTATTCAGCCGGTGAACAAGTGTACAACAACTACGGTATGAAAACAAATGCCGAGCTACTTTTGGGGTATGGCTTTATACTCCCAGAAAATGATGATCTCCATAACGATTATGTCCATATCAAGACCAGGGCAGACCCAGAGGCTGGAGATTTAGCGGCTTCGCATGTTGTATCATTGAGACCTATGGCTCATCGTAGTTCATTCGTCGGGCGGTCAAAGCTCTTGAGCGCAGATTCCCTGAGCTGCCTCCCTTGTTTTTCACACATTCAAGATACCCTCGTTGCTGCTCTATACGAAAGCATTACGAAAGGGGGAGATGAAACGAACGACGCTAGCTTGAATAAGATACTACGGGGCGACATTCAGAGTGAAGTGTTCAGAAAGATTGTCGATACCTTAGGAGCAAAATTGAGTATGGATCTGGAGGAGATAGAAGTGAACGAACCTGAGTACGAGACTATCAATAGTAACCAGCAACTTGCTATGCTTTATCGCGAGCAATGTCAGAAGGTACTGGAGAACGCTCTCCGCAGCCTCTTAACGGCGGACGGTTGAGCTATCGTATACATACACGTTGGCATACAGGGTTTATTGCCAATACGGTTGCTTAATCGATCAATTCATTCTCAAACTCCGAACTAGGGGTATCAAAATGCAATCTACCGCCGACGCCTAATCATACCGGGGCACACTACCTTATTTTCCAGACCCAAGCCATTCTTGGCAACTAGATGACGTACTCGTTCTGCCATAACATACTCTTCTGGCGCTCCTTTCCTAGTAGGTGTCAAGTTAATGACTGCGCCTGCTCCCAGCGTTCGGTTTCCACCCTCTAAATACTCTCCCTGTTTCGTCGGGTAGAAAAGACATGTTCTCATTGAGAAGATTCAAGCATGCCTTGGAAGCTGGTGTATATGAATCAGCAGCATATTCAAGAACTACATTATACGTATCTTGGTTGGAGGAGAGCACTTACGCAATAGCAAGCTGACGTCCCCCGAGCTAAGTGCTGCGCTCATCCTAGCCGAATTATAGCAGCCGTAAATTTGCTGAAGCGCAAGCATCCGTTCCCATAGTCTTTCAGGGTCTCCTTCTGTGCCCTCCTCTAGGGCCTTGAGGGATTCTCGTCTCCTACTCCTGGATGCGTCCGTGCTGTCCGACGAACACTCGGAACACGGCGACGGGGACCTCGACTCTTGGAACTTGTTGATCGAGTCGATGATTTCGGATTCATTAATTGCTTTAGGACTGCTACGCGTAAGGGGGCATGGTGTGATAGCATCGATGTCATCAATAATGGCCGGTTGGCCCAACTCTCTCGAAGCTTGGGGCATATCGTGTATAACTTGTTGGAATCTACCAGCCCAAAAGTGTTGCACAACGCTTGTATCTCGTCTAACCTTGCTCGGTCATGGATGGAAAGACCACGGCGTTTTCTAGCCTCTGAACTGATAGGACGTCGTTTAGATTAGCGAAAGTAAGAGAATAATCCCGCTAGTTCGTATTTATAAAAATTCGGATTGTATTTATTGTAAGAATAAGATTATGGTAACATTCACGCATCTAAACTTGTAGGCGGATTCTCACCGGCAGAGTGTGGAGCTACAGACTCACATATATAGGTGCCTATATATATTAGCCAAGGTAGGTAGCATTGAGCCATCTGAGAAAGCCGAACCGGGTTGGTACACATGCTTCACCCTCGAAAGTGCTTTTGCATGGGAGAAGGTGATGTGATGATGAAACCTGCATCCCCTCCAATCACAACCATCCGGGCCACAGTCGTCAACCCCTGCTGTTGTTGCGTTAGCGTGCAGCTCTCGTACATACTGCACACACTGCACACACCACCGCTGAGTCAAGAAAGTTTATATGGAGTACCATAGTAGGTAGGTTGAGGAGCCGGATGTCTCCAGAGACCGATGAACGCCTGACCGCAATGCCCTGAACTGGGTCGATGGCGACATGCGTCAGGCTACCGGATCTGGAGGACGTACAGCATGACTTGGGGATGATCACATAGGGGTCATCATATATTCATCCGCACAGCGTTCGTTCATATAGTCTCTTACCGGTGGGCTTTGATATTGAGTGTCGGCTGCGTAGGTGTGCAGGTAAGGTATGTAGGCATATACGGCAATCCACCCCGCGTCATACGACACACGCAATTGGACGCAAGCTTTTCTTTCTTCTTGTCTTAATCTGAGTTCTGAGTATCTGGGTCTTAACGATGTTCATATGCGTCTTGTCCCGCAAGATCTACCTTGGGGCTAAGACCTTAACTAGAGGAAGGGTAGCCTGCATCATCGCAGATCTCTAACTACCGGCTGATGCATTTCCGTCCGTTATGCCCCCCCCCCCATTATCGAACCCTGTACCCCGTATAGATTAGCTATCCCGGTATCGGCTGCGATACCATTATACATATGAGATGATCGAGAGCCTCGTGACCCGGCGAAGCTATACCTTTACCAATCTAGCTCTTAAGCAAAGGTAATCTTTTGTCCCTAACGCTTCAAAAACTATGATATACGCAAGTAGTTATATTAGAAAATCATAGCACATAGGTTAAGAAGTATTTCTATTAAAAAAATAACGAAAATCTTTTTTTTTTGTTTTTCTTTTTGCATGGAGGCTCGTAGCACGAACCTCAGCAAACGTCTGATTAGACTAATACTCAGACTCCGTTCAAGATTATCGACCACGCGGCTGGAGGGAAACGAGCGGGATTGATTAAGGTTCAGACGATCACTTCCTCCTCTAGAATGATCGTAAATGGTCTTACTACTGGGATACAATAGCGTGGCGCTACCATCGCGTATTGTTGCAGCAAGGTTATCTGGGTAGGCCAACGGCACCGCTGTGCTGGTAGAATGCATCATGTCAATCACGTATCCGTCGTTAGTATCATTAGTGCGGGGGGTTACACGCCCGAGGACAGGGATTCAGTTCGGTGATCGTACGTACCTAAGGCGACTTTCTCTCGATACTCCATTATCATCACCATCAATGTCCATATCTCTACCTCATAGCATAGTCTTACACGTACGATATCAGACGAGAGAGTTATGGAACTTCTGGAACGATTTATAATTTATATCGCCCAGTAGTTTGTAACAATATCTCCGGAGTATTGCGAGACCCGTAGATTAGATCACGATCATCTGGAGAAGTTGACGGCTTGCCCGCTTACCGCCATTTTCCCACTCACCCCGACCGCATTAGGTACCTACCTATTACATATTCTCTCTTATCAATCGGTAGCGAGAGGGGATCGCATCACGAGCTATTGATTTGACTCCTCCGGCCCAGTCTCTAATAAATGACGGGAAGGATTATGCCCTAGAAAGTTGATACTTGCGCTTCTGGTCCTCAACGATACTTAATTACCTCACATCTTTTCATATTCATCTTCATATGGGGATAATAATATACAAGAGATTTCCATGGGGATAGTAGGCAGAAATTAATAAAAATATACAGGTCTGGAGTGCCCAACCCCGCCACCGACACTGAAGACTTAAATCCGCATTTCAATCCTATATTAGGTAGAAAGCTCGTTCAAAGTCTTTATACGGATATCAAAATACGTATTGTCGGATAACCCATCGTAGATTAGTCCCTCTGCTGTGTATACCTCATATGGAATACTTAGGTTGCCCTGGTCAATTAGGCCTCACAGGGAAAGACAAGCCCCGGGGGTTGAGCTGGCTTGCATATGATCGACATCTGGAGAGACCTTGCCCCGGACTTTAGCGAACCAACAACGATTATCAAGGTCTAGGTGGCGGCTATACAGCTTACTACTACCTACACCATGTTCTGTTGATGAAGGATGGGTGATCTGCGACTCGCATTGTAAGCTCGATTTGCACATGGTGGCGTGTTTAGACGAATACCAAGAATTTAGATGCCGTCTTTGCCAAGTCGGACCTCAACCACCATATGATGATCGCCGTAACACCGGAGCGGAGGTGGAAGCCACTTTATCTGCCGCCGAGCCTTTCTCTCCGAGCGGGTGTTAATCATATATGCTATAACTGTAGCTCGAACAAGTTCTTCGTTTGCCCCTTTTCTAAATATTGGGGGATAACTAACTATGCTGTACGTCGTAATTTGGCCAACAACTTGGATTGCTATCAAACACCTTTAGCACCGCATTCTCCAGGCCACCAGTGCCAATACCTCTGCTCGAACGACAAAACTGGTAATAGCATTGCCACCGAAACACTAATACCAAACCCGGAGACTTTTTGAAGAGGGGTATAAGGCATCGCTTATATACGATAGCGAATATACGTGTCATATAACTTTCTTATGCAAACAGCAATATGCCTTTACTCCTCAGACAGTGTTAACCATACCACCCCGTCGCATTTCTGGTGAATGTCGATTTTCAAGATTGTGGGATACGCCAAGTGATGAATATATGACGCGTTCAGCCACCACTAGGCAAGTTATAATTGGTTTACTGCGTCCTTTCATTTGCTATGAAATTCTTGCCTCAACCGAATTCTTCGATGATGTAGTTGTGCGCTCACAAAACTACGCCACTAGTTCGGGCCATCATCACCGTGATACTTGACCCTAGACCAAGACTTGCAGGATGCAATTTGTGTGTGCCTTGTTTGCGTATATCCAGGAAGTTCTAGCTTAGGTATCTTGCTGTAATTCATTCATTCATTTCCCTTCGAATTTTCCTGTGTGCGGCATTAATCAGATTCCTGGCCGTAAACACTGAGTATGTCTGCCAGGTAGAATTTCCTACTATTTAACTTGGTGGTAGCTTCGACGTTGCTGCGCTGAAGCTTCAAGTGAGCGATTAAGTTAATATAGAAGCTCCAGGGACCATGATGGTACGCCCGAGACAGATGTTGTCCCTGTTCGGGCTCTTGCTCAGCGGCAGTTTCTTGTTGATATTCTTCTTCTACGCAAATTCTGGACGTGGGTTTATGAAACCTATCGATGTCTACCTAGAAAAGCCGACGGAAGCTGAACCTACTCCACGATATAAACCAGCTCCCTCCTACACGCCGCCTCTCATACAAGATCCATTTCCAGCATTAGCGACTTCGAATCCACCCCCTATCCCGACATACAATATTGCCGAGAAGGATGTATGGGTTAAGTACGGACTGGAAATCGCACCGCCATTGGTGATCGGGTTCACTCGATCTTGGCCCATGTTGCTCCAAACTGTCGTTTCTTATATTACAGCGGGCTGGCCGGCAGAGCAGATCTATGTGGTCGAGAATACCGGCATGCAACAGGCCAACGCGCGTGGCCAACTTGGTCTCCAGCACCCGTGGTATCTTAACCACGCATCTTTAAAACGCCTCGGTGTAAATATCGTCCAGACGCCGGTATTGTTGAGCTTCGCGCAGCTGCAGAACTTCTACCTCTCGCTATCGTATACCAACAACTGGCCGTATTATTTCTGGAGCCATATGGACGTCCTCGCACTAGGGCACGAGAACGGGTTCGAGGGCCTCACGCCGCGTGCGGGTGAGCTGGGCTACAAGAGCCTATATACCCTGTGTCTCGAGGAGCTTAATCGCACACTGGAGACAGATGATAGGTGGGGGTTACGATTTTTTGCGTACGACCACCTCACACTGCAGAATCCGAGGGCGATCGAAGATATTAGCGGCTGGGATACTTTAATTCCGTACTATATGACGGATTGTGACACTTACACCCGTCTGCACATGAGAAACTGGACACAAAAAGACGCCAATTGTGGGGTTATAACTGATACATCCGTCACGCTCGACAACCTCCTCGCTCTATACCGAGATCCGAGTATAACCCCCAGCTTCCGCGACCCAAACCCCCCGCCGCCCGTAGAAGAAGACAACGAGCAGAAAAGAGACACACAAATTGTCCCCCGGGAGCCTGCCGACCCTTTGGAATACTGGAAGGTATTGCTAGGTGTTGCTGATCGCATGTTCCACTACAAGCACAGCGGTCGTGGACGCAATACATGGCAGTCGGGTCAGCATGGCGGCCAGGGCGAACCTTTCTACTACGACTCCACGGGATTCACAGAGGCTCTGGATGTGTTGACAGAGGCGGGCAAGGATGTATTTCGCCGGAAATGGGGACACCTGAACTGCGACCTAATAGGGGGAGGTGGACTGAAGTTTGAGGACCAATGGCAGGTCTTACAGGATTGGTAAAATCAAAATAAAAGCCACCTATTCTATCCCCGAGTGGTTAATAGTATATTTGATAGGGATATATAGTCAGAAGTTTTGTTGTCTTTTATCCCCGTCTCCAATAAATTCGGTGACCAAGGTCCTTAGCGTCTGGGTAGAGACCTAAATAATCCATAATGCTTCCTCCAGGACAGTAATATGGAAACAACATACCACTTCGGGGCTGTTTATTCCTTAGTTTTCACCGCCAGTAAATTGCCCCCTTTTACCTAGTCCTTAATAGAGGGACCCTACATTTACACCACTTCTTGAATATAGCAGTCTTCACAATTTGAGGTATCAGTGATGATTATTAATGGTGTGGACCATAAGACGATAGAGTACACTTTGGGGATTGTTGAAAGGGGGTAGACCGGAACTCATACAAGATACTTATCTTTTGCTGAGCAGTCGCTTAGTCGTTGGAAAATTAAACCTTTGATGTCAGAGAACTGATCTATATAATACTTCAAGTCTTCGGGCGTTATTTGTGTCGTAGGGTTAAGGAAAGACAAGACAATCACCATCTTGTCAGACTTGGCTTATCTCGAGACATCAACGTCTTCCGGGCTAGCACGACGGCCTTTAATTGGTCCGTAGTATATGATCGCCTATACCCGGTGTCCCGCTCCGGTGTCCCACTGGCGGTAAGCCAGATAATAGCGACGAACCGCAATGCAAACTAAGTATCGTCACCGTTTACTCTACATCATCTGCCCGTGGTTACTAACAATACGTTACCAACAACCGTAATTATTTCCGGGAGGGATGTCATATAGAGAAAGCAAAGCAATAATTACCGTTTCCAAAAATTGTATAAAACATGGCGACTTGTAACTATTATGAGAAACTATAACTATAGAAAATCCGCGTCTGTGTTGTTTACATAAGTAATACGTAGATGATCAGCTATACAGACAGCTCTAGTTCTTCTAACCTAAGGTTCGTGCATATGATCAGCAATGATCGTTTCTACTTCGGTGTTGTATTACAAATGTGCGATGTTACATCTTCTCGAAAGAATGACTGCTCGAGTGATGCTCTGGTGAAGTGTTATTTATATTGGGAATATTATATCATAGATGAAGACAGATCGTAGAACACCCCATAAAGATAACAGCAGCTCTCATGTTGTCTAACCAATTGAATTTAGACTGGGCATATCATTGCTCTTCGAATATACCTCAACGCTATAACGGCCTCGGCCGATAAGCTAAACTCTTGGGAGCATATGCAGTGTACCCCATCTCAGGCAGTCGAGCAGGTCCAGATGTTGCTCAAACAAACCACCGGCAATAATTATGCTCGCGCCTCTCGGCACCGGAGACGCCTCAGGTTACCCCGTATCCTCGTCGTATCAATTTCGTAGTCTTGGCAATGCAGAAGAAAAAAAAGCAGGGTGATGATAAACGCCTAGCCAATGCAGAAATTGCCAATGCTCCGCCGGGCAATAGAATGAACGCGGAATGGCCTGTGTCTAATACTGGTCTATATCCCATTGTATCTTCGTGAAGTTGTAATAGTTGAAGTTCAAGGCACGCTGATGTAGTCGTATATCTAATGCGATTATGGATAATTTGATTCGGGTTGGAATATGGATCGGTCGAATCGGCACAAATTGTAACGCGCGCATTAAATCTGTTAATTATACACCTGCCCATGTAGTCATGCAAATGTTGTGTTGGGTATCATGGAAAAGGAATGAGAACCGCTCGGGACTCCACGTCCCGAATTTCGTTCGTCGCTTCGTTCATCGGTACTTTCTTTAGTGTTTATTTTGCTCGTGACTACCGGATGTAGTCGTCGAGCTTGGATGATGACGGTGGTGATTGTGATGGTTATGGTGATGCGTATGTGAATTGTGTTGTCGGACCTGAGTGGCTAGCATAAGTATGTCTTATTCTGCCGCTGATCTTAGGGTGGAACTCACTCTTTGACGACCCCGTCGTTCCTCTTCGGCCGGACTACTGATCGACTTCCTCTCTTCCTCATACCAAGCACTCAGGCTTTTACCGCTAAACATCAAGTCTTCGTCGTCTATTACTATTGGTTCCATCCACCCCTGCTTTTGCAACTCTGCCTCTCGCGTGTTTGTGTCGGGCAGGTAGTAATGTAGAGTTTCATCGCCGTGGTGATGCGATGTCGTTGAAGTAGTAGTAACCATCTTGAGGGGGGATGGGTTATGCGCCTGAGAGTTCGTGGGGGTTTGCGATGATTTATTATGAGAAGACGGGCGCGGCGAACGCGGTTGTTGGTGTGGTGATTTGTGATTACGTTGAGATGTCGTTCTGCTTCGTGGTTTTCCGTTGTCGTCAGATACACACGAATTACGTTGCGACATGAGCGATAGAAGCTTCACACGGGATTGCAAAATGTTTCTCGGGGCGCGTAGTAGATGCGTGATGAGCAGCCGGAATAGAAATATAGAGGGCGTTGGAATTGTATGTATTCGTCGGTATAATGTCGCGTATCGACGTTGTTTATTGTTTATTGTAAGTAAAGAAAGGTTGCGCCAGGCTACCTTTTGTATATCTAACCCCAACGCCGTTCCAAGTGTGGAAAGCCGAGTCTATGGCTATTGGAAGAGAAGAGAGGTGGGTATGGGGACAAGAATAGAATCGGGAGAAAGTAGTAATAATATATAACACGCATCAAGGGGTCCGGAGCTAGCAAGACGAGGTTTCAAGCCCGTAATAATAAGAATTGTTGGGTGGCTGGCTAGGAAAAAAGGAGACGAAACGGTACCACCGAGGCGGGGATTTCCGGAATAGGAAATCCAATACTGTACAAACGGTTAAATATGTCACCATGCGATACGGTAACTAGACGGAATGGTTCCTTGATCTAAACCACCGATGTTTTTGCTGGCTACCTATATTCAGGGAAAGGGACAAGTCTACTGATTGATAATATGAAGGCGCTATAGTTGAAAGAATAGAATGATCTCAATAAAGATAGAGCCATATGCCAATCTTACTGAAAATACATATATAAAGGATTCGGTCTTTGGATATGTACCTAGTAACAGGTATCTATGTGGAATCTGTAGCTTCTTATGTATTCGAGGCACCCAAGAGCCGAGAATTGGTGGCCAGGAACCCGAACGAACCCGAGCGATTTTAAGGAAAAGAAGCTATTCGGTTGTTGTTGGGGGAGAGGGGGGGGGGGTATACTTCAATATGATGTATTTCACCTCCCAGGCCTAGGATTCTTGTGGGGTTCAAGATGTAAGCGACCGAGATGAAGGCAAAATGCTCGGTCCCGCGGAGAAGAGACCCACAGCAACACACGGTTAATACCTCTCAATACATGAATGAATACTCCCGGCCTGAAGACCCGTTCCGAGAAAAACTCTATGAAGGCAATTCCAGGATATTTTAGGTACCTAAGGTTACCTAGGTATATTCTGGCGCAGTACCTACCTGATGCGCTTGATGATGATGATAATGATGGCTTGGCAAATGTAGAATTTCCGGTTGAAAATTTGGAAAGGCAATTAACTGGATGATCGCATGCTGTGAGAGGCATCATCGACATTGGTGGCGGCTCGGTTGTAAGATACTAATCTAGTTGCTTATCGAAGAGGTGAATACTGTGTAAGTCTCGCTAGCCATTTGGCAGAAACCGAATTCTTCACATGTAGATACTTGACCTAAAGTAACGGAGTAACGGAGTAACTACCTCCTTCTAGGGTCGGTTTAAAAAAGAGCGCCGTAGTTGAGATAAGGCATCAAAACATGTAACTAACCTGAATAATACTTTATTATTCTTCAAGGGCTAAGAGACTATATTAAGGCGTTTAAATAAAGAGGGGAAGTTGCTTTGAAGACAGCTATTTTTATTAATGTCAATTGGTTACTGTCTAAGACAGCAACGACAGTAAACTTGTAACTAGGCGTATGGAACCAACATGCCGAGTTTCTATAAATGACGGAAGCACCTGTAGCCTTCTCAGGGTAAAGCCTGGTTTTTGTCGCGTCAGCGGTACCGGGGTAGTTATAGCATGCTTCCTTTCGAGACTTACTCACAATTGATGATGATGATGAGAATGGCCGATCCTGATGGCACCTTGATGCTGGCTCTATATATTCAAGCTCTGTTATGTACCTATTTAGACTCGATTGACAGGGTCCAGGGCTCTATGTAACAACTTCAACCCCCACGAGGGGGTGGATTTCACGGGGTTTAGCAACAATCCAGCCATCTGTGCAAGGTATGTATTCCATCCAGTTACCGTTAGGTAGCAATTCCATAACATTACCGTAGAAACCGTAGAAAACGTAGAAAACTGTACGCACTACACTACCTATGCGGCCTCAACTCGGTCTATCTTACGGACTTGAAAACTTCATCAGCCTGTAGACATGAAGCTTACCTAGCCCAACCGGTCAAGCAGGCTGGCCTGCTTGTCAGCTTCGCTAGCATAGGCCGCGGCCGCAATTCGATTGTGTGCTCCCATTGGGAAAGCCAGCACATAGCGGAACCATATCGAAGCAAATCCCGGTCAAGTCTGGACCGGTCGAGATGAGCTGCAAGTCAATCATCGGCGAGCTGATCGATATGTAGAGACCGGCCCTGTCAATGTGCCTCTTTAAAAGATGTGCATCATATACTATTACCTATATCTGTGTATTCGCAACCGGCAGAAAGGCTGGCGTGATCCGACCTATAGTATATGTAGTACACAGACTTCTACTATCCGCCAATTCCAATCTAGAAAAGTCTCTAGGTTAAGAGGTTGGGTCTTACTCTGAAACCACATCAAGGGCTAGTTAACTAGGTTATATGTTACTATTGTTTGCGTTTGGCACGGTCCAGTGCGCTTTCGGACTGGGGACCCTGTAAGTTTTTATGTCTCGGCCCCGGTCCCTTCATCTTGAAGTTCCTCATCACGTATTAATTAGTACGTTGGAAGGTAGCGCGAACGGGAGAACTATACGATCCAATATATTTTTACCTTGACCGACACTCTTACATGTTCGGCAGCTAAGTGATGCTGATGCTAATTGTCAGCATTTTACAGCATTTTATTATAAAATATCAAGAGCCTCTAGCAGCAATGCCGTACCACGTGTGTAGGTGTGTCTGGTACCTAGGTAGGTATGTAAGAACTTCGCGGGCTGTGCTCCATTTGCAAAACTGCCAAGCAGGTCGGGCTGCTAGTGCAACCCTATCCAATCTAATGATCTTCTCCGGGGTACAGGGGTCAAGTAAGCAGATATGATATGTCTGTCTGTATGTCTAAGGCCGCACCACTCCGCCTCGAACAATAGCCGCTATTGGCTTCGACGAACTCTCACCCTTCGCTTATCGATGTCCTCCTGCCAAATACATAGTAGATCAATTTGATACACACCTCGCTTCACTCGACAAACAAGCTTAACTCCAGTGCTCGTGAACGATACGATTCGAACTTAATCTCCAGAGATCAAGAGCGGGGTGAATTTGGACCCCCAAGAATGCTAATACCTACCCCATCCGTACGTAGTAGAGACCAACTAGCAAGGGTTGCAGTTTGAGGGGTTCCCAGGGCTGACCAAACCCATTAGTGGGCGATCTCTGCACATGCTCGTCTGTAGGTATGGATGGATGGATGGATGGATGGATGGATGGATGTTATACATGGGAATTTGCGATTTGCAAGAGCAAATGTCTGTCCATCGATGTGCAACGCTTCATCCTTATACCGACCAAAATTTCTGACGGCCGTATCAATAACGGTCTAACCGGCAGATATATATAAACCTGCGTTGTTGGCTCGTTTACAAAGTGCCCACGTATGTATAACGCAAATGCTGGGTGATGTGTAAGTGTTGTGTATCCCCCGTGTATCCTATGTATGTGTTCCCATGTAATAAGTGCTGCTGCAAATACCCTATAATGCCTTACTGGGCCAGCTAGGCCTACCTTGTAGTCGTCGGGTTACCATCCCAGCCTGAGGAGAGCAACATAACTATGATCCTGTCTACCTAATTCTTGAATTTCAGTAAAAATTCCGTAGCAGTACAATATTTTACGGTAGGATTCGACGAAAGATTCCGTCAGGTGTCGTGAATACGACCGAGAGATATTTAGCAACCCTATTCCAATTGTTGCTATTACGTAGGGTTCATTCGGCGGGAAGGAGGGTCAACTGATCGGCCGCCAGCTCGGCTTGAGGCTGTCCTAAGACCAGATCCTGTGCCACGGCACCGCTGGGATCTATATCATGTGCTGAGCTGACGGCCTGCTAGATACCGTCACTTTTCCATCATTTGAATACTGCGCAACCAAACCATTTATTCGGCGTTTACAACTAGAATACACTGTAGGACGAAGGAGACACGGACACGCGTGGTTTTCTCGGAACTCTGGAAATTTCTCGACAAAGCTGTAACATATTTTCGCGCATACTACAAACAGGCTTTAGATATATTTCGTCATAGCGGATCCCGGCTGAGCTGCCAAGCCGTGTTGCATCCAGGCGGCATAATGGAAACGGCATGGCGAGTATCTCCATATCCGACTGGAAGCCTCTACATAGTCTGGTTTTATTTAATTATTTATAATTTTTAGTCGCCGTATTACTAGCTTATTCAACTAAGGTTAGAGGTACGGCGACGTAGTTTTAACCCTATCATCGCCTCTACCATCCGGCCTTCATTAACGGCATTGACGGCATTATCGCCCGGGGGGCTTTGTGGGCCTCTCAAGGATTCGTGGACGTTGACAATTTGGGCGAAGAGCTTCAGTTAATGAGTAAGAAATCAACTTTAATCGGAAACGAAGCTATATAGCTAATTATGTTCTACTGTAAGTCATGACTTATAGCATGAACGAATCAGTTCCCCGTAATTTAGTCCTTAAACAAATTGCTAAAGATGCCACATTACTCCAGCGCAATCCAAAATAATATTACTTTATATGTAAGACTAAGCGCGTCAAGAAATATGAATGTTAGGAGTACCTAGTCTTATTTGCCTACTTATAGCTATTATTTACTAATTGGTATTGAAAGAACACGGGTTTCGCTTTATTTCATTTATCTCTTAAAGAAATCACATACTAATTGAGGGTAATAAGTGCTTAATTTAGTGGTGCCCGAGAATCAGGAATAATAAAAGTATTGTCATCTATGTATGTAACAATAACATTATATCTAACGTCAAGACTAATAGCTACCTACTTGACTACTATCAAATTCAAGATATTAACACTATGATATATATTAACACTGTTTTTACGGATATCACATACTAATGCCTCAAGGCGTCATGTACGAGAACAGCAAGAATATACCAATAATTTATACTGAATAGGGAATATAGAATCTAACTCTCTGATTAAACAAAGCTAGCAGTAACGAGGTGGGTAGTAGGATGATGCATTATATGAGCGTCAAGATTTGAAAAGATGACTTGTTCAAAGGGGATTCTCTCCTATCAGGTATAAAGTTGTTGGCTCGTGTTGAGAGAGCTATTGTAATATTCAGAGCTATGAAATGGTGTTTTTAGGTTAGGTATAAACTTATAGGAGTTATACTAATAGAAGGGGAGGAGTAGCAAAATGGATACGTTAGGTGCCTTTAATGGCAATAGATGCCATTAGTTAAGCTTATTGGAAGTATAAACTACATCTACTCTTGCTTAACAGAATAACTAAGGAATAAGCTACATGAGTTAATTTATTAATCGTGCAACCTTAAAGCTACGAAGTTGAGACATTAGGCAATTAAACAAGGCATGACAGGTTTGAAGTTCCTCGAAGACTTAACTACTCTCGTACGTGATAAATAATAAGACTAAACCGGTGGCCTATTTATACTTCGTTCACAATCCCGTGGACCTTTGATGATATAGGGTACGTATCCTAAAACAAATCATTAAAAAGAGTTAAACTATTATGTGTCATTAGTTGATGTATTTATTTAAACTTTCTATAGTCTCAACTCAGTTAAGTAGTTCCATAAGATCATGTTTTAATTGTAGTTGAAATATTTTGGTAAATATTAAAACGGTAATAAATGAATTAAATAAAAGGTATTTTCACGTGAAATTGCGTACGATAATAATTAAACCACTTGTAGCCGGCGAAAGTGGAAGGATTGTCTATAAAAATAATGAGGTGTACACAGTGTCATATTAATTGTCTACATCTTAATGGTAGGCTGCCTAGGTATTAAGGTAGGTATCCGTTTTAAAGTAACGATGCATCTCTCACATGATGAAGTAACCTCCAAACATCATTGGTTGTATATGAACATATTTTCCCACGGAGTACGGCATCCCTTCGGACTGCCACAATAGCCCGAATTTAGAAAGGTCTGGGAAAAAAACAGCATAGGATGCATCCAATAAAACATGATATTTCGAAAAAGGTGACCTGAGACAATAACCCTCATAAATTCGGGCATCCGGGCACATACTTATCCAATGGTGGCATCTCTATAACGTCATCAAATCACCGCATTTGCAGATACTTACCCAACCATTCGCGGAATGCAACTTTCCCGTTCGTGGTCGGGCGTCACATGCTAGGGTACGTGCGAACAAGCTACCGTGGTACATGTAAATGTGATAGAGATGAGGTGTTGCCTTTGCTTCGCCAAGGCTATGTCTTAATTTAATCAGATTCTAGTCTGCATAACCACGGGTGTTACTGTCGCTGACTTTTCACTAATGGAACATATGAAGTTAAAGATGCCCCTTCAGCTCTTGTTTGCATCCTATTAGGCTTAGGCAATAGATTTATGAAATGGCTTCTGTAGGCGTACCCGACAAGATGGACTCGCTTCCTAGGAAGGCCAAGCAGCGCTACTTTGTTGCGACGGCCGTTATAATGGCCTTGTCAGTGGCTCTGGCGCTCGACGTTCTTTACCTGCGACCCGGGGCCCTGTCAATAGGACAACAGGCCCTTGCGGTTCTATTGTTGCTTATAGGTTGGCTTACGCAAATTTCCTTAGGCGGGACGCATAGGTATTATGTGGAAATGATGCGGAATGGGTGTTCGCCTCCGCCTCTATTCCCGAATGATCCTTTCGGGGTACGCTTCCTCCTGGACGCGGCGCGGCACATCAAGTCGAATACGCTGCTCGCGGCCTGGAACGGGCTTTTCTATACTCTAGGACATACGTTCAAGCATCGTGTATTCCCAGGTCCCGGCGATACGATCACAACCGATGAGCCCGATAACGTGCGTGCCGTGCTTAGTACTCAGTTCGACGACTGGGACCTACCTCAACTACGTATTAACGCATTTCTCCCCGTCTTTGGTCCCTACTCCGTAAGCCTCGTGCCTAAATCCTTTCAGTGCCCATGTTCGACTAACGTGGTTTTCCTATCAAGATTTTCACCTCCAATGGGGATGCCTGGAAGCAAGCGAGAACAACTCTGCGACCAGCTTTTGTCCGTGATCAGATTGCTGATCTACGATGCCTTGATCGTCACATTGCTAAACTTATACAAGTGGTCCCGCGCGATGGCAGTCCCTTCGACTTGCAGGCTATGTTTTCTATGATGACTACTGACATTATATCGGACTTTATGTTTGGGCGGTCGACTGACATTCTGGGGAATCCGCCCGAGGATGGTCTACGATTCGGTCGCTGCTTCGACGTGTCTATGCAGAAGAGCGCCAACCGGGCTCGACTGGGCTGGATATCAATGCTCTTTAGAGACCGCGAGCTGGATGAATGTGCAGCATTTATGAATGCATACGTGGAAAAGTACGTCGCAGAGGTAAGGGGCGAACAAGGCGAGAAGAGTGAGGAGGACCGAGAGAGCAAGAGGTACATATTCCTTAACGAGCTACTCCGGACCGGGGAATCGAATGAAGTCATTCGCGATCATCTCATGAGCATATTTACGGCTGGTAGGGATACTACAACGAGTGTATTGTCGTACTTATTTTTCGAGCTTTCGCGACGGCCGAAAGTGGTTGCTACAATCCAGCAAGAGATGGAAGACCTAAAAATGGACGACCCAAGTCAGCTTCCAGCTTGGGAAAGTCTAAGAGCCATGAAGTACTTGAACTGGGCCGTTAAAGAAGCTCTACGACTTAACCCACCTGTGGCGGCCAACGCCCGCGAAGCCGTACGCGACACCATTTTACCTACCGGCGGCGGGCCTGACAGAAAGTCGCCTATCTTTGTAACCAAGGGCACGATACTTAGATATTTACCTTGGACTCTACACAGGCGGCAGGATATCTACGGTGATGATGCCGACGAGTTTCGTCCCGAACGCTGGGAGACTCTGAGAACTACGTATGTATTTTAATGGGCCGTGTCTCTATATTGCTCGTCTAGTTTCTAGCCTTATTAATTCTACCATTATGCAGCTTCGAATATATCCCGTTTAACGCTGGTCCACGAATTTGTATTGGGCAACAATTTGCCTTGACCCAGATAGCGTTTGTTACGCTTCGGCTCTTACAGGCCTTCAAGAAGATCGAGCGGAAAGATGATAGGCCGCCTATCCAAAAGTTCAGCGTTAACACATCCATGCTGTACGGATGTTGGGTTAGCATGATGCCTGCGTGAACTTAGAACGTCGCTGTTGTAGGACTTTGGAATACGTAGAATGCCGCCAGGTTTTAGCTTCGACCTCATATGTGAAAGATGATTTCTGATAAAGAGTTTGCTTGCTTTTCTAAAATACCTACCTACCTAGGTAGGTGGCTACTCTAAGGAGGCTATAATATAATCAATAAATATATGTATGTGCGCGTGCGATGAGATAAGTCTGACCCGGCTCCTACTAATATAAAACGGTGGTTTCATTAAAGTCGTGATATTTCATATTCTAGAAGATACATGAAAATAGCCCATACGCCAGGACCTCTTACTTAACTTCCAAACCCAGAGCACGCATTAATCCGTGGACAGCCTTTTGAATTTTACCTCCGTGGGTTCTTCCCTCATAACCCCCCTTTTCCGCCACCCGTCCACTAGCAAGGGCTTTCTCACTCCAAGCCCCTGAATCTACGATTGAATTCTTCTACAGCTATAGCTACCATTCGATACAAGAAGGCCCGTCCGCTTTCTTCACCGACAGGGATAAACGGCCCGTTAGTACCGCCGCGCAACACGATGCTGAGGCCTGTGCGCTCCTTCGCGATTGTCTGCACGTCCTTCAGCGGTATATCCCATTCGGTAGTCAGTCTCCGGCTTTTAATGAGAAGAATTCGGCTGAACGTGACCATGACTACCATATCTTCTCTGGGCAAATCCAAGTGCGCAATGTAGTTCTCGTTGAAATATTTCCCGTTGTCCACCTGCTTGAGCCAGGACTGTCCTAGGGCTTCGCGCTGATTGTAAGGACGGACGATACCATCCGCGGGTATGAATCGCGTCAGGCGGACGCGGTCGAGCTCAGAACCGTCGAAGACGGTTGTGGTATTGCGAATACCTTCGGATAGATTAGACGCGAGGTCAAACACTCCGACGGCAGGCTTAGTTGCAAGACCAATAAAGCCTTTTCCGACACCTTTAAAGAAACCAACGGCCCCTTCCTGCTCTGCGCCTTCAAGAGGTTTCCGGGCAACGCCGCCGATGCCGGACGCAACCGAGGTGAAAAAGGAATTTGCACCAGCGGTAACACCGAATAGGGCATGCTTGGGCCGGTTGCGAGCTCGCGTAATACGCCGGCGATCTTGGAATTGCTTGTCGAGAGTTGCGGCAGCTAGGCCCTTGCCAAAGCTTCCAGTGACTTTGGAAAA
The DNA here is from genome assembly GCF_022478715.1 of Daldinia decipiens. Lineage (NCBI taxonomy): Eukaryota > Fungi > Ascomycota > Sordariomycetes > Xylariales > Hypoxylaceae > Daldinia > Daldinia decipiens. The sequence goes on from NW_026054582.1 coordinate 22,785, forward strand.
GGAATCAGAGAAACCGTAGACGGACTTTTTGACAAAGCTAGCGGCTCCCTTTGCAATTCCTAGACCTAGGTCTTCAGGCTTATCAGACATGATAAGCCCTTGGTACGGCTCGTAGAAGACGTCGGTTATACCGCTACTGATACTGTTGAATAAACCGACGGGGTTGCCGAGGAAGTCAGCACTGCCGATGATCTTATGGACCTGGTATAGAACTTCTTGGCTGTAGTGATTCGAGATGTTCTGTGTCAAAACGGGAATGGAGACTCGAGCATTTTCTAATAATAATGCGTTTAGTCGGATTGGGGCATCATTGACATTCCCAATGGCCATGGTCATCACGTTGACGAAGAACATGATAGGATTCCGAGATGAGGTCTTGTCCTCTACGTTAACGCGTTCGGTACGCATGAAAGACAAATCTAATTGCATCGGCTGTATGTTTAGGACTTCAAAGTAAATGTCCTGACCTGACTGTTCTTGCTTCGGCTCGGGAATATCTAGGCCTTCATCGCAGAGCTTACCCTCATTCGTTTCAGACCAGGAGGCCCCAGGGATCTTGGAGAAATCTAGAACGGCATAGATGAAATCTTCATCGAGATCAATGGTCATCTGCTGAAGTAATACGGTAGCATATTTGACGTATAGAACGCCATACGAGTCGTCCTTGACTCTCGTAACCATGGCATGTAATGAAGGATGCAGCTCAGTCTCCCGTGCTTGCTTTGGAACTACACTAGGGTAGAGTATCATTGGGAAAAGACCGCCGTATAGCTGGTTATCAATCTGGATCCATTTAATGGATGTACTGACGGTCTGGTAGAGAGCCGATTCGCTATAACGAAGGTTGATGTCTCTGAATGTTATATATGCCAATTCCTTCAACTGTTGATTGATGAGCGAGATACCAACTCCAGAAAGCTTCAACTGTGCTTGGAACGTTGTATCGGTATCCTGGCTCTTGACTTCAAAGCCACCAGCGCTGTTGCTCGAGCCCGCCTGTGTCCTCTGGCGGTAAAGGCTTTTGCTTTGCTTAAAATTAGACAAAATAAGCGTCTGAGTTGGTCCATCGGCAGCAACATTGATGTCGATGATCTTTTGGGTGCCGGAACCGCTGACGAATTTCATTGGAATCTGATTACCAATTTCCGCTAGCTTTACGTGACGTTCTTTGCCAAATGCGCTGATGACCACTTCTTTGAACTTGGCGGCTGGGAAGTCCCAAGCATAGGGCATGATGCTACGTGGTGGCAAGCGGTATCTAACCGGCCTCCATCCGGAGCGATCCTCAACTCCATCCTCTTCTATATTCGGGTTTGCTTGATGGAAAGTGAACTCAACGTCACTTTCATTTCGCATGGAAAAAGGCCAATTCTTTGTCTCCATGCTAAGGTGGAGGAAGATTGTCGCATCCTCCATCAAAACTTCAACTCGAATGAGGCGTTGTCGCTGCCCAGCTCTTGCGATTTTGATATGCACAGTACCCAAATCCGATATGTTGATCGGCGATGTCCACTGATCGTCGATCCCTGGGAATCTTAGAGCTATTTGTTTTGTAGCTGATCTTTGAAGCCAGTGAAGAGGCTGCAGACCTCCGGGATTCAGGGTCATAGTCTTCGGCGAAGTTGGCTCTCTAATAACGAGCTCCTCGCCGATCTTATTTTTGACCACAAAGCGCGGTGCTAGAGTGACGACTTTTGTCAACTTGTATTTACCCTCGCCGGGCTCTACAGTCACACCAACGTGGATTTCGGAATCCTTTTTCGACGATGGTAAAACAATTTCTGTTGTGCTCCCGATAGCATCGAAACTCTGCGGTTTACTCCAATCCGAGTCGCCTATTTTGAGAAGGGTTCGGTTGCGTTGGTCGTCGTTGGCATACGAGAACATGAAAGGTAAAGCTTTTGGCCGCTCTTGATCTGAGGTATCGGCTATGGCTGACTGACCCGCAGCTCTCTTCGGCTGCTGCAAGAACTGCTTGCCGCGGATATCAACCTCCAAACCAGTTTTGTTGAGTACGACATAAGGACTGTACACGGTAACCTTGAAAGCACCACCTCCATCTGGGATCTTAAAATAATGGAGCCTAAGGCAGAGAGAGAGGTCTTCGCTATCCTTGCATATTAGTTTATGTTCTTTACGAAAGTCTTCCTGTGCGCCAGAATTGATGATAGCAAATTCGCTGGACTTGAATTTGGTATCTTGCATGTTGATGCTAAGTAAGAGAAGATGAGACAGCTCTACAACGTGGACCGGACTAACACCGCCCTTCCGTAGGAAGTTTGTCCAATCTCGTTTTGTATTCTTGTCGTAAATGCGGTATTTGAAATCGTAAGGAAGAAGGTTCTCTAGGACTACTGGAGGAGAGAGTTTTAATCTCATGTACGGGTATTTTCTGTAAACGTTAGCGTCGCAAAATGCATTATATTTGCGAGAAACTCACCCGGTAAGGAAGTGGCCTTGATCGAAGTTTGCGCTGAGTTGGAAAAAGAATGTATCACTGTTGTCGCCTTTGCACATGAGTGTACGCGTGGGTCTCTTGAGCAGATCTCTCCACCATAAATGTTCGGATGACCATGCGTAACCAAAGCCCGAATCTGGTCGTATCAATAAGGATTTGACGTAGGCGGCAGCTACCGGAGCAGGTCGGCTTTCTCCTGGTGCGATCTTCTCGATCTTAAGCAGATGGCCTTCTTGGACATCGTACACGCCTAATTCAACTGGTATCTGTGTCTCGTTTGTTACCACGAGGGGAGAGCGAAGCGTGACATATTTGATATTGTCTGAGCCAAGTTTTACTTCAACGAGTAGCCGATGGAGAGTGTTGTCCGTTTTAGGTCGTAAGCTATAAAGGAACTCGCCTTCACGGTTAAGACGGATGTTCTTAACTATATCAAAACCACTACCTTCAATTTCAACTGCAACGCTACTCGCCGCATTGCTCTCCGACATGATATTTTCTCGCATCTTTTCCCAATGTTCGAAGCTCCATGGGCCTTCTTCGCCGTCTTGCAATTTGAGGGAGATATTCTCATCGTTGCTCTGGCTTCTAGCCTGCACTGAGACGTCGAAGCCGGTATAATTTCGGATCTTGTAGGGAGCCTCTACTCCACGGGGTTTGCCCAACACATCTTCATCTTTAGTCAGAAAATCGAATGACTTAGACGCTAAGGCGATTGTTGCAGTTGTGATCGTAACATCAAATGTCCTTTTTGATGAGACGTCAACTGAGAAGAGGCCGGTCTCCTGCTGTTTCGCAACGCCAAGACCTACTTGCCAGGGTTCCAAGAGTGGCTCCCAAGCAGACTTTGCGAAATTGTAGACGTTGATATACATATCAATCGCGGTCTCGGCTTTAAGATTACTAGACCAATCCGTTGATGATGCTTTGAATTTATTGATGCTCAGATCTAGGATCGGCAATTCGTGAACGTCACCAATCAGCACAACACGAATTCCATCAATTGCAGCAGTAAGTTCCTCCTGGCGCTTAGGAGCTGTGCTAATATCGTGGGGCTGGTGGAATTGGTCCTTCCCGGATTTCTTAGTGACTATCGTGCCGGATGGTTTTGCTGTTTTACTCCTGCTAGTAGCAATAGTAGAGTGTCCCCGACCACTCGCTGTACGCTCTTTAAGGCCGGCTTGTCTCAGTTGCTTTGCTTTCCTATTAGACGCACTGCTCTTAGGCTCGCTATCATCCTTCTCGGAGAGCTCAGATGCCTTGCTAATAATCTGGAGGACGAGGAGGATGTCTCGAAGTGAAAGCCGGAGAATTAGCGGATCGATATCGACATGGATATTCGTATAGTCTACCCGTGAATTGTCCATTGATACTTGGATGGAGAAGTCGTCGAGGATACGAAGTCGAGTCTCATCGAATTTATCCATGCGGCAGAGAAACATTCCAACTTCAGTGACTTGGAAAGTCAATGAATGTTGTTGTGAAAGTAACACTTGTTTCGTGCCTAGAACGATTGCTTCTGAGCTAGAGCTAAGGGGGTTGGCTATTAGTATGACTTGCGAGTCAACAATATTAACACGGAAGGCAATGCTAAGCTTCGAATCCTCGTCCTTCTTCGCCACCTGTTCTCGTTGAGATCCTTTGGTGCTTTTTCGTGACGATCCCGCTGCCCATTGTATTTGCATTGACTCGGCGTCAGAAATATCGGGGGTTTCCCCAGGACTTTCTAAGGCAGCCAGTAGAGGTTCATCAGCTTGCAAGCCAGTCATGACGAACTTCTGAATTGCAAAAAGGTAATCCAAAGCGAATATGATTCTAGGACTGTCGATGGCGATCACGGCTATTAGGTTACGCTCGTCGCCCCCAGACATAAATACGCTCGCCATGAATTGTTGGACCGTCTTGTTAGAAGATGCCATGATTCTCCTATACTTACTACCCTCCCGGGCACGACTATCATGTATGGTAAATGACTGAATCACAAATTCCGCCTCCAGTGAGCTATCTGCTAGCATTCGGGTCTTCAACCTGCTGTCATCTAGGGAGAATCGTGATAAACTAGCGTTGTCCATGTCGCCCACAGGTTGGTTCTCGTGGGCATTGATCAGCTCAAGACCGATTTTGTGTATATTAAACACGAGGTCAAGCTTTGCCCAGACGTCTTCTCTCGAGCCTAATTCTGGAGAAAGGTCAATTACCTTGTCTTCAGACCTACTGGTGGTAGATGACATCGTTTTGGCTCGTCGCAATGTACCCTCATCAACATCTCGCTCAGCTTCCTCTCCTCTAGCATTGGAATCCGTTGCGAAGGCTGCTGGTATGGATCTGGAAATGCCTAAGAGGAAGTTGAGCTGGTATTGGGTAATCCTCAGGTTGAAGTCGGTCATGCTGCCTTCAATCTCCATATCTGGCCGCTTCCATCCCTCCTTATGTTCGGCGTACGTGATATTAAAGCCAAGATCCACGTGATCAATCATTTCAAGTTCTTCAGACTGTTCGTTGGGATAATGGAATAGAGACGTTAATCTAATGTTTCTGATACCCGCGGAGAGCTTCATAGCGATTTCCGAGTCCTCCGTATCGTCTAACGGCGCGAACTTATTCTGGGCGTATATCTCACCCAGATATGCAGTGATTAGATCTCGTTTTGGCCTATCCGGCGAGAGAGTACGGGGGAACACGATAATGGGGGTGTTGACTATGACATCAAATTTGAACCTGCTGGTACTTTGCTGTAGTTGCTGGGCTTGGTTAGCAGCTGCTTGGCGAGCAGCATTATAGATGGCCTGCATTTTGCCAAACTTGACCAAGAATTCGATAATCTTTCTGAACGGCTCTTCAAGGAAATTAACCTTGATAGACCCAGCACGTAGGTAGATAGATGAATCATATCCTGGGTAAGCTTTTCCATTACTTGGGTCATATGTTTCATAGCGGAAATCAGCGAGCTCGTCCCCTTGGATCGTGACGAGTTGGCGGAAGCTCGAATTTTCTGACGCGCCAATATTAACATCATCCACCAGCGTTAAATCGCCTAACTTGGCCGCCGCTCTCATTGTTCTACCTAGAAGGAAAACCCCAACGTCGGCGTGGTTGAACGAGAGTGTTGCCAATCGAATTCCATCGTTGTTCAAAATCATGCGAATACTCTTGAGATCAACCTTGACGCGGATGGAACCGCCCTCGTTCTGCTGGGAATTAACAGCCGGCTCAACAACTTCAACCGTATCTTCTTCATCTATTTCTCTAATCTTTCCCTGCTGCTGAGAATTTGAGCTGTTATTGTTAGTAAATGTAGTGAGCATGAAGTCCAATAGCGTGAGCAAGGTCTTCCTCGTCACAACCAAGTTAATTGTGGAGACCGCGACGTTGACATTTGTCTCTATGCCCTCGTACACTGGCATGAACTCTGGTGATTCCCTATTGACTCTAGTGAACTTTACACGGACGAGGTCTCTCTGTTGCTGGCGGTCCTCAATATCACCAGATGACACAATAGATTTGAACTCTGCCGGAGGATTGTCGACGAAGTCATCTACCGACACGGAGCCTAAGGATACCTCTGCTGCCATATCGTAAGACCTGATGTAAAAATTAAGATCAAAATTCTCCGCGATAAGTTCTACGAGTAGGGATTCAGGTCGCACACCATCGGGGTCACTACGATAGAGAGAGCCTTGTAACTTGTCGACGGCGAATTTGAATTCAAAGTTGCGTTGCTGCGTCTTAAGCCGCTGATTTGAATTTCCATCCGCAGCATCCTCGAATTCATCCTCGTCGTCATCTGACTCGTCTTCTAGAATTATAGCAGTTTGTTGAGTGAGGAATAGATTGGATGAAGCTTTGTGGTCGTGTGATTTTGGCAAACGGCTCGACGCGGAACTGAGTAGACGTGGTCTATTAAACTGGCCTTCGGTTCTGATTTTCTGCTGCTCTCCATCAAATTTTGGTATAGCGACGTCAATTAACTTCATCAGGCTCTTATATTTAGTGTCAGAAGCCATTGCTCGAAGCACAGGCATGTGACCTGATACCTTGACCTTTGTTAGGTTAGGCGCCTTTGGCAATATCGATAGGGCTACTACGAAGTCGACATTGATCTTCTCCACGATATGAAGCATCCGATTATCATCCTTGTCGACCAACTGGGACTTCGCCTCGTCGATCGAAGGTCCAATCAGGACCTGTGTTGATGTTAGTTTAACTAAGAAGCGATCATACATGAGAGACTCGAGCTGTTTGAAGTCTTCATCGGAGAACTGCTGGTGGTGCTTGTCCTGTATCTGCTTCAAAGTCCCTTTGTCGACTAGCTCACTACTGACGCTAATATGACCAGCGTCTAGAATGAGACATGTAGATCGTGCTGTCTTGATAGACTGAGGGATTATAATAAGGGGTGCCTGAAGGTCTAGCTTAGCATTGATAGTCTTATGCTCCTCAAGAGCGAACTCAAGGCCGGCACGCGTCTGCTGTCTCAACCCCTCAACAGTAGCTCCAGCAGTCTCCATCAATGCTGTTATGGATTCCATGTGCCTCTCAGGTGGCTTGAAGAAGTCAACGACGCCCACAACGAAGTTAGGGTTCCACACGATTTCCAGTGGCTTGAGCTTCGCCGTGACTGCGAAGTCGCTCTTCCCATCAAGGGGATTCTGCTCAACCTGCAAGTCAAAGAAGGTTTCCTGTCCAGACTTCTCGAGTTCGGCGATGGAAAGCCGCCTCTTGCTCCTCGTATCCGGAGCATCCTTGACCCGAACAATCTCCTTAAACAAACTCTCTGGGGTAGTACCATCGTTGACTCGGAAACCACCAAGGCTAATATCAGCAAGGACGGAGTCGGGCCTTTGAAACGCTTTCGCTTTGAAAACATCAAAATGCAGACTTAGCAAATCGGTCGTATTCCCATGAGGATTCTGTCTTAGAGTAAAACTGCCGGTACTAAGAGATGCATCAACTTGCATTTTAATAATGTCACGTGGCATGTCTACGGCTTCAGCCAGAGCGGTTTTCTCGTCCCAGTCAATAGCCTCATAGAGCTCTTTGCGCTGCTCCTCGGTCATCTGAGTGTTTTCCTCCGTTGAGTCGGTGAGCTCGGACGGTTTCGAACCCCACGCCCAAGCTAACCATCCTTGTTGTTGCGGTTCCCTAGATGGTGCTTTTCTGAGCGCTTCTGCGTTCTCCTTTCGCAGTTGATTGCGAGCTAATGATCTCCAGAATCGCAAGTCTTCATAACCAAGCTTCCACTCAAGCTTGTTTATTTCATCGAGTTCCTGTGGTGATAGTTGTTGGTTTGCCTTCTTTTTCTTGAAAAGTTCGATGTATAGGTGACGGTCATCACGGCGTTCACGAAAGTAATCCCATGTCCATCTACGGTTCCTCTCGTGTATTTTGGTGAGTACTGCGTTCCCGGCAAACTTAAGCCAGGCACGAGGATCTTCCTTTGGTGTCACCCCCTTAGGTTGAAGCTTCTTGTATTCCTGGTGGCGAATAAAGTAATGGAAAAGGTCAACCATCATTAGGCCGTCTCGATATTGATCATCGTCGAGAACAACCCCGATTTCATCGAAGAGCAAGCTCGCTTTAAATTTTGGCACATGTACATCACCCGTTTTGTCAAGCTCGATCTTGGCCTGGCCGCTTACTGGCTTCAAGATAAATTGATGGTCTGCCGGTGGGGTAGTATTGTCTCCTGTTCCTATCATCTCCTTAAAGCTCTTGATCATGTCTTTGTGAGACACATGCTCATCTCCCCTTTCCATTTCACGGCCTGGGCCTAGCAGGGTAGTGTCTGTGTTCCAATAGATTGCCAACGCCCCGAGGGTCGCTAGCTTGTGTGTGGTCTCAGTTGAATTCTGGATAAAGGTAGGCTGCCATTCGCCGTCCGTACTGACAGCACTGAATTCGCCAAGAGTAACACCTAGGGCAAACGGATGTCCCGGGGCCGATATAGAGTCCTCGTACCTCACATGAATATTTTTGACTGTGACCTGCAGATTGTCGACAATCTTAGTGACTAAGCTCTCTGTAAAACTCTGGCTCTTTTTCTGCTCCTCCTGACTGAGTCCTTCCTGCGATCTTTCTTTCAAAAGCTCAGCAGAATCCAATTTTTCCATCTTTAATCGTTGCCGCCTGCGTTCTTCTTCTTCCTCGTCGTAGGCCGCTTCTTCCTTTGGGGACGCAAGCAGGAAAACGTCTTCGATAAAGACTTTGACCGGTGCCCCTCGCAAGTTTGACCAAGGTATGACGAGGGTCAGCTCTCCTAAATGACCCTCCATCACGTTGATGGGAAGCTTCAACTGGTCGAGAGCTTCCTTGCGGAGCTCCAAGTTGCGTAGTTTCACATCGCCAGACCATATACCGACTTTCAACTGAGTAGGGTCAAAGTTTTTGACATACATACCCAGGAAACGGTTAAGCAACCCAGCAACCAAGCCCTCTAGCATCCTGACCGTATTACGCCGTAACCCGGGCGGGGCAACTTCGTGGATTAACGGTGGGTATCAGGTCACTTCATCTGGGGAAATACGATTAGGTTGGACGAGTTCGAATTAATACGAGGAGCCTCGTTGGACGGAAGTATCGCCTTGTGACAGGTTTAACTTAGCAATCGAATTGGAAGACGTTATTACTTCGATAGCGGCATAAGTAGGAAGATGAACCGTCGGCTATCGTAAATTCATAGATTCGTAGTGGGGTATCGCCAAGTCGCCGAGTCGCTAAACTGGAAGCAGATATAGAACACGCGCGCTGTGAGCAGCAATCAATGTTCATTGAGTTCGGGGGAGGGGGGAGAGTTGAATCTACACGAGGCCAACTACATGTAGGTGATGGATTTCTAGGTAGGTACCCAAGATACCTAGATTAGCGTAGATTGGGTAGCAAGCTAACCCACGGTTCCTGAACCGGACAGAGGAGGATACGGAAATATTGGTAGGTAGGTACGCAATGAGTGTATAGGTATACGACAGTGTGTACGATATATGAGTAGTGTGCCGTGAATGAGAAGCTCTCAAAACTTTTGTAGGCTCTGAAATTAAAGAATAGAGATTTTAAGGAACCTTTATGAACCTTTACGAGGTACATGTAGGAAGTAGATAGACAAGTAAGCAATAGAATATTGCCAATTCTTATTAGCTACCTCCTAGGTTAGGTATTGTAGCTTGCGACTGAAATCATTTGGTGCCTGTTTTGCGGGATTGATGACGCTGTTGTTGGTTCAAGTTGTGGCTTAACCAACCGCTCGAAATAAAGATAGAATTAACAGTGGGCTACCCGTAGGTACCTGATAGCTGCTGCCATGTAGAAATTTAGGTACCTAAGCATTCAGCCTTCAGCCACAGATAGAGGGGTAGTGCCCACATGGTGTACCTCATACCTAATGTATCATAGGTACATGTACTTCATCGGTAGGTACCTCTTTTAATTATGGTATTATAAAGTGATACACATTTAGCTCATTACGTCATTGAGCTCAGCAAGCTCAATCAGGAACAAGACGTCTCTTCCATAACGAGGTCTGACGATATAATTGCATCAATTATTCCCATCTTGGGATAGCGATTCTACGATGTCCATTTTTAATAACGACCTACCTACTTTATTTTCTCCAAGACACCTAGTTTAAGTTCTCCTAGTAGTATTAGTGCTTCTCCCTACTTTGTTTACATGGCATATACTAGTAAGAGAGAATCGAACTTGTAACAGCTAATGACAATGCTACGAAGCACGCGGTCCTTCTTAACAAGCTCATCCAGAGCAATTGTTTCGTCAAAACCCCCAGTCTCCTTACCATTAAAATCGCAAACCCGGACGACAATTACACCTACTAAGTCTTGTTCAATATACCCAAAAACACCCATTTCCCGTAACATTGCACCAATACAAACAGCTCAGTATGTCACTAAGACACCAAGTGGTTTCCAACAGGGAAGAGGTCCAGAAGAAGAGAAGAAGATTGGCCAGCGCAAGCTTGAGTCGAATCCAGAAGTAGTAACCACGGAGTCAAGTGTTCGTCATTTATATGAGCCCGATAGCCAAAGAGCACAGAAACCCATTAGACATGGCATCAGGGACGATTTGGTAAGAACTATATACAGTTCAATCGACCAGGTCTATCTACTAATGCATTTTATATAGGAAACTGTCAAGGATACTTTTGACCTTTCGAGTGTTCCAAAAGAGCCCTATTTCCTTGGTCTTGCGGGCACCTTGCCGTATCTCGCTACGTCTGTCTCTACCGTTTATCTCTCATGGGATTTAAATACTGTGTGGCCGACTACATCTAATTTCCTGAATAATATCCTCATCAGCCATGATACGGCTCGACAATTGATCAGTGTCATCGAACCCATACAACTAGGATACGGCGCTATCATAATTAGTTTCCTTGGTGCTGTTCATTGGGGCATGGAGTACACAGAAAAGATACCCAACCGAGACCGCACGCGGTTCCGGTATGGACTCGGTGTTCTGGCCCCTATAATAGCGTGGCCAACATTGCTTATGCCTATGGATTTTGCATTGACATCTCAGTTCGCGGCTTTTGTCATGTTGTACTTTGCTGATTCTCGAGCTACCGTTAGAGCTTGGGCACCCTCATGGTATGGAGCATACCGGTTTGTATTAACTGCCGTCGTAGGCACTGCCATTTTTATCAGTCTCATCGGGCGGATGAAAGTTGGCGATGCAAAGCCAAGGCTAACAGGCCTGAATGAGAAGCTACACGACCGAGGGGGCTCTGAGGATTATACCGAGAAATGGGAGCACCTTGAGAAGAAGGAGAAAGAGAAAATAGAAAAGGAAAAGGAGGCCGAAGAGAAGAAGAAAGAAGAGGAAAAGAAGAAGGCAAACGAGAATGCGAAGAAATCAAGCAGCGGGAAGGACGGGGGTAAAGGGGAAAAGAAGGATGAAAAGAAGGACAGCAAGGCGGACGGAAAGGGGGGTGAAAAGGAGGAGGATAAAGGTGAGGAGGAAACGAAGCAAGATGACAAGAAGAAGGGTGAAAGCAAGCGAGCGTGAAGACAAGATATTTGTCGACACTATTATTGATGGATATCAAAGCTGGATGTTGAATAATACCTAGGTACCTACTGTACTTGTCTAACAGGTACGTACACTGGGCAATTCCATGCGATTTTCCCCGCATTATGTAAGGTGGGAGGCGAGCAAGCGAACCTGCTACTTCACCAGCATAGCTCAAAAAATAAGTTTCTAGTTAAACCTATCAATTGGCTGTTAGATATACATAAAAGAATGTTCTTGACTTAGTTAGGTATGTCTCCTTGTCTACATACATAGGCGGGATTATTGAAGCCTCAGGTGAATTAGAGCCGCCGCTTACATAGTGCTATAAGGGTGTTAGATAGTTGAAAATATCACTGCTGCTATCATAACTGTGGCAAAAGTCGACCTGAAACTATCCTGACAACGCGGTTTTCCACATGCCCAGATCCTTAGCACCGTACTTTATAAGTCTCTTAACTTATTGGCACTGTATTAGCCAAGCGCTAAGTTAGAGGTTGGTACGGATTAGTGGCTCATTCATTAAATTCAGGTGCCTTACCACTATATTTCCATAAAACTTTTGGCTTGGGCCTTCATATACCTATACAAATGATTGAAGTCATATCGGCAGTGCTTCCCATCACGAGCATGGCTAGACCGAACGCAAGTTGGTATAGCGGCTTCTGAGATGGCTTTTCCAAATTCCGGGACGCAATTCGTCCTACAGCAATTTTGAGGGACACGATTTCTGGCCATGCCTCGGCGTGTACGTTGATGGAGAAGAAAAAATTCCTAATTTAGCAGGACATGCCGTGTGGCTAGTAATGTTATTGGACGGGGACCACGGGTCATTATAGATCATGCTAGATCATGCCGTTGGTGCTCCTCAAATACGACCTAGTACCGGCAAGAAAGCAAATGATTAACGCAAGCAAAGAATATGAGAGCTGCTGAATCTTGGTCATAGTCGGGTGGCATTCGTAATGAACGGCTATGAATTCTCCAATTCGCCAATTTTGGTAGAACATACATACCTATGTAGTAAGGATATGTGCACTCATTTCCCTGACCGTACATATGTAATGTTGCGATTCGTGCGTTCCCGGGAAAAAGCATCCCACGCGGTCAAGGCAGAGCAACATTCGAACATCGTACGAGGGGCAGAAGGGCGGAATTTTTGCCTTAAAGACCCCCGCGGGATGGCTTATATAAGGTACATCCCGTACATATGTACATACTTGCCCTGCATCCTCGGCCATGGCCCCGGATGGATGTTGGATTACCTAACGTTTCTAGGAGGTGCTAGCTTAAATTGTAATACATAGGTAGGTACCTAGGTACCTAGGTATGTATTTGTACCACATCTCATTGCATCCAAAACTTACGATCATGCTCGCCCAAAGTGGCCAACAACATATGAGGGGCATTCCCTCAGGTAGTAGTATACGTAGGTAGGGTAATTAAAAGATACTAGGTAATACTAGGTAAGGGAAAACCATGGACCCGGGAAGTTCTCTTGAGCCTCAATTCTAATTTGACCCTACGACTACATTCATATTATGCATATTTAATAAGTCTTGCGGTTTAGCTATTTTAGCATAGTCATATTTACTATACTTACTCTAGACGTCCCTCGTCGAATCCCCCTCAATCTTGTAGGTTGAGTGCGTCACTGTGACGCTACAGTCCGACCTCCAATTCCGATCCCAAGGAATACGGCAGCTCAGCCGATACATGGGGGTACAGCTGAGGTACCTATAGGGGTCATGCTTATACAGTTTGTGCTAAGGTTAAGGCTATGCCTACCTTGCCCCCAGGTAAGTGCAACTGGCAAAACGAGAAAGATCATTCCACTTCCTCCGGATTGAATGTTGCTAGGTAGGTGCCCGATGAATACATACATCCATACATGCCCTGTGTTAGGTGTGCACCTCTAAAAAGTACCTATATGTACCTCAAGTATTAACGTATGAACTTGTAAATGAATGGAAATCATCTCAGCATCTGTTGCCTCACACCGCATTTCCCATTCCGAGTTCCCTCACCGGTCCTCCCGGATGCTGTGTTTAAACTACCTACTGCCCACCTACCCTACTGACTACTCTACTCTTATAAATACCTACCTACCTACCTACCTAAGGTAAGATAGCAGAAGGTTTTCCTCTCCACGGGTCAGCATCGTCTTCTAAACCTTAGTTGTAACAACAACCCCTATAATACGACAGACAGTTACTAAACTGATAAACACCATCTTACACCCAGTGCTTGAACAAGCATGGCACCATTCTTAGAAAGGAGAAGGAGGTTTTCAACAACTTCCGCACATCATCAGCGCCGGCTAAGCGAGTTCGCTGCCAAACGGTCAGTATAGACATTCTCCTCGTATAGTACCAACATGAGAGCTTCTTTAATTCCTAATGGGCTATCCGGAGTCATCTGCCGAGGCTAACATATTTTCAGTATGTCTCAATATCTTTCATTATCGAACCCCCATTATGCTAGAAAATAGTAGCATGTTCCCCATCCTCTCCCTCCTCACAAGGACGGAGTGGCCCCAAGAAATAAATAACCCTTCTTTAATACCGTGATACTGACGTAAACCAGACGGGCCCTTTGCACGGGCTTTAACAGTACGTTACATCTAACCTTGAAGAATATTCAACACGTAGCTAACCTGCTGTACGAAGCCGTTGTTTGCCGGTATCTCAGCTGTGAAAAACGGCGACGGTACTGTGGTGTTGTCCATTGCAACACACGATCATACATATCTACTTGATTACATGGTCGAGCATTTGAAACTTGATCCTTCGCAAAAAGACAAAGATGTTATCGCAGATTATGTAGTCTCTCAAGTACAGAAGTATGAGCACGAAAACTTTGTCAAGTTCGTCGGTGCCGGGCTTCCTTTAAATTTAAAGGACATAAGCCCTACTCTGAACTCGCGCCTCTGGTTGGAAATCGATATTGTTCCTATTGACTTCGATGTTGACCAGTCCGAGACATCCTTCTGGGACGATAAAAATGTAGACGAGCAGGCCGATTCGATGGCACGCAAGTGTGTAATGTAAGTTTGAAAGCCCACATTTACACGCCCTTCATGATGATAACATCAATCGGTAGGGTTTTTGGCCCTTCTCTTGTTCCGATACTACAAGTCGGCTTCCGCGGTGCCGTTATGAGCGATGCAGGATTTAGAGCCCACCTGACTACCCTCGACGACTACAAACCAACGTGCAGCAATGAGACATGGGATTCAACGATGTACTTTGCCAAGCAACTAAAGGATAAGAAAGTTAAAATCGCCTTCTTCAGTGCAACTCCTCAGGGAGGTGGAGTAGCACTCATGCGGCATGCATTGGTGCGATTTGCTCGTTTGGCAGGCGTTGATTTGACCTGGTACGGTATGTTGAGATGTGCCCTAGATAAATAGCTCATGCCTCATTTGGAGGCATTAATGAGCGTCTTGCCGATGAACACTGTAATAACATTACATCCTAGTTCCGAAGCCACGTCCGGGTGTGTTCCGGATCACCAAGAATATGCACAACATTCTTCAAGGCGTCAGCAAGCCGGAGGAGCGCATCTTTCCAGACGACCAACAGTCGATTACAGAATGGATTACCGAGAATGCCAACCGCTATTGGCTCTCTAAAGGAGGTCCTTTACGCCCTGTTGATGAAGGTGGTGCCGACATAATTGTGGTATGTGAATGCTACCGTTTGATTAAAAGTTCAATGACTGTTTTGATACGTCAATGACGTTTTTCTCTTCAATTCTTATCTTCTTTTTTGACATCTGTTGTTATACTACTTCGATAGATGGATTTCCAAAACATATAACTGGTTTATTGAGGCTAATTTTAACTCTCCTAGATTGATGATCCTCAAATGCCTGGACTTATACCACTAATAAAAAACATCACGCCAAACCGCCCCATCATCTACCGCTCTCATATCCAAATCCGTAGCGATCTTGTTGCCCAGAGTGGCTCGCCGCAAGATCAAGCATGGACATTCTTGTGGAACAATATCCGCCACGCCGATATGTTCGTGAGCCATCCCATCCCTAAATTTGTCCCGGACAACGTTCCTCGCAATTTAGTCACGTACATGCCAGCGACCACAGATTGGTAAGTGTTCTACCCCCTTTAATAATGGGTTAGTCCTCGTCTAACGCTATAAAGGCTTGATGGTTTGAATAAGCCCATAAATGATTGGGATAGTGGTTACTATGGGAGCAATTACAACGAACAGTGCCATGCACAACGCATGTAAGTCTATTATGAATTTACCCAAGCAAAATGTTATACTGACGTAGGCTATTTTAGGACCCCATTGAGGCATCCGGACTGTAAGAATTATAATCCCTACGTCTACAGCATATACTGATATATATAACTAGGCAAATACATCATACAAGTTGCTCGCTTCGACCCAGCAAAGGGTATACCAACGGTCATAGATTCGTATGGTGAATTTCGTCGGCGCGCCAAAGAATTAGGGTTACAAGATATCCCTCAGCTTGTAGTGTGGGTTTCCCTTAGAGTTGTGCATTTGAAAATGCAAAACTAACTCTTTGATACAGCACTGGTAACAGCTCCATTGATGACCCAGATGGAAATTTGATATATGATATCGTCATGGAACAGATCGAGACGCATTATTCAGAATTTGCCAATGACATTAGTGTCATGCGTCTACAGGCTAATGATCAGCTTCTCAATACCCTAATCGCGAAAGCACATGTGGTTCTTCAGCTATCCACGCGAGAGGGGTTCGAGGTTAAAGTATCTGAAGCATTACATGCTGGACGGCCGGTAATCGCTACTCTGGCTGGCGGTATACCAATTCAAGTCAAGGATAAGGTGAACGGCTTTTTAGTCGAGCCCGGTGATTATAAAGCTGTGGCACAGCATCTCATTGATCTGTTTACGGACCAAGACTTGTGGGACCGGATGAGTCAGGAAGCGAGAAATGGTGTCAGCGACGAAGTTGGTACAGTTGGTAACGCCCTTTGCTGGTTTCACCTAGCCAACAAATTCTACGATGTCGGAGTCAAGCCGGATGGCGCCAGGACTTTCGAAGGAAACTGTCGATGGGTGAACGACCTGGCGCGGGAGGAAGCCGGCCATCCATATGAAAAGGGGGAGAACCGTCTCCCACGACATTTTACCAACCGAACTGAGTGACCTAGATTCTACGAGGGCGATTTGAAGGAGTAGTTATGTTCATATAACATGGAGGAGCAATTTTTCATGATCTAACCTTTGGGAATAAGGCCTGGTATTTTGAATAGCGGCGTGAGCGGGCTTTGGTAAGCTGGAATTTGATTGTGTCTCGGGTTCGGTCGATGTTTTGCCAGTCCCTTTAGTCCTCCGATACCCCCCCACACGGCTGGCTCATAAGGAATATACACATAGACGGACAGTTCTCTATAAATTACAACATTTGCCTACATCGTATGATTTTTCGCCGGTGCTTGACGGGTTTCAAATATTAGAAGCGTCTAGAGTCACGGCCAATTACGTAAAATGCCGCCAACTTGGCGGGTCACCCAGGCCCAGTCAATGAGTAATGGGATGGTTTTTAGAGGTAGGATTACAGTCAACATGTCCCATTATATTTAGCTACTTGATGCGAGATTGGTAGACGTTTTATTTCTAGCCAGCACTTCGCTAATCACTACCTATCTAAACTCTTTCCTCCCTGCCTCCCCGTACCAACCCCGTGATGTTCGAGTCCCAGGTCAGCCCCTCCTCGGTCCGCGGAAAAAGGGAATTTAAAAGCACAAAATGAGAATGCTGTTCTTTTCTTAGAGGTTCAAGCTCTGGGCAGATATGCATATTATGGGAATTGTCATTTGAAATAAAAAGGCAGGGGTTCAGGGTTCAGAAACTCCGTCGCCGGGGTTAGTATCAATACGATTCATGAGGAACATATGTGGCCATACTTTGAGGATAATATTGATAAAATTGAGCCTCCTTAACAGGTACGCTATCAGGAGGATAGCGACGGGCATAATTGAGTTATTCAAAAATCAATTGAGGGAAAACCCAATATGCAATAATATCGATCCTAGAGAAAATGCCCAGATTCAATGAGAAAAACCTTGGGCGGTCTTGGGGACCACCGCGGAGATGGTAAATCCACAAAAATAGTCGGAGGACCTGGTGGGTTCATCTCGAATGAAAAAAAAAGACAATTTTGATATTTCGGTTCATTACTACAACTCAACCGTAGATATTTATTCGGCGTCCTCCACAGGAAACGTGGTACGATGAACCACCGGAACGCCGGAGATGGGAATATTGTTTGTTTGTTTGTTTGTGTCTCGTAACAACAGCCAATTGTCATCGAATATGCACTTCGCGAGTTCATATTTTCAAGATGTTAAAGCAATACATAAGAGCGGGCGTCCACGCAACAGAGGGAGAATTATATATGCCAGGACGTTGCTTCCTACGATTTTAACTATTAGTATCGCTCGAGAGTTTCGTTCCATAACAACATAATCGCCTCTCCCTTTCTTTTAAACCCTATAGAGAATTGCCACTTAACCATTCCATATCACACCCGTCAACATCCAAGATGGCTGTCGCTGCGCCCATCTCTCCGGAGCATATCGCCATCGTCAAGGCGACTGCTCCGGTTTTGAAGGAACACGGTACGGCGATTACAACTCTCTTCTACAATAATCTGATCACTGCTCATCCGGAGCTCAAGAACGTCTTTAGCATGTCCAATCAAAGTAGCGGGGCTCAGCCGCGAGCTCTAGCCCGCGCCGTTTTTGCCTATGCCACCTACGTTGACGATCTCGGCCAGCTGAAAGCTCTCGTAGAGCGTATCGCACACAAGCATGAGAGTCTTAACGTCCAGGCCGACCAATACCCTATTGTAGGAAAACATTTGATAGAGGCCGTGGCCGCTGTGCTAGGTGATGCTTGCACTCCCGAAATCGCCGAGGCCTGGACCGTCGCCTACGGTGCATTGGCCGATATTTTCATCAATAGGGAAAAGCAATTGTACGCTGCTCACCAAAACTGGCAGGGCTGGCGCCGCTTCAAGATCCAACGCAAGGTGTCAGAGACATCCGAGATTACCAGTTTTTATCTCGTACCCGAAGACGGACAGCCGCTCCCGTCATTTCTGCCGGGACAATACATTAGTCTTCAAGTATTCGTTCCTCAAATGGGCCACATGCAACCCAGGCAATACTCGCTAAGCGAAGCACCACGTACTGATTACTACCGCATCAGCGTGAAGAAAGATAAGGGCAAACAGGCTGGCGTTCCGGGATTAATCTCCAATCTGCTGCACGAAAATTACAAAGAGGGTGACGTTCTCGAGCTGACGGCGCCTGCTGGGGAGTTTTTCGTTGACCCCAAGGAAGATGAGAGCAAACCTATCGCTCTTATATCTGCGGGAGTTGGTCTTACACCTATGCTGTCTATTCTCAACAGTGCCGTAAACGCGGGATCCCGCCGGCGCATCTCGTGGATACACGGTGTACATAGCTCCGAGGACCGCGCGTTTAACGACCATATCCGAGACACGTGCGCTAAGGATGTTAATAGTAATATCAAGGCAATGTTCTTTGTTACGTCGCCCCAACAGCGCGATGTTGAAGGAGTTGACTACCACTTCGTCGGAAGAGTAGACCTCGGCAAGGTTGACCCCAAGTCTAACCTGTTTCTCGATGACGCACGCGCCGAGTACTTCATCTGTGGTCCTTACCCGTTCATGAAAGATACGGAGAAGTATCTAGTCGGTGTTGGGGTAAGCCCAGAGCGGATACATCTCGAAGTCTTCGGCACCGGAGATCAGTAGATGGTTTACTTGATCGTTGAGAAGTCAAGCTATAGAGGCCCGATGAGTATTATTCCGGGGCAAGCGCTGTTCATACAGTATATACTTCATTTAGTCTGAATTCGGATTACTTGATGGTGCTAGGCGTCGTCGGTATGGGGGTATTCTTAAATATTTAGATTGATTCCTCTCTAATAAGCTGTTTATCAAATATCGTCGGATTCGTTGGCAAGACCTATTATTCTTACCAGTCAAATGATTTATGAAACTCTTAGCATCAATTTTAACGAGATCCATTTTTCCTCCAGAAGACAAATGATTTGGGGGGGCCACGTGTAAATAATCACGTACACCTTTGTTTCTTACCTAGCCGAATTGTCACCTAGGGTAATTATAACAAATAAAAAAATATAGAATACGATGTAGGCTCTTGAGTTTATTACCCTGCCGGATCTATTACAAGGAAATAAGTAGCACCGGTGTTTGAAAGCATTAGAAGATGCAAACTTGGGTTGGAAGTCGAGGAATAATACCCCAAGCCTCTTTTTTTCTGGGGTTTAGTAATTTGTTAGGTACCTCGGGATTTGGTTGGTAGCAAACAAATGTTGATACCTCTATTCTTTTTTAATTTACGATATCCCTCATCTCCATTACACGAGGAGTTGCCAGGATTTCTCGCAGGCTTCACCCCTTGATAAGCCGGGGAAGTTGAAACCTCCAATGAGATAGCTTATGATATTTCAAACCGTAGGGTTCAAGCTACACAAGAAATAAGCACTGTTCCTATAACCGGTAACCTTTAATGAATAGCAAGAATACGAGATCTACATAATCTAAGTTACCATTAGTAGATCAAGCTTCACACTCGATCACGACATACTATTAATAGCCACATCTAAAAGCTAGGCAATCCACTGTTATATTTAACCTCCTCGGGGTTAGTTGCGTTAGGTACTTAAGTAGTAATACAGATTATGATGAAAATACCTGATTTCACCATTTCCCACGGAGAAGAGCTACATAGCACTTCGTAATAATTATAAAGCATGGATGTTACATATCATAATCCAGCTGTCGTGTAGATGGGACGTAATACGCTCTTGGTTTGTTTTGCTTGCTCATGTTCAGGCAAAACGTATTTACGAATCCCTAAGAACTTGTCTAAACGAGGCTGTATGATTGACACAAACAAGGTCTTCATACAAGGATGCCTAGGTAGTTATAATCAGTTTTATAGAATAGATCTGGTTTTAAGAAGAGGGGGTTCGACACCGAGACAAATCCTATGATCAAGTATTTACAAGAGCACAAGGACAGGTACGCTATGAAAAATAACTGGAATTGGTCTCCCAGGGGAGCGGTTCGGTGTTACACAGTCGATTAAAGATATCCATACCAGTTACACACTTGATATCTGACAGGCAAAGCCTAGCTTCGGGTATTTCGGGACCATCCCATATAAAGACTGCAACTAAGGGGGTTCTGGGGGTGTTGCGGGATTTCTGGGGGTGTTGCGGGATTTCTGAGGGGGATCTTTATTGTTCAAATGACGGGCTTAAGGCTACGATCCAGACTCTGCCATTGTTAATAACTGAAGACGCTAGTAGGAGAACCCCCCCGAAACAAAACCACAACTTTACTTACCCATGTGGCAGAAGGGTTGTACAATAATTATATATATAACAATGAAAAAAGTAAATATGTCATATTGATAATAAGTGTACGAAGAGGCCGTGTAAGTAATTTGAAATAACTTGTCCGTATCTATGCAAGGTAGATAGAGCTTCATTACAGTTGAAGGGGTTCTGGCTCGTGAGAATATGAAAGAGCTCCTCCTCTTAATACAAAGGAGCATATATTCGTGTTGGCTGCAAAAAGCCTGTCATGGTGTCTCGGTAACAAAGTTCCTAATGGATCTGGGCCTGGTGCCTTAGAGCTACAAGTGCTGCTGTGGAATTTTACATTTGGACAGGCTAGCTCTCTCAATTAACGATTAGCAAAACGAATATGTTTTCCTAACTTAACTTCCTTTTATCTTACTTGAATTTTACCGTCTGCATGCAGGAACGTTCAGCCTAATGTTTGTGTAGAGGAGGTACATATTCACACCGAGAGAAACTCGATATGTCCTGGCTGTAAATCTTCTACCGGCATCATCATGTGTCACTCTCTAGTACCAAACCCGAGTCACATAATATCCCACTTTTAGTTGTTGGCTCGACTTACAATCCTATTTCCTTCGTCAGTCCTTTCTCAAATTAGAATCCTGAATCACTGGCAAGTCACTTTCTCTGGCAACCGTGAGCTCACCATAGCAACACATTATGCCCCGTTGCAGCTGTTTCCGCTTTTCAACCAGATGAACACAACTTCCCATTTACCCTCCCCCCCCCTTTCAATATCAATACATTATAAATTCTGCAATTGCAACTTACAGCAATGTAAATCTGTATTTACTCCCACACCACACACGCACACATACACAAAAACACAAAATTCAATATTACATTCGTCTCTCTTTTCGTCTGTTCTTTTGTAGACATCTGGATCCTTCCTTCACCCATCTATTATCTATCTACCTTTACATTACATTCACATCAATTACAACAAAGTGATACAATATACATATTGTAGTCGACTTAGGTTGACTTAAGTTGGTACAATGGCGTACAAAAAGCCACTGGCTGAGCCAATTGCAGTTGTCGGCGTAAGTTGTCGCTTTGCTGGTAGCGCTACGTCGCCAAAAAAGCTCTGGGAGGTGCTTTGTAATGCTCCGGATCTCTCCCGAGAAGTCCCCCCTGAGAGGTTCAACGCTATGGCCTTCTATCATCCCGATGGAGAGTATCATGGTACAACGAATTCTATCAAGGCATATTGGCTAGACCAAGATCACCGTGTTTTTGATGCAGGCATGTTTCACATCACGCCAAAGGAGGCAGAAGCTGTCGACCCTCAGCAACGCCTAATCCTAGAAGTCGTCTACGAGGCCCTTGAATCAGCTGGATACACTCTGGACACATATTCCGGGAAGAATGTCGCCGTTTTCTCAGGTGTGATGACTGCCGATTATGACACCCTATCCCAGCGCGACGACATGTCCACGAGTCAGTATTATGCAACTGGGAATTCTCGTTCGATTATTTCGAACCGAATATCGTACTTCTATAACTTCCAAGGCCCATCTATGACCATAGATACCGCCTGTAGCTCAAGCTTGGTGGCTCTCCATCAGGCTGTCTTGAGCTTGCGTTCAGGGGAAAGCATTATGGCGTGTGTAACGGGCACAAATATAATGATGACCCCGGAGCAATTTCTTGTAGAGTCCAGTCTACACATGCTGAGTCCTACTGGTAAAAGCCGGATGTGGGATGCAGCAGCCGATGGTTACGCACGTGGAGAGGGTATTGCCGCCTTTCTTCTTAAGCCCCTTTCTCGAGCCTTGGCAGAGGGTGACCAGATCACCGCGATTATCCGCGATACTGGAGTCAACTCGGACGGACGAACGAAGGGAATTACGTTGCCAAATCCTCAGGCCCAGACCATCCTTATCAAAGATACCTATCAGAAAACGGGCTTGAATTCACTGGAACCTAACGATCATTGCCAATACTTCGAAGCTCACGGCACCGGTACACCCGCGGGTGATCCTAGAGAAGCTGAAGCTATTTATAATGCCTTCTTCGACGATAGCACAAGCCTTACTCATGTTTCTAGGACTAAACGCTTATTAGTCGGGTCAGTCAAGACTGTTCTTGGGCATACCGAGGGCGCAGCTGGGTTGGCTGGATTGCTCAAGGTCATTGAAGCTATGAAGAACAATGCTGTCCCACCAAACCTGCATCTCGAGAAAATCAACCCTACTGTTGAACCCTTTTGCAAACACCTTGACGTACCGACATCTCTGGTTCCTTGGCCCCGTCCACCCATCGGTCAGCCTAAAAGGGCGAGTGTTAATTCATTTGGATTCGGAGGCGCCAACGCCCACGTAATCGTTGAATCGTACGAGCCATTAATTCACGATGAAATCTACAAGGAAAATGTTGGAAACAAGCCGAAGTCGTCAGGAAGAGAGTCGGGAAATATTCAATCAATAGTAAAGGTTGGGGATACCTTATTCTTTTTGCCTCTTCTCCTATCCGCTGGCTCCCAGAAATCGCTGCAAGCTGTCGTTGCCTCTTACAGAGACTATATTCTACAACACCCAGATGTTGACTACGCTCAACTAGCTTGGAGTATATATTCTCATCGAACGGCTTTGCCATATCGAACCTCAGTGTCAGCAAGCTCATCAACACAAGCACTTCAGGTTCTCAACGATATTCTCGAGCCAACATCGAGCATCACAGGGATTCGGAGCACCACTTCAACCGGGCGCCCAAAGATCATTGGCGTATTCACTGGTCAAGGTGCACAGTGGACTTCAATGTCTAAGTCTCTGTTTTATACCAGTAAAGTATATTGCAATGCTATTCGTGAGCTTGATAAGATATTAGGTTCCTGTCCTCACCCCCCTAGTTGGACATTGGAAGAACAGATTCTGGCGGAGAAGAGCGAATCCCGTGTGGATATCGCAGCCGTATCCCAGCCTCTTTGCACCGCGTTGCAAATAGGACTGATAACCCTTTTGCAAAGCTTGGGTATAAATTTCCACACTGTAATCGGACATTCTTCTGGGGAGATTGCGGCCGCATACGTAGCAGGAAGACTTTCAGCACGGGATGCGATATTGATCTCGTACTATCGCGGTTACTTTGCACATCTAGCCGGTGGCCAGGATGGTCAAAAGGGTGGAATGCTTGCAGCAGGAATATCTGAGGCCGAAGCTTTGCAATTCTGCGAAAACCCCATGTTCAAAGGCAGATTGCAGATTGCCGCGAGTAATGCACCATCCAGTGTTACGCTTTCAGGTGACATTGAGGCGATTCGCTTGGCCCATGACGAGCTAACCAGAGAACTGAAGTTCGCGAGACTACTCCGCGTCGACTCGGCTTATCATTCGTTCCATATGGTCAGATCCGGAACCAAATACGTCGAGGCTCTGCAAGGCAGTAGGATTATGCCAGCTGGGCAAGGCAACGAAGTTATCTGGATTTCTAGTGTCCATGGCCGAGTTATGAAGGGGGAAGAGCTTGGGCTTAGCTACTGGAGAGACAATATGGTTAACATGGTACGATTCCACGATGCCACCGTAAACGCGATTTTGCAACAAGGCCCATTCGATTGTGCTTTGGAAGTTGGGCCTCATCCAGTTCTTAAAGGGCCCTTCACGCAGACTGCAAAGTCTCTTGGATACGACATTCTTTACTTCAGTCCACTAGAACGACATAAAGACGACTCGTTAGCCTTCGCTTACTTTCTCGGAGGCTTATGGTCCCACTATGGCACTCAAGGAGCTGATCTTCGGAAATATATTGACAACTCACCCGAATACGGCGTCCTCAGCACACGTCTTACCGATTTACCCACGTACTCATGGGATCATTCGCAGATTTACCACCGAGAATCTAGAATCTCGCGTCAATTCCATTACAGGTCCGCCCCGCCGCACGAGTTGCTCGGCGCTCGAACCAGAGACGATAATGAGCACGAGCTACGATGGAGAAATATACTGAGACTGGAGAAGTTGCCCTGGGTAGAGCATCACAGCTTCCAGGGCCATGCTCTTCTCCCCGCTTCGGCATATTGCATTATGGCGCTAGACGCAGCGCGTACCATCATCAAAGATAGACCTGCCTCGTTGGTTGAACTTGATGACTTACAGATTCTGAGCGGAATCAATATCGAGCGCGACTCTGCGGGCGTCGAAGTCATGTTCACTCTTAGCATCCTCCCACAGAGCAAAGACGGAAATGCAAATTCAACAGTAGAGGCGAACTTCAGTCTGGTATCTTGCCCTGCTGACGGAACGACAACTATGCGGTTAAACATGGTCGGACACCTTAAGATATACCTAGGTGAGCCTACTCTGTGTGCTTTACCGCCTCGACGCGCCTCTGAGTCGGAGGCGTTCAATGCGACCCCTGAGTCTTTCTATAAGATGATGGCGCAAACTGGTTTGACGTATACTGGACCATTCAAAGCGCTGGAATCCATACAACGTCGTTACAACTACTGTAGTGCAACCTTAAAGCGCCACCATGCAGAAGACACGACGACGCTATCAATTAGTCCTGCCACACTCGACAGTTGTTTCCAGTCAGCGTTCTTGACGTATGCTTTCCCAGGTGATAGGTGAGTTCCTCCATATAACGCCATGACTTTTACGCTTCGATGCAACTGACATTGGAGCTCGACAGATCCCTTTGGACTTCTTTCCTCCCCGTACATATCGATCGGATGCGCTTTAACCTGACGACAAGTGAGAGCGATAGTTTGAATGTGGATACTCACATGGTAGATGTCCAACCTTCGAGGACTAACACCAAGGCTACCTTCGATGTTGATATAGGTATATTCAGCGAGAATGGGGATATGGAGATTCAAGTTGAAGGACTTACAGTTGCCGCTTTGGCACACACTCAACCAAAGGACGACTATGAGCTGTATCTCCACACTGTCACAGATATGGACCCCAGCGATGAGATCGTTCGCGCAGACGGGGTGTCTGCTACCACGTACAGTCCACATGATCCGACACTCGTAGAGAGTTGTGCGCGTGTAGCTACGTTTTTTGTCAGACAACACCACCATGATGGCCATGCGCAATCATCGGATCTCAGTCTTTACTATGAGAAGTTGGCGAAATCGTTCCCAATAATTTTGGGGAATGTAGGCCCAGAATGTTGGTCTTCTGACACGAAAGAGAATATCGATAAGTTTGTGGAATGTTCAAACTACTATGACCGTTTGAGCTTGATTTGTACGCTTGACAACTATGAGTCGGGCTTCGTGTTGGATGTTCTCCAAGCCCTTGCTGGCGAGACGAACTACCTGACCTACTCCCACCAACACGTAGGGCGGATTGTGAAGCAGATTGCCCACCAACACGCCAGAATGAATATCCTCAGTCTGGCTGGACAGGAGATTGAACTTCTTGTTGAAGTCCTTTCGGCTCTCGATTCGTCGTATTCTTCCTTCACTATCGGTACTAAAACGACCCAGAGCCTAGGCCAGCACGTCAAACTGGAAGACTCTTCTGGTAAACTCATTCGCTCGTCGCTAGATTTTGCAGGGGACCTCAAGACTCAGCTCGGACCGGACAACATTTACGATTTGGTTTTACTGTCGGCTTCAGAACTTGAAAATGAGCACGCGTCTGAAATTTTAAAAACTATACGTGCTATTATGAGACCAGGGGGTTTCTTAATTGTTATACAGTTCCCCAAAAGCCAGGCGAAATACCTGCTACCTCAAACCTCAAAGGATCGGGGTGATAGAGCCGAGGCGCAAACGCCACCCCAGTGGCCTGACGCTCTCGATAATTATGGCTTTATTCAGGTTGCAAAGCACTGCAATCAGTCATACTATGCGGGATACTCGATCATGGTCCGACAGTTGACCTTTCCCGAGCTAGAGCTTGTGAAGGAGCCAATAAGAACTGAAGGCAGCACTATCGTAGACCACCTTCTTATCATTGGCGGTAATGGTTCATCCAGCACTCCTATTGCTAAGACATTAGCGCAACGTCTTTTACCTTTGTGCAATAAAGTATCTTTTCGAGCTACTTTTGATAATGCCGATTCAGATGTCACAGGTGGCTGTACTGCTGCTATCATCCTAACAGATCTCGACAAGCCATTGATGTCGAATATGACACAACGGACGCTTGATCGGCTGCGAGAACTACTCAAACCCAACATAAAGGTCATGTGGCTCACATATAATGCACGTTTTGGAAATCCCGACCACGCTGCCACCTTTGGATTCACGCGTACAGTCTCGGCTGAAATTCCTAGCTTAACTTTGCAGATGCTTGATTTAGATCAAGTTGTTGGATCCGGGGATCTCGTAGCCGACAACTTTATCCGCCTTATGATGACTGATGAAGATGACACCAGCGCTCTCCGCGTTGATGAGCGAGAGATCCATATTGAAAATAAGAGGCGTATCATTCCTCGTGTTATGCCCCTGAAGGCGTCGAATGACGGGGTCAACTCTATGCGGCGCGTGGTTTCGAATTATGGCAACACTCTCAGGGAGGCTATCGAAGTTATCCCATGTGCCCTTCCTGGTGGATTAGTCCGCTATGATACTAAACTTCAACATGCTAATACTCACATTCGACACCATAATCAGGTCTCAGTCCGGCTAGATTACAGTTCGGTGGTAGCTCTAGGTCTCAACAGTTCGGCTAGGGCATATATATGCCTAGGTCAAGACATGGCTACCGGCGAGTGCGTGATGGCTATGTCTCAGGCCAATACTTCGTATGTTCAACTCCTGGAAGAGCAAGTGCATCCCATCCGGTCGGGCGCCAATATTGGACCTCATCTAATCTCACTCTCTATGAGATATTTGGTAGCCGACATGATTGCAACCCAAGCTGGAAAACGACGTGTCGTTCTCATCGATGCCGATCCTCTGCTTGTTGAGTGTGTGAAGGAAGTTGTGATGGGTCATGTAATTTGGTATAACACCACGTATTCAGAGAAAGATGGCGCGCATGGTCCTTTATTCCTACATCCTCGTGTATCATCTAGGGATATCAAGGGTATATTCCCAGCATCGGGTGCGGTTGTCTTCGACTTACAGTCGCACGAACGTACCCAGTTATCACAACAAATTTCAAACTTGCTCCCCAATAACTGCGAGTACTACTCTCGTAGCACTCTATTGGGCCCTGGCAACATCTCCGAAGCTGATACGCAGCAGGACTACTTCTGGAAGACTGGTTGGAGAGTGGCGGTTATCAGAGCGATAGGTTCGAGTATTACTAACCCGCATAGGCATGTAGACTTCGATGCCGTCTCTCTCTCGGCCCTACAATCGCGCACCGAGATTCCATCGTCGCTATTCCGCATTATTGACTGGAGAGCCGATCGTAACGCTGAGCTCACTACTAAGCACTTCATCACAGAGCAACTCTTTCGCGCAGACAGGACGTACGTACTAGTTGGGCTGACTAAAGACTTTGGACAAAGCCTATGCTATCTGCTCCTCAAGTATGGTGCCCGCAACGTTGTCTTGGCGAGTCGCAATCCGAAGACGGATCCCAAGTGGATAAGAGAACTATCACACTCTTACGATGCTAAGATCGAAGTGCGCAAATGCGATGTCACTGACCTCGCCAGCGTACAGACATTCAGGGACGGCTTATTTCAGTCCATGCCTCCAGTCGGTGGCGTAGCCAATGGCGCTATGGTTCTTGATGATCGCGTCTTCGCGCAGATGGATATTGACACGTGGGAACGAGTTCTACATCCCAAGACTGTTGGCTCTCATAATCTGCACACCGTCTTTAACGACCCCAGTCTTGAGTTCTTCATAATGACATCGTCTTTCGCCGCTATTGGTGGCCACCCAGGTCAATCAAACTATGCCACGGCCAATATGTACATGAATGGATTGGCAGGTATGAGACGTCGCCTTGGGCTTGCAGGCTCAGTGTTGAACATCGGCGTCATTTACGGTCTCGGCTTTCTACAGCGAGAGAAAGAGGAACTGTACGCCGGCCTAGAACGTGAGGGATACCCGCCAATCTCCGAGCGTGACATCCATCATATGTTCCTCGAGGCCGTTATCACAGGCCGTCCTGGACAGACATCTCCAATGGACCTTACGACTGGCCTTCGCCGATTCGATCCTTCTGACCCAAACCCCTTGCATTGGCATCGGGACCCTAGATTCGCTCACTATACCCGTCAGGAAACTGAGGACACAGTTGCTGCCACGACAGGCACACGCATGAGCCTCAAGGATAACATCGCGATCCTCACAGAACCAGATTCCGTCTCTCGGGCTATTCTGGTAGCATTCACGGAGAGATTGCAGACGCTCCTCCAGCTACCCATAGAGGCCATATGTCCGAACCAGAGTATTTCTGAACTGGGCGTAGACTCGCTCGCTGCAGTTGAGATTCGCGGATGGATCTTCAAAGCAATTGGTAAAGATGTATCTGTGATCAAGCTACTCAGTGGTACCAGTATCAAGAAGCGTAAGTTGAGACCCCTTATACTAACATTTCCTCTTTATTTACTGGCCAGCTGCTCTTTCTGTTTATTTGTCCACGTTTGATAATAGCATGCTAATGTATGTATATAAATAGTGTGTGCAGAGCTCACTGAGCAGATTATAGCTGATCGCAGCAAAAACCCGAAAAAAGATATAATATAAACGAAATCATCAACATATACTTACCTGTCACGACCTTACTTTAACATCTTACACCAAGCTCAAACTTCGATAAACATGATTACCGTTGGAGGAGTCTTGCATGAGGAATCTCGGCTTGGAGGCTAATAGGAGGGGACAGGTAATTTCGACTTGTAATTTTTAATATAGGCCGGCGGTGTTTATGCGACCGGTGTTTTCGGAAGGATATCTATTTGCTATAGACCACAGGTGAGGATTTCAAATGCATAGTCTGGAGACTGCTGCATCACTAATGTAATTTTCCGCTCTTTGCTTTAACCTCATGATCGCGTTCAGACGAAAACATGTGTCTAGAAAAATGTGTTTCGACCGTCTAAGGGCAGGCAATAGCTTTTCAGCTTTAATAACGATGAAACAAACGAATGAACATCATGCTTAGCCGTTCCATTGAGACAATTGTACTTATTGATAAATATACTAGCTCAATACCTGCTTAGACTCGCTCATAAGCTCTCGTACCCAGCATATTATTTCCTATTAAATTCACACGTAACAAGGGCTTAAGTTTGCCGTTTCGTTTCGTTTCGTTTCGTTTCGTTTCGTTATCTACAGTAAAGCTGCCACGCTCTACGCCTTCTCCAACCTCTTAGCCACGGCACCCCAGTTAATGACATTCCAGATGGCATTGAAGTACTCGGCCTTACGGTTCTGGTATTGCAAGTAGTAGGCATGTTCCCAAGCGTCAATACCTAGTAGCGGGACTTGGTTTCCAATGACCGGGTCCTGGTTTGCTTTGGTAATAACCTGTAAGGTGCCGGCAGACTTGTCCTTGACCAGCCAAGCCCAACCGCTTCCTTGAATACCTGCTAAGGCGGTGTTAATCTGCTTCTGGAGGGTTTCGAAGGAGCCGAAGTCCTTGTCGATGGCGGACTTTAAAGCACCTTCGGGCTCACCACCGCCTCCTTTATTGTTCGGAGCTAGGTTCTCCCAGAACAGAGTGTGATTCTTGTGTCCGCCACCGTGAAAGTTGAGCAGGGGAGCAGTAGCGGCTGCTTGGATATCGTCGCCCTTGGCCTTGGCTTCTTCAATGGTCTCTAATGCGCTGTTTAGGCCGTTGACATAGGTCTGGTGGTGGCCCTTGTGGTGGAGCTCCATAATCTTTCCGGAAATGTAGGGTTCAAGTGCGCCATAGTCGTCTGCGCAGCTGGTATTAGCTAATTGAACTTGCACATGATGAATAATTGGTATGCTGCGTACACGAGAGGTCGGGCAAGGTTGCCTTGCCTCTGACGAAAGAGGTGCTGGTTAGCGCGGCGACGCCGGGTTTCATGGAGCTGGCGCGCAAAGCTGCTCTTACAGTAGGAGCTGTTCGGAATAGTGTTGTCGCCATCTTGAATTGCGCTATTCTGTAGGTCCTAAATCTTGTGTGGTTTGCACTTATAGCTAATTAGAAGTGAAGAGTGAAGACTGGTAAATTTGGTAGAGAGAAAGAAAAAAATCGTGTAAAGGAAACTGCTGGAAACTGTTATAGAGATATCTCGGCCCTGCTGCTGCCGGACCGGAAACAACCCAGCCATTTACGTTGCGATACTACAGCCGGGAATGATGTCAACTACCTGTAAGTACCTCTTAGTTACTTGAATGTTCTATCAGTTACAAGAGACCGAGGAAGCTACCTATGTCCGAACTGTCAACTGCGGGGCATAGGAGCTATCGGGCCTAATGCAGCAAACTTTCAATCAGTATTCCGTTAGTTATCTGGAATTACTTTCACGTTACCTCATATGGGCACTACCTGTTTTGCACTTTTTGCACTTTAAACTTTAAATACGGTGCCGCACAGTGTTCACGAACAGTTAGAGCTACTACATGAAGCAAGATGCATGTTGGCATGGCACGTAAAAAGCGCGTCTTGCCCCACCAACAGCTTCAATGTTCTAATAAGTACAACTAATAAGTGCATAACCATATATACATAGGTAGGTAGGTAGGTAGGTAGGTTAGTTTACCGAGATCTCCCACCAAGAAGTTGCTAGAGAATGAAGAAGCATCTTCCATCCACTTCTAAGAGTATACGCACAACATGTCCTATTACGACATAGATGCGATACTTACCGATGCTGAAGTAAGTCCAAGACTCAAGTCCCCTCTTCTGTACCCTCTTTCTTTATTCTCCAACTAACCCCCCACAAGAAAGTTCCTTGTAAGTTCGAGCTCGAGGTACCCGAACTCGGCTATCTCGACAACAACCCTTCGCAACCGTTAAAGACTGGTACCTCGGTCGGCCTGCCCCTATGGCTTGCCGAACCTCTTGCTCTCACGAGTAAGTCGCCAAGCAGTTCAGAAGAAGGTTCAAGTTCGTTTGTCTCCCTCGACCTCCCTTCTTCGCTATCCAATGAGGTCATGTCTGCCTTAAAAGCCGATCCCCGAGCCGTACCTCTCCGCGATCAATCCCAGAATTTCTACGGCCTCGGAACCCGCATGCTCGACGTCTTCGAAGAAGGGGAGATATGCGCAATCCTCCGGAGGACCTTCGTTACGAGAGCCACTGATATCGCCCTCCACGCTAGGAAAGCTGGCGCTACCGAGGATATGGGCGTCGGCACTGGCGAAGAATTCTTGAGAGGGTTAGAAGAGTGGGAGAGGAAGCTGTTTAGAAAAGCTCATGAGGGTACCAAAGGGACCAAGGAATGGATGGAACGCGTTAAGAAAAATTGATAGTCTAGCCCGTTTTCTTCAGAGTATTCTCCAAAGTACGATGGCGCAGTGGAATGTCATCTACTTGGATAACCTAGATTGCGAGATGGCTTCTATTACGTGAAACTACTGATATGATCATTATGGTATTTGTAACATCGCCATCTAGTGGTTATTATCATGTCAATTTGGCTATAGGGAGGCCTAAATATTATATATATCGTACGTTCGACAATTACCTTTTACTAGGTAGAATAACCGAAATCACCAGGTAAGTAAGTGTTGTGATGTAGATTCAGTATTAATTTAATATCCTCATTAACACCATCCAGAGGTATGTACCTATGTAGGTACTTACATAAGCACAGTGCATGCGCATTAATGCATGTGGCTTATCGATAGGTATGTATATTTGAACATGCATGGCAACAGCCGCTTACATACGTAAAGGTACTTAGATACCTATTAATATATCTATCAACAACAACTTCAATTATGTACCCAGCAACATTTTTTTCAAAAGTTCCCATACAACCGCCCCAGCAGCATGTCCTTCGATCCAGGTAGAATATCCAAGGCTGATGCAGCTGCCTATTCGTCTTCATCTTCTGACAACGAGGATGAGGATGAATACTTGCAGCCTTCTGCCAATCCGCAAGCCGACGAATTCTTCGACCTGAACCCTCGCAAACGAAGACGAACCGGTCGCAACGCCAAAGAAAGCGCCGCCCTAGGAATATTCGGGTCCGACAGCGAAAATGATGGACCCGGGAAGAGGTGGAAGTCTAAAAAGGATTTGCGCCATAAGAACGTGGCATTCGTTTCCGCTGGCCAGGAAGACCTGAACCAAAATTTAAACGATGAATCTATCGAAGATAATAAAGGCCGGGAGGAGAATGAAGGTGAAGATGAAGAACAGCTTAGCAGCGGACCTGGCTTAGGTGCCAAACTAAACCCCTCGCAAATACAAGAAGACAGCGACGAATATGATGAGGATGAGGATATGACAGGAGTCGGTCTAGGATTCGGTGCTACCTCACATGGACTAGGTTGGGCACCTCCTACTACGTCGAAAAGCATTCCTGTCTCCAGCGGAACACCAAGTAAACCGCCAAAATTCAAATCAAGATACGATGGGAGCACACCTCTCGGGAAAGGGTTCGTCCCTTCGTCCGCAAACGAACCTGTCCTAAAAGCGAACTTCGACGATGACCATTCCTCAGCACCCCAAACTCCTAAGTCGAGTGCCTTCAGTGGTAATAAAGCGAAGTCCTTTGCTGCTAGAATGATGGAGAAGATGGGTTACGTAGAAGGGCAAGGTCTGGGTGCCGAGGGCCAGGGACGAAGTGGCATAATTGAAGCAAATCTGCGTCCACAGGGCGTTGGCCTTGGCGCTGTCAGGGAGAAGTCGGAAAAGGAACGTAAAGAAGAAAAGCGGCAAGCCCGCATGCGAGGGGAGGAGGTTATTGACTCAGATGAAGAAAGAAAGGCAAAGCGTGAGAGGAGAAAGAAAAAGGGCTCAGACAGTGCAGTTGGTAGCGGCGCAAGCACCCCAAGGAAGCCCAAGACGAAATACCTAACTGTTACCGATATTAAAAAAGCCGCACCGGGACTGCAAATTCCAGAAGCCTTTACTCCAATATTAGACCTCACCGGGCGAGATCAAAAGCTACTGACGTCTAGTTCGGGATTATTAACTCCTAAGGCTGGTACTGAGCTGGCCACGCAAACGGAAGCACATAAACTAGCAAGGCGTGCTCAGGGTGATCTCGCAGCCTTTGTCGAAGAATGGAGAAGTCTAGAGGAACGGAAGGCATGGCTTGCTATGGAAGAATCCCAGCGCCAACAGGAGCTTAATGAACTGGAGAGCAACTTTGTAGGGCTCAATGTTTTCTCGATTGTCTTAGATGGAGTCAGCCAAGCTGCTCATGATAGAGATTGGGACATGGTAATATCTGGGCTTAGGAAAGCCGAGTCTGCAACATCGACTCACGGTGACGAAGAGCTTGCCGCCCTTGCGGTCTCCGCTATCCATCCTTTCCTAAGGGATGCTACTCAAGGGTGGCAGCCGCTGGAAGATCCAAGTTTAGGCAATTTTGCTTCCGATCTCTCAGATATTCGGGGACTACTAGGCCTTACTAAAACTACCAATCAGAATACTATCACAAAGTGGCAAGATACCGAAATTGATGGCACACATCGTCATCACGTAAGATCAACAACGCCTTGGGAGACCATGATCTACCAAATACTCTTTCCCAAGCTTGTGACGGCTATTTCCCAGACTTGGGATATTCATGATGCGATGCCGCTCCTAGACTTTTTCGAGAGATGGGAGCAGCTTCTACCCGAATTCGTCCGTCTGCAGCTCATGGAGCAAGTAGTAAGACGACTCGAAGCTGGAATTAGTAGCTGGAAGCCAAGGAAAAGGCACGAGAACTTGCATATATGGCTATTTCCTTGGCTTCAGCATCTTCCAGTTCATCATTTGGAGCCCAAGGGAACCGGACTAGTAGGAGAGGTGAGGCGTAAGTTTAGGCAGCTGATTGACGCTTGGGATTTTTCCAAGGGCGTGGTGCCTGGTCTCAAGCAGTGGAAAGACGTATTTCGCCCGACTAGGGAACAAGATCAATGGAGGCCTTTGGTTATGCACCACCTCCTCCCAAGTCTCTCCCGATATCTACGAGTTAATTTTCGCGTCGACCCAAGCGACCAAGAACCGTACCTCGAAATGCTCAACGGTGTTTTGAAGTGGTCAGATGTCATCTCTACATCTCTAGTAGGGGAAGTCATAGTTTCGGAAGTGTTCCCCATGTGGCATGAGATTCTCTACCAGTGGCTCACCAGTGCAGACGCCAATTACGAGGAAATTGGTGCCTGGTTCGAGTGGTGGAAGGATCAGGCGATACCTAATGAGATCTCGTCTCTTCCAAGCGTTTCTGCCGAATTTGAAAAAGGCACCACCATGATTGAGACTGCTCTTGACCTTGGCGCGGAAGCGAAGAACCAACTTCCTCGGCCTGACGGACGCCCTACCCATCAACCGAAGACCCACTCTCATAAGCCGAAAACAGACAAGAAACTTCTGCCCGTACCCCTGCCGCAACAGCCTATCGACAAACCAGAGCCTACGTTCCGCGACGAAGTAGAGGATTGGTGTCAAGAAAACGACCTTCAGTTCATTCCGGTCCGGAAAGCTAACGAAGAAGGCAAGCATTACTTCCGTATTACAGCTCGTATGGATGGCAAGGGGGGTGTTTTGGCATACTTCAAAGGCGGCGATACGCTAGTCGTCGAGTCTCGAAAAACCAACCTGAAGTTGAAACGGGATATCAAGGAAGACTGGGGCCTATTGCTCGAGCCTCTATATCAGGAAGTGGAGCAGGGCGGGAGGAAGTAAAGACGCCTGTATGGATTATGAAAGTCCTACCTAATGAGGGGTTAAAGAAACAGGATGACACCAACTAGACTATGTAGGCAATTGTCTACTCTCTATCATATATCTCCACGGCGATAATGTGATGCAGGTATATATTAATATTCACGCTGCATGTGAGCTCAATGAGGAAAGCAGTTAATTATTGATATACCAACCCATTGAGGTAGATATACCTACCTAGGTACCTAACATAAAATAGCATATAAGTATGTGCATTATTGTGTACGGCAAGCTCTTCCCTACCCGTAAAAGTGCACGCTGCGCCAACGAGGTTTACGGAAGCCACCAGCCTCTAAACCCTCAGCTTACCCTTTCCTATGGAGCTTTCCTCCTAGGAAGCTCCTACCAGTGCCATTCTTCTTCTTAACGTTAAGTTCTATCTCTCATCCCATGTATCTCTATTTCGTGCCCTTCGCTTCTCCCCTTCATCAGCTACTCATCGGTATCGATCGTTCAGTTTCGTGACAACATCACTCATTTTTAGCTAGCTTCTATACTATAGAACAAAGACCGTTCTCCATAGCATTAAATATCCTATAGAGCTAACTTTTAGTTGCTCAACCCTTATAACTAGAGTTACCATGATCGGTCTTGGAAAACTAGCACTTTTGGGTTCCGCCATATCAAGCTTTGTTTCGGCACGTTCAATTATCTTTCAAGGGACAGATAATTCCAATCACAACTACAGTCGATATATTGTCACTCTCAGAGATGGGTTGGACGCTTCCGCCGTGGAACAACATATACAGCGGGCAGCTGGTATACATGCCCGCAGCAGCTCGCCAGTGGTAGAAATGGGAAGACGATGGAACATTGGATCCTGGAACGCTTACTCTTGTACCATGGATGGCGATACGTTCACCCAGATTAGCAGCGATGATGCCGTAGAGTTGATTGAAGATAATAGCACAATCTCTCTAATGAAGCACACAGTACAGACAGACGCTCCCTGGGGCTTAGCTGACCTTTCTCATCGGATAGCGAACCATACGGACTATGTTTACGACTCAAATGCTGGCGAAGGCACGTACGCATATATACTTGACACTGGGTTGTTGACTACGCACGAGGAATTTGAGGATCGTGCTTATTTGGGCTACAACGCTGTTGGTGGCATATTTGCAGATGACGTTGGTCATGGAACCCACGTCTCGGGTGTAATCGCCGGCAAGACATAGTAATTCCAAGCTAAATCGAGTTTATAATGGTTATATAATTGCTGACTATCCTATAGTGGCGTCGCCAAAAAAGCAAAGGTTGTTTCGGTCAAAATCTTCGCGAATACCAGGTCCTATACTTCGGATCTTCTCGAAGGAATCCATTGGGCTGTTCGCAACATCACCGCCGAGAATCGTCAGAGTACATCAGTCATCAACATCAGTGCAGGCGGGGATACCAGAGAATCTGTTAATCGAGCAGTTGAGGAAGCATATAAACAAGGCGTATTAACAATCGTAGCTGCTGGCAATTACAATAAAGATGCCCGAAATTATTCGCCAGCATCTGCGCCATCTGCCGTCACTGTTGGATCTATTGGAAGAGATCACACACGCTCCTCTTTCAGCGACTGGGGTGAACTAGTCGATATTTTCTCACCAGGCGAGGATATCACGTCAGCGTGGATTAGAACCAACCAAGATACAATCTCTCTCGACGGAACAAGCATGGCTACGCCTCATGTATCTGGCCTCATCCTATATTTGAAGAGCGTTATCCCTTACCGAATGAAAACACCGGGCGACAGTATCAATGTTCTACGGGAGCTAGCGACGGACGGGGTTGTTGGGGATCCTAAAGGCTCCAAGAACTTACTAGCCTTTAATGGCAACGGAGTAGTCATCTTCACGGGCGATTTAACGAAAAGCCCAGCCAATGTAGATGGCATGTAGCCTATCAAGCCCTGCGGATGAGTTTATGATGTAGATTCTATGCCATAGAAGACTCATAATAGTGGTATAGGGTAGTTAGCTACATCCGTTACTACGTCTAAGGGTTCAGTCTTAGTGCACCTTAAGTAGCAATAGCACAATATACATATAGAATCATTAATAACTTATATGTACCGAAAGACTATTCGTTATGGGAGTTATCAGTATGCATTGGTTAACTTAAAGTATCATCTTTATAATATTCAGTCTCCAATTAAATATGCCGAGGTATCTCATCACACCCTTGAAACAATCATGCTACTATTAAAAGGATATAGTATCGTGACTGATCTGTTCTCTCCCGCCAAGCTATCAAGCATAGGCGCCATCCTCGCATCCCTTGAAGCTAATAATGTTGCCCACAAGTTGGGTTTGACCTCAACACATTGAAAGATAGGAATACCATGGCAGCTACAATAGCAAGGCATCTAATAAAAGAGGCAGGTACCACTATAAGGCTTCGGAAACCCTCGGGACTTAAGAAATATCAGTTGGTGACACACGTTGGGAAGAGCGATATCAGGATATATTTCAAGGCTTTGTGGAGACCCGGAAGCTCAAAACCTGTCTCGGGTATTTGAAAACCCCCGAACGTAGTCGTCGAGCCGTGCATAGCGGGGGGGTTTTCAGAGTATTTCCAAGGGGACTATCCGAAGTATTTCTCAATAGAAATGTGGCGAGGGCTTTTTTTCTAACCGGAAAGTATAAGATTCCATCCCGTGTTGATCATAGGCTTAGTTTTAGACCATTATTAGACCCTTTGATGACCACGAAGTTCACGTTTTCAATCGCAACTCAAATGACTATGTTGTTATCTAACACGCAGGTTAATTAAGGTACCTAATAGTAGTTATGAAAGCCTTATTTGAATATACTAGCCTAGAATTCCGTATGATATATACTTACCTCATAAGGTCTCTGACATAAATAGGTATTCAGTATTATGGGCAAGACATGATAAATGCCTTGGTCCTCCGCAAATAGATACTCTACCGCTCACATGTAATAGCTATATAAGTACCCAATGAAGGCTAAGGAGAATAATATAGGGCAACGGAAGGCCTATAAGAATGTGAGTAGCTTTGATATGATGTTTTTAGTATTCGGCTGCAAAGGTGCCCCCGAATGGCTTGTGTCGGGTCAGATGGATGGTTGATCGTATTCCTAGAGGCGTGTCATTGATACATGTAACGCTTCCGTATTTATACATTATTATAATCGAATAAAACGAGATATCATACCAGATGTACTATGGTAAATATAGGTAGCCATTAAGGTATAAGCATATTATCCACTCATTTTCTCTGATTATTATTCTACAGCCTACGATGATGATGCCATGTATAGGCTTGAATACGTCGACGCAGGCAAGTATTAATGCAGTTAGGCGAGCGAATTGAACTATATCACGTCTAATTTAGGAAGGAGGTGCAGCGGCTTGGTGTCCGGTTGGTCCAATCAGTATGTGTCCCCTTGAATTATTGATTCTCAGGAGTACGTAAATAAGTAAAGGAATGCTGTAAAAGACTTGCTTAGGGATGGAGATGGTGCATACTACGTCTAGAGGATAGGTTACAGGTAGCATTAAGTTGACTTGAACGTTTCTCAAGCTCTAGATATCCTGTTTTACATCAATTATTATCCTATGTACAAATCGATAGGCACCTAACAGTACAATACCTACCTACCTAATATTACATAGCAGTTGATACCTTTTGAGACAATGACAAAAACTACATTTACTATTATGCCTTAGCGGGAGATGTTAGTCAGTATATTGGTCAGTGGCGTGCCGTATAACGAAAGACTATACAAGCTACACTGATATTTGTATGTGTTATGGTAATACACTATTATAGAATTCAATTATTATATCATCTAAGCGACAAGCTAGTTTATAATTTATGTCAACTAACCCCGTGGCTCTCCTATAGCTTAGTTAGAAGTCTGCCTGAAAAGTGCCGCTTCTTAAACGGGTATCCTTGACAAAACACTTATTAAATAATAAGTGTATATGATCCCAGGTAGTTAATACTTTTCGATCTGTTCCTCTCTACTTTAGCCCTACTATGAAGTGGTATGGGTTTGTCGCGCGTGGCAGCGTAACGGCGAATTTTTTTTTTAAATCAAGGGTACGCACCGCATTAACAATAAGTCGATGGGTGTGAGTCTTATAAATAATTTCATCATTTTCTCTTAAAACTTTAGTAATAACTCGTATTGGTATCTTTATTATGCATAGTAACCGACAAACCCCGATTTATTATGCAAAATTCCTAGATTTTATATCTCTTTATACACGCGCCAGTAACCACAATCTGACGTCCAACAGAATAAACACATATACAACACAGCGCCGCAACTTAAAATACAAGGTTTAGTAGGCGTCTCCACGCAGGCATTGCGGCAACCTTCGCGCGAAACGCGTTAATCTCGACCCAGTCAACCTCTCGTCGCCCGGTGTCTACGTCAATCTGGTGTGTACGCAACCAACCGGTACGCTTCCATAAATAGCCAACAACCCAGAATAGCATCACGACAGGAAGTGCGAGATATTGCTGGAAGAACCCCGAAGCATCGTTAATACCACCTTTAGGAGGGCAAATGGCGACGAACAACTGGAGATAAGTTAGTAAGGCTTTCACTGTGCAGAAAAGATAGCACTTACCTGAGCAATCATTACTAGTGCAACTAAGATCAATCCGAGCCATGATCCGTAGACACCACCGATGGCTCGAAACGGGATTTCGTCCAGGGTGTGACCGTGGTATGCCCACGCTTTGCGGAATCGAATATGCGCCAGACAGATAGAACCCCAAGTAAAAAGAGCAGCGAGGCCAGATAAAGCCTGTAGCCAAGTGAAAACGTCAGGACCGGCGGCGGCCAAGTTGATATATGCGAGGAGACCGAAAACGAGAATAAGACCGACGGAAAATGTAGGGCGGCCACCTCGGTCAACGTATGAGAAAATCTTAGGGGCATAACCCTGCTGGGCGAGGGCGGTCAAAGTACGGCTTCCACCGTAGACACCAGATACGCCGATGGATATAACCGAGATCAGGATAATGAAATTCATGAAGTGGTTGAATCCATTGAGGTTAGCATATTGCCCAACCAATACGAAAGGCGACGCTGTCACATCGTTCGAACCGGCATTGAGTAGATGGGGGTCATTGCTAGGAATTAGAAGACCAACAAAGGTAAGACCAAGAATATAGAATCTGCAATCCGCTATTAGAAAGGTCTTCCAGTACAAACGCGGCGTGATGGACAGTTTGAGGGACTTACAGAGTGATACGCCAGAAGACCTGTTTGATGGCACTAGGAAGGGCCTTTGCGGGATTGCGCGCTTCAGCAGCAGCAAGACCAACCAACTCAGTTCCGCTGAAAGAAAAGGCGGCCGTGACGAATACAGCACAGAAACCTCGGAAACCGTTGCGGAATGCACCAGGCTCGTACCAAAGGCGTGCGCCAAAGTATTCGTCGTATGAGCTTCCCTTGGGAGCACCACCAAGGACACAAACTAGTGAAATGACCATGAAGATGACTGTGGCACTAAGCTTCAAAATAGAAGCCCAAAACTCTTCCTCGGCGTAACCAAGAGTTCCAAAGATGTTGACTATGATGAGGAAAATGTAGAAGACGGTAATCCAGACACCAGGGCTAACATCCGGGTTCCAATAGGAGATCGAGATAGAGCATACAGTGAGTTCTAGCGGAACGACGACAGCCCATTGTAAGACGTAATTCCATCCCATAGCAAAACCCCAGGAAGGGTCAATAAAGCGAGTTGCATACGTATAGAAACCACCAGAGATAGGAAACATAACAGCGAGTTCACCAAGAGCGTAAACTGTAAAATAGGTTGTTAGTTTGAACCATGTAGAAAAAAGGTATAGAAATCACTTTTAGTGAACATCTACGTACCGACATTGAACATCATTATACCGATGATGGAAAAATCGATTAGAAGAGTCGCGGGGCCCTATCAATAACATCGAGGTCAGAGTCAAGGTTCGTGCAAGACAAGAACGCGAAATGGCAATGTCTGAGGAGAGATGCTAATGACTTACACCTGTAGCTAAGGCGCCACCCGATCCGACGAAGAAACCAGCACCGATAGAACCGCCGATAGCAATCATGTGCAGATGTCGCGGTTTCATGCTCCGGTCGAGCTCAATAATTCCGGTACCATAATCACGCTTCTTGAAGGATTCCAAATTTAGACCATTGCGTGTCGCCCAGTTGTCGGATCTTTGAGCACCCTCTTCCTGTGTGATCACCGGGCTCGAGTAGCTCGGGAGGCTAGCATCCTTCTCATCTTTGCTGCCACTGCTGGCAGCAGGGTCGGAAGACACCATTTTGGACGGTAGAACAGCAGCGCTGCAGGAAAAGGAATAAGGAGAATAAGAAGAAAGGGGAGAGGAAAGCCCAGTCCTGGTAATCGGCAGCCGGCTAGGAATGGCGACGATATACTCTCTAATTGGGCGCAAGGTCGCTGCTCGAGACAGGAGTCTGAATTACAGAGGTGAAAGGAGTGAGACGATGTTACAATAAGTAAATTTACGAGTGCGCTGCCGGGGGTTATTTATTATAAGTACTGAATGGCAGAGCTTAGCAGATGCAATGCATAGCGCATACTAGCACTCTTCTTTGTTCTACATTCTACATTCTGCATTTTACATTTTACATTTTAGTTTAACAAGGATCTTGATAGGACCGGTGGATCAGTAGGCTGGTAGGCTACGTGCAGAATGGGGGACCCCGGCAAGCTTTTGGTGGCCAAGCAGCTAGAGATACATATCTTGCAAGGAAGCAAGGAAGCAAGGTACGGAGTTCGATACAAGAGATAGCCCGCATGTGAGAGGAGGAATAGTCTTTACCGAGGTAGGCAAGTAATTAAGGGATGTAATAATACCTTGTATCAGATAGGTAGTGCTACGAGATAGTGATGTATACCTATCTACCTTACAGGTATGTATGACTTATGTAGGGTGTTCTCGAATAAGGCTTAGAGACCGTTGGGGTCTAATGAAAATCTAGGCCATGGAATACTCTTTGGTGGAAGCAATCTGACGACTCGCGTTATGTGTAGCATCCATCTTGGCTAACTCGCCATGCCCACCTCCAAGATAGCTAGGGTAAACACGGTCGCCATCATGCTTATCCAGTTAGCTTGTACATATGCGAAGCGTGCATGTAAATACCCTAGATACATACCTACCTACATAACCTGCCTCTTATAAAAACACAAACATATAAGCTACCGATATATGTATATGTATAGCCTTAGGACGCATCGATCTATGAACCCGCTAATAGCGTCATCTAAAATAAACTTATGTTGGTTATGACAAGAATTACGTGAAACAAAAGGTGATAATTAAAAACTAAAGGGACTTTTTCTCTAGTCGGCTCGAGCTTTATCTCCGTTATCAGCTTCTAAGCATTTCTCCCCTTGTCCAAGTCCACATCCCTAGCCTCCGGGCCGAAAAGGATTTTTAGGTTGTACATTATTGACCAATGCTCGTTTACGCGTTAGATCTCAGCTCGACCTACCTTACATAGGTACCCTTAAGATAATTCCAAAAGACTTGGATATTCCATCGTTCTCGTAAATTTTAATCAACGACTGGCTTCTAGACTTATACTATGGCTGTATGGCAACGGTGGCACAGCTTCCTCATTGACGATAGCTTGGGGGAGGTTCTCCAGGTTGCCAAGGACTCGATCGCGGCCGAATCATTCCTAGGTTAGTCTATGTATCTAGTTTGGTTTAGATTTGCATGGTATGTTTACGTTGGCTTGGCGGACGGGCAGGTTATCTAAAGTTCTGGGGAACGGGGAATACAACTAACCTACCTAACATAGTACTCTGAACGATACGCTAGACCTATTACCGTCTAACCGCTTGAGTTCATCAAACGTCCTTGAGCATAATAGAGGCGGGCGACCAGGGTACCTTGTGGGTTTGCCCCAGTTTACGAGTTTGCGCAGATAAGAATCAAATCATCAAGACTCTGGTTGGTTAACAAGGGAAAGACCAAGAACTCATCCATTTTCCCAGATTGTGCTGCGCCACACGATATCTTATTGTGAGGCACATAGTTACTGCGAGTATAGACTTGATACGACCAAGGCTGAGAGGCGACTCGTCAAGTGGGATGGGAGTGGTATCTCGCTGACCTATGCGCTGACCTATGCGCTGACCTATGTAGGTAGGCTCGGGTCATCGATCACTACATACCTTCTAGCTAACAAAGACGAGTGAGCAATTGTCATGGCTGCATGCATATCTACCTAACTAGGTAGGTAGACTAGCCAGTTCAGTTCAGTTCAGTTCATTCTCGATATACCGCCCCATCTGCTTTATACATACTATTACATGCTACCCG
This sequence comes from Daldinia decipiens, assembly GCF_022478715.1. NCBI lineage: Eukaryota > Fungi > Ascomycota > Sordariomycetes > Xylariales > Hypoxylaceae > Daldinia > Daldinia decipiens. The sequence goes on from NW_026054582.1 coordinate 66,758, forward strand.
TGTAGCTCCGGCGACAGAAGGCTTGACCTTCTCTTCCCGGTATCGTATTAGTAGTACAAATTGCTTATAACGCGCGATATTCAGTAACTTTTCCAGTGCCCAGGCTCTTGGTAAAGTCTAGGCTCCGACGATTCTAGTAAAGAAATGGCCTCTCCGACCTATCTAACCTAGATTAACATCACTTTCTCTACATTGCGTTGGAGATTTATGCGTGCGCGCGTGTAAGTCTGCGCATCATAGAGGTCGGGCAAAAAAGAAGTGAGACAAGTGAACAGAGAAGAGCGCTACAAAAAGAGAATTTCTCAAAATCCGCCTCGCCTGCTCATTAACGCTCCCAATTGGACGCTACATGACATAAAACACGAATGGGAGAAGCAAATGACTCGATCTAGATAACGGGGAACCATGGGTTGGAGTAATTCTCCCCTGCGGGTTTCTCCAATCATGTCTCGCATCTGTTCGAGTGCTGATCAGTGAGGGCTCACAGCTCCTGCAGACCGCCGGATCGGTCGATCAGCTTTTCTGGACCCCAGATCCTTTGGAAATAATTTTTGATAGTTATAAGATGATGACAATATACCTTCCAGATAGATTTTAGAGAAGCAGACATGCTGGACATGTGCATATAGTAGAGACTACGAATCGAGAGGCAGAAGCAAATACGTACCTACCATACATAGGTAAACTACGCACAGAACGTTTCTAGAAGCATTCGTCTACCTCGAGCATGTGACGGCCAACCGTATTAGTTCGCACGATACGTGGTATTATTTCGAGAAGATAAATACGCAGATTTATTCAAAGATCATTGCTATAAGAGCCTTATATCTTCGCTGCTCTTGCCCCGAAACGCGTCTTTACTTCCGGAATACCACATTGCATAGGTACCAGGTATATATTCATATAACTATATTACTACGTTCTGTCACGTATAATCCAGGATTGGTCAGAGATTCGACAATACTATGCAGAACTACCCTACTAAACAACTGCGATACTACCTTATAACTACATGTAGTACTATGTACTTCGTAGGCTACTTCGTAGGCAAGGTAGTATTGTTCCAGAACAATTCGTCAATAAAAATACCTACATAGTCATTGTACTGCTCGCCAATCTCACAAGACGCCATTTAGACTGGGTCGGCCACGCGCCAGTATTGCGCCAGTCCGCTAAAATATTCAAATATGTAATACCATTGATCACTACACTACCCAAGTTACATATTGACCTACATAGCTGCTCAGCTGCTTCTCACGCCTCACACATATGTATGTACTCCCATCGCCAATCCTATTTGTTTCTATGATTGGGCAAGCAAACCTTGCTCCCCCAAATCTCCCCATTCCATCCGTTACGATAAGAGAATCCTACTAGAGAGTCATAAGATGTCTATTAGTTTTGTAAGGCGTCCTCTTGTCTCGGTCAGCTCCGAGTTGGCCACCCTTAAATAAAACTCCGAGTGCAGTCTGGTTTGTTCTTCATATTCATCCCGTGGGGCACGTACATTGGGTACGTGCGGCGTAGTGATCTAGTGTCCGATATTGCGGGAGCATGCCCCAAAAGGATTCGGTGTGGCTCGCGGGGTGACGACCCTTACTTGCCCCCTGTCCCCCCCCCTCCCTCCCCCTTTGGTAGGCCATCGACACTACGTACATAGGTACATAGGTACATAGGTGCGTACATATTCTGACAGAGAGCAAGGAGAGCAAGGAGAGAGGGGACCAGGTGGGCCTACCGGCATAATTCTATCGAGGGAGGCGAAGAGGATCCAAGCAAAAGGACCAGATTACAGCCTATATTTTTATTGGCTGGCTATTTGCGTTCCGCTATTTCTCGTACGTAACAGTATTAGCGGTTATTGGCCGTCACCATGGATAAAGCTTTGTTCAGTACCTATGGAGGATGTGGGGAGGTATACACGTGTATATACATGCTACAACCATACAACCACATACGACCCAAGCACCGACCCAAGGATAGAGTTTACATACCTACATACATATGACATATTACATTGATCCACCGTACGATCGATGGAGCTGAAAAGCCGGGGTCTGTTACTATGTATGCATCCTGTAACTAAATGGTTGCGAACTGAGCAGCAAACATTACAGATATACCGTACCTAGTGATATAGCCCACGGGCTTGGGATACGTCTGGCATGTAAGAGCCTCATTTAAAGCGCTTCAAGAAATAATAGACCTTTCGAGGTTTCGATAAGGTTAAAGCCACTCAGCCGCTTCAAATCCTCAAGACTTGTAGTTACATACATGGTCGCACGACAGTTGCTGCGAACCGGCCGCCACTCAAGAGTCTAAAGTCGGTGATACCTTTTAAATATTTTTCAGCTGGAGCGTATCGATAAAAGGGCCGCAGTGTATTGTCACACTCAAGGCAAGAAGCGAAAAGATGATGTATTCTCATTTATTTTCGAGTAACTAGAATACAATTGCTATGGCATGGAAGTAACGTAAATTGATGACTAGACGTACTATGATGTGAATGATGATCAATACATATAAGAACAGCTTCCTCGAGTGTCGCGGAAGAAATATCCCTGATAGCTAGCTACCTACCTAATATAGGTTATAGGCTACATGTAGGTACTCTTGCATGCGCGCGCTATCCATTCCGTAACACATTATCTCTCGAAGCTATCATATACCACTAATCTAATGACAATATAGTCTCAAGTAGACACCGAGCATTCGTCAGCATCTTACCTTTTTTAATTAATAATGTCCCCGAGCTCAAACAGTGAGCCATCGACCACATCCCCCTGCGGGATCAGCCCAAGTCACATCTTTTCTACGGGCTATTCTGCTCGATATAGGCTGTGAGTATGGGAACCAGTGGTCCCCAGAGCTTCACCGCATCGCTCCGGTAAGATATAGCAGTGAATCGGTCGGACACACTATCCTGTGGCGCCACTTGTTCGCTTAACCATTGTCGCCATTCAATATCAACCATACTCCATCTATATGAATACAATTAGTAGATATAGATGTTTAGATCGCAAGAAGTAAAGAGAAATAAGAAAAACGTGACTTGGAAAAAAAAGATATTCTCGTTGATGTAATCATCTACCGGGGAGATTTCTATCAGGATAATCTCGTTGGGTGCGACATACTCATCTGGCACTCTATGAGGAACATCTCGACCTATACGTACATCGCCCAACCATAAATCGATCTGTCGCAGTCGTTCTTCGAGCATACAGGATCTCGAGCCGGAATATTCCTGGCAGGCCCTCATAAGGAACACCTGATCCCTAGCTCCGAGGTTAGATCGCCTTATTTTAGAGCCGACCTCTAGCTCGCTCAGCAAGTCTCTGACGAGTTCGAGCTCCATCTTTGACCCCTCAAGTTCTCGTCTAATGTTCTCTTTCGCAAGAACGAGCCAGCCATAGTTATCTCCGATAGCTTCTCCCGTCTCCTTCTCAGCGGGTCGTGGTAATTGGTGCTGTCGGCTACAGGAGGGTGGGGGCTTGGAGAGATACATTCGGATTCATCGGTTAAGGAGCTGTCTTATTAAATGATCAAAGGGCCGTTTTAATGGACCAGTTTCGATATTTCTTCCCCGTCCGTTGTCGTCGATCACGGTTTTCGCAAGAAGGTTCATACGACACCTCGAGACAGTCTCAGGGCCGTACGAAGTAGGTGTATGATGATATAAAAGTATCAGGTCATCGAATAAAGGACCTTTGTCCGCATAGGTATAATATAGATTGTTTCTAAACAAAGGGAATTGAAACTTGGACGAACCCATATTATACGTAGCTTAATAAAGAAGAGTTCCCCTCTACCTACTCAAATGTCTATCGGCACTTTGAGTGTGATATGCCATTAACTCTCAGATAGTTTAGGAATATAACTTTCCGAAGGCTCCCCAAACACGATTTCCTTGTGATGAAAACGAAGGTACGAGACGTCATCTCAATACAGGGGCACGTATAACCCGACCTATTCCCCTAATCTTTGAGTTTCATGTAGTTAAGGATAAGTTACCTATATTCTATCTACATTGTACCCTTTAGTGTCTGACACACGAACATTTAGCGATTTAGGCCAACAGAAATTACTTTGCTGGTTTCCCCCCCTTGGTTTAAGCACTTAGGTGGGCAACTAATAGCATATACAACTATAAACGGTCATTGTTGTACCCAGTTGAACAATAAAGTGACTAAAACAAAGGATGAAACGATTTGATCGTAGGTATCGATTTTATTATTATCTTTCTTTCTAGCTAGATATGATTTCTCACAATGAGTGTGTTGCAGAAAGGACTTTAAGATGTTATAACATTCCATTGCTTCCAAGAAATGTATGTAGTCAACATCGGCATCCATCACCCACTTATCAGCTACTTCCGTCACTCGCCAATAGGACTCGCATTATTACGCCAGAAGTGACCAATCAGTAAATATCCAAGATTGAGAATGTGTGTGAGATATATAGAGTGGTATCATTGCTATGAGTGTCAACATGAGTTTAATCATCGAGTAGTCTTGAGGTCGTGTGCCAAAGCCGCGACGGAAAGTTGTATGAAGGTTACACAACAACGAGATGTTGTCTTGAGCTACGAGACTTGTATTACTTGCAAGATGTCTAGGAGGGCTGAGGAAATCTGCCAGCAGAAAATATATCGGCAGGTTCCTTTATACTATACTGTTAGAGATGGATGGTTCATAAGGGAGAATTTCTGGTAGTTTAGGTAGGTTTATGACGATCTGGGCTAACCGGACCTATCGAACAGTTGGTAGGTTTAGTAAGATAGGGTTGGTTAGAAGTTTATTAGCAGTATGTTAGAGTAGGTGATTGGAGGTGAGGAAGATAGACCGGATCACATTAATATTCCCGTTTAGTATTGGGAATTATCATAGACTTTCATTAAGCCTGCGCTACCCACGTGGTTATGAATTCAATCTTGTGTGGAAATTAATAAAGAAATTTCATTGGTATCTAGCTTAAGCATAGGTATCTAAGGATTTATTCTAAACAGCCATCAAAATATTGTTCTTGTCGGTAGTTATCTCAGAACCTGGACGCCACCCGTCCAGATAACTGTATATTCCATAATGCGGCCCAAATAACCATCCGAAGATTTCAATCTCCCCTAAAAAAAAGAGAAAGTAGAAATTTAGCCCGAGGTTTTAGGTAACATTTTTCCAAGGAGCGAGGGTCCCTTCTTTGTTGCCTTGGAGTGCTTCCCCTCCAGGATATTTCCTCTTGCTTCACGGGCGCCGTGGATTAGATAAATACCATGCTCCTTTAGCTCATCATCATCGCTTAGGCTACTCCCCGTCGTCATGGATTCCATAGAAGTGCTGCTACCCATTGGTCTATGATTACTCCTTGGAGCAGAAGCACTTGGTGCGACGCTGACGCGAGGCAACCTGCGTATACTTCTGCCCCAAACCGACTGTGTGCGAATCAACATAGTATTCCTGTTACGTCTGGAATGCGGTACTCGATGTTTTGCAATGATTAGTTCGTATTGTTGCATCATCGTCGGGTGATCAACGATCTCTTCTGCTGTATAAGTGGTCTGTTCGACACCGAGAGCAGAGGGCATGTTATCGGTATAGTACTTGGCGAGCTCAGCGGCGGGAATCAATGAGCCCCAAATTTCGTAGAATGGAACTGAACGTATATCGGGAACCTTGAGTGAATGGGCCTCAAGAATAACGTCCCATGCGGATGATATGATGGTGTGGGCGGTCCGAGCAAGATCGGGCTCGACTGGCTCGACAGTCTGAGGTATACTTGGGTCTCGTTTAGGTGCTGGAAGGGGGATTCTCGATGCTGAGTGATTGTCGCCGAGGCCTTTCAAATACAATGGCTCCATCACGAAGGTAGATGTGAGAAGCGAGATGACCGAACAAAGCATACCTAAGACCTCATCTGCGAAGGAGAGGGTTATCTTCTCGCTGAAAGTAAGGGATATATCGACGTTAGCAGGTCCCAACATGCATGATTTGACAAAGATGTCTGATGGAGGGTGGTTTATCTCTGTGTAATTTAGTTTACACGTAGCGTTTCCAATAGTAAATTCGATCATCTCAGCATCCTTGATTTGGTTTTTATGGTAGATGACGGTGCTGAGGCGAGTCCAAGATGGCCAGGAAGTGGCTTTTTGTATAATATCGGAGAGTTGCATGTTTTGTGACATGCTAGCAACATGCTGGCTTTGAACACACCGAAAATATTCATACGGAGTGATCGGAATATCCGGCAATCGCGTCCGAACAGGTAAAATATTACCTAAAGTACCAACAACATCTGAGATGTTTTGTTTACTCGGAAGGCTGAGGTTCCTCCTGTCCACGAGCTGCCCGAAGACGACGTCATCCGTGGCAGACAGATTCGAAAGGACAACTGACCAGGCACCCTTCAGGATCGTCTCGAATGATATACCTAAGCTATGTAGTGACCTGGTAGGGATTTTTCGGTGAAGAGTAGTGTGATTTAAGCTGACTTTCGCAGGCGAGGGCTGTGGTATTATTTGCGTCACTGCTGCGCCTTCGAGTAGAGTACGCCAGTATTCGACTGTACTATTTGAGTGCGCGCGATGAGAAGCTCTGACTACTTCGCAGAAACCAGGACGTCGGACAGGTCGATCGCTGTGATTGTAAAACTGAGTCAAGTCTCGAACAAGCCTAGGTAAGGAAAGTTCATCATACTGAGCTCTGGAGAGTCGTATAATGAGGACAGAGCTCTTCCCGGCGTCGAAGTAGGAAAACTTGGTGACGGGCTGGCTGAAATCAACAAGCTGTGCTTGTTCCCTCTTGATAAGCTTTGCGGTCAGATTGCCGAGTCTCCAGCTCTGGCACTGATATCTTAGAAATTCCGGACGATGCGACCGATAGACGGCTTGGTAGAGTTGACGACTATGACTGGCAAACGCGGTTCTGAGTATGGGATGAGAGTCGGTTAACATAAAGCACGCATCCTGAAGTTTACGCCAGTCTAGAGACCCGGTGATGCTGATCTCCAAGTAATCGATATTGCCACGAGTCTGTAGCATCCCGGACTCAATGAACATTGCTTGTAACGATGACGTCTCGGTTGCATCCTCAATCAAGCTGCCGTCGATTCTAAGCTGTGACACAATCGCCTTGCTGGTAGGAGAAGTCGGGTGGTTTGATTGCGTCGGTTCAGAGACCTCTTGAATGGCTGTGGGATATATCTCTATACCAACACCTCCCCTACATATTTCAGCCAGGGAGATGTTTCGAAGGACATCGATAATAGAAATACCAACCCCACGCTGCTTGCACTCCCTGACTAGTTCACGGGCTAGAATAATATCACCACCTAGGGTCAAAAATCTATCGCTAGCTGTAATTGAACCTTCTTCGACATCGAGTACTTGAGCCCATACAACCCGCATTCCGTGCTCAACTTCGGTTAAGGGGAGAGGTTTGAAGCTTATATCCTGGAGCTCTTGAGGGTTCGAGATTTCTGCCATCCCGAGAAGTTGCTTCCTAGACGAACCTGCAATCATTCGTTGGAGTTCCATCCTGTTGACCTCCAACGTCGGTGTTAGAGGCATACCCTTAACAGGTATATACGCCGAGGGTACCATATAACTCGGCAAAGTATCTCGGAGCGCCATATTCCCTATCTTCTTAGAAAGGTACAATCTCTCCTTTGTAGTACGACTGAGGTTTGAAAAGCCTTCACCCTTTTTCAATGCATTATCTCCGAAATCGACGAATGCAGCTAGGATCGGGTCCGAGTTAGAGTCGTTGAAGGCAATCGTTTCAACCACTACATCGATACCACGACCCAGACATTGCCGAAGCTTTGGCTCGACAACCGAAAGACGAAATTTCTTACCGTTAATTTCTGCATCCCCGCCATCATCTAAGACGAACTCAATCCTACCATCTTCAAGATATCGGGCATAATCTCCAGTCTTGAGTAGGCGACTCCCCGATTTTTCTAGTAGCGACATTGGAGAAACTGCACTCTTTTCAACCCAGGTCTTGATATCAGGTTCATGGATATCCAACCCGGTAGCAAGTGCCGGTCCTCCTATTATCAGTTCACCAAGAGCGCCCACTGGCATGAGCCGGTTGCTATCTTGACGGCTCACTATCCAGAAGTTTCCGTAGAATGGGTTACCGAAGCATTGCGAAGCCTTAGAATCGGTCACTTCGGTGGCAGAAAGTGCAAGGGGGCCAGCTTCAGGAGAACCATACGCCATCAATACCTTAACCTTGCCGATCCACGGTGCATAGACATCATCGTCGAGGTGCCGTGCACGGATACAGACAATGGAAAGGTCCGGTAGGCTTTCTGGGTCTAATTTCCTTGACAACGTCGGTGTCAAACATATCCAGTTAATATGCATGCGTCTGGTAGCTTCGGAGAAGCCCGTAATCCTCTCCGAGGCTGAAGGGATACAGACACAGCCTCCGTTAACCAAGGTGGTGAATGTTTCCGAAAGCGCAATATCGATATTATACGAAGAAAGCTGCATGACCCTACTAGATGGGTTGATCAGTAGCGTAGAACCCTGCCCGACGCAAGCTGCTGCTAGAGATCCGTGGCTATATGAGATGCACTTGAAGGTCCCAGTGGGTTCGGCGCTGAAGAGAATGCACGCTATTTCATAGGGCGCAGGATGAAGAAGGTCCATATCAACAGTTTGCGCCGACATAGCTAGGACCGCGTTTTGGTCTACAATGATAACCTTTACTCCAAGACTATCCACATGCCTCCGAGAGCTGGTAGAGCAGAGCACGAAATCGGCACTGACTTTTTGGATCGACCAAGGAATGATCGAGGGGATCTCAACGTCAAGAGGTACCAAAATTGCGCCAGCGCTAGAGCGGTCAGTATATGGTTTAACTTCACAAGATATCAGCTTACTGGAGTATCGCTAGCATAGCCACCACAGCCCAGCGACTCTTGTCCATCACCACTGGTACGGGCATCTGCGGCTTCAGCCCAGAAGCTAAGAGATGTTTAGCAAGGACTATGGACAAATCATGTAGATTGCCATAAGACAAGTCCCCATCCCACGCACAGATGGCTTGAATTTCGGGATTTAACGAAGCTTGGTGCGCAACTAAGTCGTGCACATGCCCCTTAGGTATGTCAGCTTGAGGCATGCTATTCCATGCCAAGATTTGCTCATGATCGCGCATAGTGAACAGATCTACCTCCTGAACTATAATAGTTGGTGAGTCCAGGATGGCTTCAACAGCCCTCCCAAAGGCACATGCTACGGTTATTGCTTGATCGGAGTTGAGTATGCGGTATCCAATGTCGACTGTGATATTCCCATCGTGGAAGTATACATCAACACCGACATCGTATTCTGAGGCTTGCTCGGTCCTGATGTGTTGACATTTCGAACTTGTAGAGGTCTCATGCGAGATGTATTCATATCCGAACGAAAGGTAGGTGTTGAATAAGCGGCCACCTCTGATATGTAGTTCATGTTCAACCCTCCTTATGGGTACGTTCTGATGATTAAGTGCTTGTATACGATCCCTTTCCGCGTTTAGCAACAGCTGTGCGACGAACTCTTCAGCGCGGATTTCAAGCTTGGATGCCAAAATAGTTGAAAATGAACCAACAGTATTTCTCAAGTTCTCGACGGGGAAATCTCTACCGGCAATGCGATGCCCGAAACAGACACTGTCTTTCCCGGTATAGTTTCGTAACAGTAAACCCCAGGCAACTGTAAGTATGGTAGATATGTCTATGTTGTATTCGTTAGCAAGATCTTTTAGCCTCTCGCATGGAATGTCAAGATCAATAGACATGGTCTCCCACCCGCTTAGGATATGAGGCTGTGATACGAGTATGGGAAATGAGCACGGCTGTATATCCCCCAAATGTCTCTTCCAAAAGTCAATATTGGAAGAAGCTGTTTTCAAATATTGCGCATATTGAGGATAGGATGCTTTGGGCCCAGATGGGATTAGGCCATGGAAGTAGGCTTGCTCGATTTCTTTGAAGAGAATGGCCATGCTGGCAACCTTGACTTGTAATCAGTTATCAGGAAAGGTTATAAGGAAGTAAAGAACATACGTCGCATGCTGCTTGACTAGCTTCCAGCTTTACGAAAGTCTTTCCAGCTACTTGACATACAATGAGCCTATGCCAAGGAATACCTTCATTTAATGATAAAGGGGGTAGGTTGTCAATAGATGCCATTGCATCTTCGACGGTGTCGCTTTCAAGGAAAAGCATGGTAGGCGAATGAGATCTTAAAACTATCTGGTCATATAGGCCCTTATTTGAGGCGCTTTCAGCGAAGACAGTTCTTAGAGCGGAGTGTTTTGATGTTACTTGAAGCCAAGCAGCACAGATGCGCGAAATGTCAACAGGCCGATCAGACGTCTCGAGATCGCAAATCATCAACGCCCTAGAACTCCCCGGCACTAAGGCCTGGTTTATAATAATATCCTGCTGAGTTTCTGTTGCGGGATAAATAGCCTCGATGTTGGAAATATTTAGATTGAGGCGTGGTAGGATTGTCGTATTTAGTCGGTTAAGCTCCTCATCAGTGACGCTTATGTGAAGAACGTCAGATGAAGATATCCCGGAACTTTCATACTGTAGCCCTTCTGCAGTTTGGCGGAGTATCTTCTCGTAACCATAAAACCAACTATGTATCTTCTCTTGATGTGCGGAATTTTTATGGTAAAGAATGTTGACATTAGTCTCACCTCCCTCGACTGATATTGAAACCTCGAATACGGCGAGACGTCCGACATGGCTTCCGATATCTAACATACTTGGAGCTAGCATCCTACCTAACGTAGGAAGTTGTTCTAATACGGTGTCTTGACGCTGTACGTTTTGCGTTGTCTCAGCATAAGTAAACATGAGCTCGAGAGGACAGTAGGAGGAAATAAAAGAAAGGGCAGAGGGGCTATCTATTAGATTCTTAGTAAACTTCAAGGCACCTTTGTCAGTGGTAGCATGTTTTGAACCCTTGACTCGGCCGAGTATAGTTGAAATGGTGTCCGTTGGAGAAGAGTCAATAGCCACCGGGCAGAGCGAGGTGAACCATCCCACAGTCTCTGATACATTTCGCCCCGTTCCGAATATGGACCTTTCATTTACTTGCTTCCAAAGAGTCGGTAGTGGGCGGTCGTGGAAACCCTGCGCAAATGAAAGGATAAGAGCAGCTATGAAAAGGTCTACGGGACCCGTTTGAAGCGCTCGACAGCTAGCTTCAAGAGCTAGGGTAACATCTGCACTGAGCGTAAATCCGGTAGCCAGCGTATTCCCGTACTTGTTAAAGGCAGGATCAATTCCCCAGTATTTATAGTTTCCCACTGGTACGTCGAAAGGGAGTTCCATATCCCGTATGCGATGTCTATAGTGAAGCGTCCATTCTCTAAAAGAGAGGGTGTGGCCGGATATGAGATACCCCTTAGTAAGTAACCCTTCCAAGTCATCTGCTATGACGTGCCACGACTTTGAATCGACGACAAGATGATGAGCAACCATATAGAGCATCTGGCGACCGTCGCGGGTGTGGAAATGGTGGGCAGCAAAGACAGGGCCTGTCTCGATATCGATCGTCTCTTGGGAGGCTCTAACCACTTTTTCAACTTCGGCGTCCGTCGTAACTGTATGGTGTGCAAAATGATATGAAGATGATATATCAGATTCTATCGACTGACACCAGGAACTTCCGCTACGTCGAAACCGACATCTAAGCATATAATGATGACCGACGACAGCCTCTACCGCCGCCGTCACGTCCTCGACGCTTATAGCTCGCTTCAGTCGAAATAATATGCTCTGGTTGAACCTGTACTCGCTGTTCCTAGCTTCTCGTTGGTAAACGTCGCTACCCATCGAGGTATGAAAATATAAACGCTGCATAGGTGAGAGTTCGAAGGTATCTACCGGGATGCCGTCTATATTGCGCGAATGCGACTTACTTGACGTTGCAAGGGCAGCAAGTTCAGTTAATGAAGTTGCTTGCATGATATCTTCTGTATCGAGGCAAATACCCCGAGATTCGCATTCGGCTGCACACTTTGTTGCGGCTTTCTCATCGCCACCCATGCTTGCGAACGACATATTCATGCCTATACCGGTTTGATCCATCTGCAGCACCCTACTTGCCGTCTTCTGGAGGCGCCTTTCGATTACATTTGTGGGTTGTCTTAAATTCGCCCTCGAGTCGATGGACAAAATTTGATGATATACGTCGTCATTGACGTTTTGAATCCATGTTTGTAACTTTCTCCGGTTAATATTACCGGAATCGTCTAAGGGCATCTTTTCTAGCACGATCCAGACGTTGGGAACAAGACTCGGCGGTACTTGGGACTCAACTACGTTCCGAATAGATGGCAGCTTGATGGTATAATAAGGGCTCTGTAGTTTAACTTCGCAGTCATCTGGGCCATCCACCACACAGCATGTCAGGGTGGCAAATGCCACGAGCCGGCCCTCAAATGGGCCAGCCTTTGATTTGAGCACAGAAGCTTTCGAAACATCACTATGTTGATAGAGAATTTTCTCAACTCTAGCATAACGTCTCCTGGATACTGTAGGTCTGAGCTGTGGTTGGATGAGGGAGTATCTAGCTGCCGCCTTGGGTGGAATTGCTGGAGGTTGAGAATAGTCTGGCATTTGATATTGATATTTGTCTGATTGGATCTCTAGCGACCCTGGTTCGAGTGGGCTAACAGTCGTGGGTTGGATCGTTCTCTCCGAAAGTTTACGAGGTATAAGCGGCGTTATATGTGTCTTAAGCTCGGCGATAGTCTTGGAGTTCATGATATCCCTGGTCTTGATAGCTAGACCCGCGTCCATACACTCCGCTCGAAGCTCTCTAGCCTTCCGGAAATTGCCCCCAAGATCCAGGAACGATTCATCTAGAGGCATCGATCCGCCATCAGCCCCGAGGATGCTAGTCATAGCGGCACTAAGGCGCTTTTCGACCAAGTCACCTATTGACTTCCTCCATTCGGCAGAATCAACTGGGGGTGAATAGTCCGAGACTGGGCCCACAGAATCTTCTCTACCCGCTAGCTTCGATCCATCCAGAAGCTGCTGGTTATTACTCGAACAGGAATATACAGAGCTAGAATCGTCATAATCCCCTATCAAACCATGGAACGACTGGGGAAGAGACCTCGCGTCAATGCCTAGAGCATTAGCCACCTCAGATCTTAGAAGCTGCCCGGCATTATTTTGGCTATCTGGCTTATTTATGTCAAAGGAAGTGTTAATAAAAAGGTTCTTCTTTTTGAGCGTGCTATTTGCTCTGTTTGACAAACCACGGGGCTCGCGATTTATCCTGTCCGGTTGGGGTTCAGATAGCTCGTCCGATTCCTCGGAGGAGGACAGTATCAAGAAGCTTTCTCCTATCCGGTACTCCATCGCTAGAGATGAAGGGAGGTAATATAGGAAGGGCACATATGACAACAAATGGGTTCCGCGTTCGAAAACGAACCGTTAGCTATAGTAAAGAGAGCATTTTATATTGGATGTTCACGAAGGCCCCATTAAGTTGCAGGTGGTATGACATTGAAATAGAAAAAGTGTAGGAAAAAGAGATTAAGAGATAATACGTGGAAATAAAAGGGCATGATATTGCTATCTAGATATGCTTGGGTGAAGTGGACATTGGATTATAGGATTTCCTTCAAAGATAAAAATGTCGGGATCCGGCAGACTCTCTGCAGGTAGCCATCTTGGCCGTGTAAGGAAGATCCTAGCTACGACCAACAATTGAAATACATATATACATAATCCTTTTGCGGTTTGAGGCTGGGGCTGACGTACTATGAAGAAGTGAAAACAGCGTAAGCCGGAGTTCCTAGAGAGATATAAAGTCAACCCCCCCCCCCTACCCCCCATCCCTTCCCCCATTGTACACGGCATGTTAGTTGAGCTAAAAATAAGGAGAACTTATGCCAGATCTAATCTCAGTTAGGTTTAGATTGCAGCACATCGCACAAGTCTCATAGGCCTAGATCGACATAAGCTGGAACTTCAGTTTTCTAAAGATCTTCCGGAATCTCCAAGGATTTGATTCCTACTCACGTCACCAATCATCTTCCCTCGGCCGACGCAGTGGTTTTCCTTGGAATAAATCCTCAGATCCTTAAAAGAAACGCATTGACGGGTGCGAATCCTTGACTACCCGTTATTCTTTAGCTTCCACCAACCTCAATATCCCTTACGATCAACGCATCTACGCAATACCACGCCGCATTCATAAAACACCGTGAGGTCATCGCCCAGAAACGAGCCCATGCGCGCCACATAAGCAGATGGATATATTCACATAGGTATACCATGTAGGTATGTATATCAATACACGTGGCGATCTACTTAGTCCGTGTCATCCATGTCCGTGCCAATGAATCCATCCAAGCCAACATCAGCTTGACTTCAGCTTGACTTACTTATATGACATCCATCATAAGATTGTTTTATCTGTTCTTAAATCCCGACATGGAAAAGCAAGGTCCAGCCAACGTGGACTTGCAGCATCGGTACCCGAGGAATCCTTGAGGCATTCCTGCGTCTACTGTACTCTCATAAAATTTATCATATCGGAACATCATCCATAATCTCGTACCATTCCGGACTACTTACTGTACAGGAGAGAAACCCGTAAAACATGCAAACAGCCATTTCTAGAACCGCATATAATACAAACGCGCCCGATAATCCTCGTTGCCATATCCCATTTATCGCGCGGTACAAGGCCCGCGACTCCATTGGAGCATCATCTTCGCAATATTGATTACGGGGTATCATCCATCTGAGCCATGAGGAACATTGACAAAGCCATCGTATAGAGCCTCATCCGTTTCAGACGCCAGCTCCTAAACAACCACCTCCTCATCATCAGGGTCTTCAATGCTTGTTCTTCGGGTTGCTTCATGCGTGCTCTTGATTTTTTCTCCATCGTCACCCGTAATCTCACCCGTAACCTCCACCGGACTCTCCGCCGGTACATCGTTGTCTTTGACCTTCTGTTTCTCCTTATCCTTTGACCCGAACGGCCAGAGGCTAGTGAAGGCCGACGCCTTTTGACTCTGGGAGGACGGGTGAACAGGAAGTGGCTTTACGATTACTCCACCCTTTTCATTGCTCCCGTCTTTGTCGACCTCGGGCATCGCAAAATCCCCAAATTCCTCGTCCTCCTCGTCCCCTCTAGCTTGTTCATCTTTTTCTGAGTCGGAATCGTCCCTACCATCCCCAAACCTTTCCTTACCTCGTCGCAAAGCTCCTCGCCACCAGCTCCCTCTAGATGGCCCCGCACCCCAAGACTCGGCATTGTTATCATCATCAGCAAGGCCGTCGTCACTGTCGTCGTCTACGTCATCCTCTCCATCATCCTCAAAAGGATTGCGGAGGATACTTTCAGATTCCCTGTCGAGTATGGTCTCATCGGTTTCCTGATTACCCTCTATCCCTCCTGGCTGGGTCGATGAGCCACCAGAATTCTTCTGGTGCATCGCGAGCCTCGCAGCCAGTTGTAGACGTGCGCGTGATGGAGGAATGTTTAGTGGCGGTGGTGGTGGAGGCGGGGGCGGAACAGAAGGGGGATCCATTGATGACGAAGAAGCCGCATTCAGTGAATCTGTATAGGCGCGAAACTATTGAACTATCAGTAAGTGCATTTGACTCAATAATATATGATCGCTTTTGCACGTGGGCTGTTGAGGTGAGATGCATCATAAGAAACCAAAGATAATCGTATCGCGCCAGGGACAAGTTACCTCATTATTAACATCCTCTTCATTATCTTCTGCTTCGTCTTCTTCTTCATCACTTGAGCTGCCGAAGCCGGATCCCGATAGCAAGCCAGAGCTTATGCTGAAAGGTCCGATGCTGCTTCCGCTGCCATTATCCTGTGTTTCCATACTACCCCCAGTGCCATTTAACCCTGCCTCAGCAAGCGCGTTGGAGCCGCCACCCTGGGCGCTACCAAGTCCCAGGCTTGACAAGCCCATACCACCCAGACTATTGCCACCCATCTGCGTCCTGTTGCTCATTGCAACTTCGGGCCTAACTCCTCCAAGGATGGCATTGTCCCTCTCCCTTGTTTCCGCGAGGGCACCCTCAACATACATAATCCAGTCCTGGCTCATGACGCGATCCAAGACAAGCTCCGAAAGGAGCTCTGGTGGATTCCGCTCCGTGAATTTCACCACTTCTTCAGCAATAAGCGTCAAATGACCCATATAACCCATCCGGGTCTTATTTCGAGCTTGGGACTGCTCGCTGGATCTTTGGCCGTTAATAATAGCGTTGGTGATATCAGCAGCCTCAAACAATGAGATTGCTAGAGTAGGGTTATAGCCGCGATCCATAGGTCCATTGAATACTTGCTGGACGATGTCATAAACAACGTTATGGAGAAAGTTATTCCAGGGATATTTGAAAAAAAAGGACTATTCAAAATCAGCTTCCTGGAATAAACAATATCATTTAAGATCACTTACTAGTATCGTTGGCACAACTTGATGTTCCACAAATTGCATCTTGAGGTAATCGCCGACAACTGGCTCAAGGCGCTGTTCTATATTTCCAGATAGAACCAACTCGGGCTGATGAGCTTGAACAACGGGGACACTTCCCGCATTCTCGGACTCTGGTTGTAAAGGCTCGCGAGGAACTACACTCGGCTCACTTTCTATAGGCGCATCATTCACAGCAGACTTCTCTCCTGTCATAGTAGAGCTTTCTGTAGCCTCGGGGTTGCTTGTAGGAGACTCTTTAGACACATCTTGTAACTGTAGTGTTTGAACGTCAACTGATACAGAAGGCCCGCCATCATGCTTTTGATCTGGTGTCTTTACCTGGAGCGGCCCAGTGGTCGTTTGGGACACCTGTGACGGCTGCGAATTGGCTACGGGAACATCACTCTGTTCTTGCACCGACTTCGGAGTAGCGGTCGGTTTCTTCGGGGAGAGAGGCGCAACCATGAGCTCGGGATTTTCGAATTGCTGCTCATTGAGATTACTATCATGGACGTTTAGCCTTGGAGAGCTGAGAGGCTCTTCCACGAAATCTTCATCGTCCCTGTCGAGAAATGACGAGACTTGTCCGGTAGGAATTTCGTCCTCGGCTTTGACGAACTCATGCGATGTATCTTCGGTCATTTCACCTAATGGAGTAACTTCCTCAAATCCGTCATCATCGGAAGCGTTTGTGATCTCTAGGCGGCGGGCATCATCTGGAGAGGAGTGGCGCATGCGCATAGTCAGATCCTCCGATGATTGTACCTCCTCGCCGCGATTTGTTGCAAGTCGGCCCTCGACTCGTAGTCGCTGGCGTTCTTCGTCTCGAAGCGCGATCACTTGCTCCGAACCAACTTCGTTGAGCAGCGCCATATTGCTACAATGGAGGAGTTCGGCCATGAGCTCACAGGTCTTGAACCGATCAAAACCGAGAGGCTCGATCTTCTCTCCAAAGGTAGAATCTAACCGCTGCCTTTGGGAAGAGACCGGGGCATTGAGAATTTTTGTCATAAAGGCGGGGACGTGGTCGGCGAAGAGCCGGAGCAGGGTACCTAGATAAATAGGATCGCGACTAGAGGGCAAGGCATTCGAATCAGGGCCAACATCCGGATCATAATCGGAGTTGTTCTTGCGGATAACCTCAATGACAATCCCAACGCCAACAGTAAGGGGATTCCCACCATCAAGCATGTATCCAATTAGCTTATGGACACAAGGCTTGGACACTAGTTGGCGTGTAAGCTCATTCGGACCGATGCAGGCCTGCTCGTTCTGCGAGGCATTGGCGGAGACAGTGATGATAGCCTTGATGAAGTCACCGGCAGACGTCTGCGTAGCAGAACTGTGCTCCGGCCCAAGAAATGAGAGCAGCGTCGGCATGACATCTTTACCGTAAAGCCACTAGTTCCAGCGGGTTCGTGTTAGCAATATACTGTGAGCTGACTGACCGATCGGTCTCCTTGGATATCTGAACACACCTCAACTATACCTTGACCGTTCTCTATTCTCTCAAGGCTAATGATCTTAAGCAGGAGATCCATTATCATGGGACAATCGACATGACGTAGCATGTTGGGGACCGCATCGTCAAGAGACTTCAAGAGATCCAGCATTTCCTCCGTCTTTTTATCGAACAAGGCTTCGTTGACCTTGGTAAAATAGCTCGCCTGGAGGGGATCTAAGGGAGACGGGTGTTTAAGGAAATTCCAAAAGTTACGCAGAAGTTGGTGGCTTTCCATCAAAGCTTCGTAGATGGACCAATTATCGGAGGAGAGGACTTCAGCGGCAACATAAGCATATCTGTTCCTCTTCTTCTCAGCCTCATCCTCCTCGGTTCCATCGCTAGTTGCTCTTGATGAGGCACGTGGGCGGCCAAAAGATAGGGCCCTAGACTTGCCCTTCTTCTCATCCTCGTTGGCTTCCTCTTCGGGAACTTCTACAGGTTCAAGTTTCGGTGTGATAACATATTCGAGGAGCTTCTCGAGCACCTTGGACTCGCGTAAATACTCGATGAGCTTAGTGTTGTGCTGTTTCAGTTCCTGGATTAGGTCGCTCTCATCAAGCAGATCTTCGAGTTGGAAGTCAGGCTTATCGAGAATGGTATCAATAGTCGAGATGTTGGCGTAACCGCCAAATCTCCAGAACATGTCGATTCGTAATGGGGGCGGCGCCCTATGTCACTGCGCCGGTAGGGCTGCACCGGCACCGGACTAGCAAGAGTAGAGATACGTGTGTCGAGGTGAATACGAGTGCAGATAGACGGCGGGTGCAGGGAGTGGGATTCGGCATACGAAGGCCTGTCCTTTACCCGGGTCTGGTCGTCTGGTCGGATCGGAGCCAAGTTTGGTGGCGCGCGCGGGGGAAAAATAAGGGCGAAATGAATTGTAATATCGTCACAGGTATAGATTATGTGGGTTTCCCACGTGTGGTTAGGTAGGAAATTTCTCGATTATTTTTTTTTTCCGACGGTCGGTTCTATCCGTCGAAATGGAATGGAATTGTCGGGTTTTTGGTCCGGTACTTTCTTATTCGCACCTTGGGACCCCTTAAACTACATAAGCCAATCGCAAAATACTGCTAATCCAGATTTCGATGTCTGTATGCCAAAGGCAAGATACAGATGGGGATAGAAAATAAAGATATGATCAGGCAGCGATTGTGGATTCGGGCGCTTGTTGTTTAGCTAAATAAGGTAAGGAGGTGTGTATGGTAATTGGATTCCTTGAGTCCACCCCGTCTTAATCCGCCGCTGGAGTCGAAGTAATAAAGGGGAATAAATGGCTTGGTGGGGGAAGGGGGAAGGGCTGAGCAAGGTATCTTTAAGTTGTTAAAAATGAGAAATGGCTAGGTTAGACGAAAAGATGGAAAGCACAACTTGTTCAAAAACATGAAGAAGATATAGAAGTAGGAGATCAAGCTATACTGTTAGATAAAAATGGGGTTGAGATATGTAATAGATTGGAGGTTGTAGGTAAGAAAGAAGTCCATGTCAGCCCGATAAGTCTCGAATTTCCCACTTCTTGGGTCTTGGCCGGGGAATTTGAATTGCGGAGGCCGGGCGTGCCTGCTTCAATGCTTGATACACGTTACATGTATTACATGTTAGTCACCCGTACTTGCATGTGTTTACACCAGGTACCGTACATGGAGGTAGTACAAGTTGAGGTGCGTGCACCTAGGCACATCATCTCACACTGTACCTTAGATAACAAAAAGTTGCGCAAACTACCTAAGGTACCCAGAACCCCGCTGCGTACTACCATTACCAATAAGTCACTACCTATGTACCTAAATACATAAGCATGCAGTTTAGCAGGTATAAATACAGTATTCCATACTATGTACCTGTTTTTACTATATGCGCCTCATAAACTTATCTCCTAGGCTTATACGGCAATCTTAGAAGCATACACCCCTTTTCTAGATAGAAGGAGTCGAATTATATCGCATGATTTGAACTGAGCTTCACATAACTTATATTACCTAGGTTAGGGACTCAACTTCTTACGTACGTGAGAACAATATGAAAAATATGGGAATAAACTAGCTCAATGCTAGATCGTATATTCAAGTCTCTCCTCGGTATGCAATGATAGGGTATCTATTTTCTTCCATATCTACGGTGCTGCCACGACCATTGATCAGCCTGAACGATGCAATAGCACCACAGAAAATGACGCCAACCTTGGACTTAACAACGCCAACAAATCTCGTTACTTCTTCCCTTCATCAAGTTCGCCCTCCCTACCAGCCCGCCCGCCCCGTTCTTTAATCTCCTAGATCCGTAGGGTTAAAGCTCGTTTCTAGTCATCTTCCCGTGCCGCCTCGAAGAACGGCGTGTTTGCAGTGTCTGCGGTTTTCTACGGCAACAATATTCGAGGCAGTATCTGAAGATACATGCCCCAACCTTTGGCTTCGAGACCTCGTTACTCCGACCATAAAAGCTCTGAAGCTTTAGCGGAAGCTAAGATCGTCAAAGTGACGCCAGAACGACACATGTTTTCATGTCCTATCACATACCGTATTGGTGGCTTCAGTTGGCAAAAATCCTCAGCTTACAGTCCACACACCCGGTTGCGATAACACACCGGATTTGAACATCAGCAACAGCCGCAGCTTTCGCAATGCCGTTTAGAGATGTGCCATTTAAACCTTCGCCTGACCCGTTCGTCACGGGCTCGCGTATAATGCCCGGGGCCCACCTCAAACAGGAAACAAAGTGGCCATGCGCGTCTACGAGAGTCTTCACATTTTTCCCTTCCTGAGCCAAATCCCAGCACCGTAACGTCTTGTCATCGGACACACTGAGGAGGTATTTACCGCCTGGGTGAAACACCAATGCTCTTACCCAGTTATCGTGTCCAAGAAGGGTCTTAATACAGTTGCCTCTCGCATCCCAGATACGTATCGACTTGTCTCGGGAACCTGTTGCCATAAACTCCGCAGTGCTCGATGCTGGAGGCGGCTTTTTCAATCCAGCAAGTGGTGCAAGATATTGATAAGTTGATGGGGGAGCAAGAGTGCAACACTCGACTGTGTGTTCATGGCCGACGAGTGTCAGCTTGCTTTCAGGGTTAGCAAGCGAAATATCCCAAAGGCGAGCAGTCTGATCATTTCCGGCGGATAGAAGATAACGGCCATCCGGGGACGGACAAACATCCCTGACCCAATCTGCATGTCCTCGTATAGTTTTGACGCAATAGCCCGTCGTCACGTCCCATAAACGTAACGTCTTGTCTCTAGAAGCAGATACGAGAAGGTTGCTAGAACTTGGTGCACCCGCTGCACCTGACGGGATGAAGCGAACGGCGCTAACGCTGTGGTCATGCCCGGGTAGAGTTCTAATATTCTTGTATTCATCGGAAGGATCCCACAGCTTGATAGTCAGGTCACTCGAGCACGATGCCAGAAGGGTCCCACCCCTAGGACCACCAAAATCCACATCCAGCACTGCTTTTGTATGCCCCTTGATTGTGCGCTCCTGCTCTCCTAGCTCCCAATCCCAAATTTTTATCGTATAATCCTCGGAACCCGTGGCTAAGGAAGAGAAAACAGGATGGAAGGCGACACAGGTAATAGGGCCCCTGTGAGATTCCAGGGTATGACGGGGCGGAGATCGAGGGAGCCAACTAGACGGGTCTTGGTTCCGCTTGGATAGAGAGGTAGGTGTCGCATTATCCAACTCCGACTGTAGAGTAGCCGTTTTCGACTCTAGTTCCATAATCTAATAGCAACGCGGCACATGTTAGTAGAGGGTAGCAGCATACAAGAGGGGATTTCATCTCCCGTACCTTCTTCTGTAATCGCACAACGCTGGTCCATTTCTTTTCCAAAAGTCCCTCATATTTCTTAGAAGTAGCAGTATCGAACGTGTCACCAAGGTTCAGTTCTTCCCGTAAGGCAGCTGCCGTGTTAGGCAGGTTGTTCGATGACAGGTACGCAATAATGGCCTTGTGTCTAGTATATAAGTTAGCATCGGCTGTTATCTCATTGTTCTCTAAGAAGTGGGGGAAGACTGAGATGGAAAACGTACAGCTCTTCAGCTTGTCGAGGGGTCAGAATTTGGCTCATTTTGTCCAGTTTACTACACGAGGCTGTTCATGGACGTAGTAATGCAAAAGTATGAAGGTCCTATGCTTTAGAGAGATTGCGAGCAGTCAATATAACCTCAGAAGGCTATAAGCAGCACTCAAGAGAGCGAGGAGGCAACAAAGACGGTAGTTGCCCACACACAATGCGTCGGTAGTCTCAGAAGATGATCACACACAAAGAAGTGTAAACGACAATAATGTGTCACCAAAGCCTTGTTTATGCTTGTTACCAGGGAACAAGAGACGTCGGAAAGGCTTCCTAGGCCAAATCGAATGAAGCTTTGTACCAAAAGTAGAAACGACACGAGGGCCAAACAGTGGACGGACTGCTGGCAACCCGCGAGGGAGAACCAGTAGGAAAGTCAACCAGGCAGAGTATAACGTAGGGGGAAAGGCGATATAGGTATTGACGTAGGTGTATAAGTAGGCAGGTTAGTTGGCGGGTTGGCGGATCGAAACGTTTAATAGGAAGTTATAGGCCGAGACTTGGTTGGATCATAATTTAGGGTTGCGCCGGAGAGAAGAGATATAATTGAAGTTGTCGCTATGAATGCGTAAAAGGGACAAAATCCAGATTCAATCAAGCAGATACCTTCGTATACGCTCGGGGCAACATGTCGGGATGGTGAAGGAAAAGGCACGATCGTCAATTTGTTGCTTCTAAGACCTTTTGACAGGAGAGGGAAAAAATTGGAAAGACAACAATCCCAGATATTGACTTGTTTCTTGATGTGTTCTGGTAATGCATTAACTACCTATGTAGGTTAGGTATGTAGGTAAGTACCATTCCCACCTTTAGGTAATGTACAAACATTAAGGTAGATATTAGATATCAGGTACATTCTAGGGAAGTGTAGGGAAGCATGCCTATTGGAGATGGAGACCCGACAAGACATGTGAAGCCACATGGCTTTGCCCGGCCTCCGGGGAAACAGAGGAGCACAAGCCACACCTCTCGACCCGTACCTAGGTACATAGATGTACCACGCAAGTACTACATACCCGGGCATGCGCGTATGCTAATAGACCAGACATAAAATCTACAGCAATAGGTAGCATCGCTTAAAGATACCTCATTACATAATATTAGGTACGTAAACACTCAACTTTATACTAAGAAACGAAATAATTAAACCTAAACATTGTTCTTATTTACTGTCCAAATTCACATTGGAAATTATGACCAAATAGAATAATTATAAAGGTATAACTATGTAAATACTGGCATCAAAACGACTTGTTTACACGAAGGTTTATGGGATACTTGCGTGTATGCAAATAATACAAGTACTAGTTGCCCCGATCTAATACATAGCACCAGGAGTCGCTACGTCAACAAGTCAAGCGCGGTACCCCAGTATTTATTTTTAAATCTGGCCAATAAACTACCGGGTAGATACATACTTATGTACATAACCTAAGACATCCATTGTATATATGTAGAAAAAGAATAAATTGGAAAGCAATAACCTTCCATCGTCATCGTCAACTTCAAAGACGCATGTCCCAATTTTGCGCCCTACAACATTCGAAATTCCACGCGATACAGTCCAGCCTTTCTAATCAAAGAGTAAGCGTCCTAAACTTCAAATAAAGCAAGCGCCACCTTTGCCGTTACGTACCTTATACCCGATACCCGATATACTGTGTATCGCCTCAACAAAACATACATACATTTTTTAAGATTGCTCCCCGCAAAATCATCCAAGTCTTTGAAGTTTGCACAAGGTGAACCGTGGGAAAGAGTAAACATAGAGCATAACATATTGAATATATTGATTGGCTTAACTCTAAAGCTTATCCCATGAAAACAATGTATGTTTAATCTTTCTGCCTCTTCATTATAACCATTCTTGTTCCCCTGGCCCATGACCCGAGGCCTGCAATTTCTCTACGTCTCTACACAAGACATTCACCCACTCCTTTTTCCATATGCCCTACGAATCCCTAAGCGCCTCAACTACAATAGCAGCAACAAAGCCGTTGTTAGCAGCCCCTTCCGCGAGGAACTTGAAGCCTGAGGTGAGGAACGGGGGCCAAGGACGAGCACGGTGGACGAGAAACGGGGAACAAGAGATGAGGAAGACGCATTGATCTTCTCTCAACTCCATCCTAAACTCTTTGTCTCGCCGCGCTTCTCGCAACCTCTACACTCAAAATGCGTCTTCGCCTCCTCAAGGTGCCAGTTCTACCAAAACTAATCAAGAGAGTAGCCTCGACTTTATCGCATCGTCGCGCCCGAAGGAAGTCGACTCAACCCACCCCTAATCGCAAAGCACATAACACATCGGTATCGCCGACGGTCGATCGTAACTGTCCGATCGTGAATATGGCGGACGGAGAGCCCGACTACAGCTCTCTTCCATTAACAGATAGATGGGTACACAAGGTGCGTGCCATCATCATATATTCCCCCCTTGTCCTGGCGTCGGTTCTAAAACAATATCGGGTGAACAGGTTTGGAAAGTTCGTAAGCAGGCATACGAAGAGGCAGCAAAGCAATTTGAAATCACTCCAGACGAATACGATCCAGCTTTTCGACCATTCAACCAAGATCCGAGTTTGTGGAAGGGTGCGGTCGCAGATTCAAACGTTGCCGCTCAGTCCGACGGTATTGCAGCATTCTGCGCGTTCCTCAAGTTCGGTGGTAAGGAATGTTGCGTTCGTTCACGTGGTCATGTTGTCACTCCCATCGTCGAGAAGGGCCTTGTGTCCACGAGGCCTGCCACCAAAGCTTCCTCGGTCGAGGCTCTACTGCTTCTTATCGAGCTCGATGCCGCCGGTCCCATTGTCGAGGATATCCTCCCAGCTGTATCTGCGAAGCAACCCAAAGTCATCGCAGCTGCTTTAGCAGCCCTCACGACCATCTTCCACAGCTACGGCTGCAAGATAGCCGACCCAAAGCCGGTCCTTAAGGTCCTCCCCAAAGCATTTGGACACGCGGACAAGAATGTGCGAGCCGAAGCAACCAATCTAGCTGTTGAATTCTACCGATGGCTGAGGGATGCGATGAAGCCTATGTTCTGGGGTGATTTAAAGCCCACACAGCAGTCTGATCTAGAAACCCAGTTTGAAAAAATTAAAACAGAGCCGTCGCCAAAACAGGAACGCCTTTTACGAACTCAACAGGCAGCTTTGGCTCGTGCTCCGCCGCCCGGGGCTGAAGAGGAGGTGGACGACGACGACGGAATTGATGAGCCAGTCGAAGTTGATGCATTCGATCTTGCGGAACCCCAAGACGTCATATCCAAAGTTCCGGCTAATTTTCACGACAATCTTGCATCTTCGAAGTGGAAGGATCGTAAAGAGGCTCTGGAGGCGCTCTTTGCTGTACTCAACGTACCAAGAATCAAAGATGGCGACTTCAACGAGATCAACCGTGGCTTGGCGAAATGCATGAAAGACGCCAATATAGCCGTCGTCACCCAGGCGGCCCAATGTATCGAAGTACTCGCAAAGGGTCTTCGAAAAAGTTATAGTAAATACCGGTCAATCGTTATGACGCCAATCATGGAACGTTTAAAGGAGAAAAAGCAGACCGTTGCGGACGCACTAGGAGCTGCACTAGACCAAGTCTTTCTGGCGACAAGCTTGTCTGACTGTTTGGAGGAAATCATTTCCTTTCTTCCCCACAAGAATCCTCAGGTAAAAGAAGGAAGCATGAGGTTCCTTGTCCGCTGTCTTAGAACCACCCGGGATCCCCCAAACAAGCAAGAAGTCGCCAGTATTGTAGAAGCCGCGAAGAAGCTACTCGCGGAGGGTAGCGAAGGGTTGAGGTCCGGTGGTGCCGAGGTTCTAGGTACAGTTATGAAGATAATTGGTGAACGTGCCATGAACCCTCATCTAGAAGGCCTAGACGATATACGAAAAACCAAAATCAAGGAGTATTTCGAGAAGGCTGAGGTTAAAGCCAAAGACAAACCGAAGCCAGCCCCAGCTCCGGTAGCACGGGGTCCGCCCGGTGGTCCAAAGAAGATGGGTGGCGGTGCCAAAAAGACCGCCGGGACCGCCAAGAAAGCCGCGCCTGTCGCACAAGAGCCCGCCTCCCTTGCGCCACAACCGACATCTCGAGCCGCACCGGGAAGTAAGCTTGGAATGCCCAAGTCTTCTGGCTTATCAGGGTTAAAAGCACCGCAAAGGCGCCTCGGTGCCCCTGGCATCGCATCCCCCCGTAGAGCGCCTGCCGCTGCCGCCCCTCTGCCTCTAGAGGAGGAGGAGGAGGATGAGACCCCGGCATCACCCCCACAGCCAAAACCTCGAGTCGGGCTAGGAAGAGGTGGTCTTGCAGCACGGTCGTTAGCAAAACCCACCGTGCCCGCCGTAACGCCTTTGGCGCCCTCACCACCGCCGTCAAGTGGGCTTACAGCCATAGAGCGCGCTGAACTAGAGGAACTACGCGCGGCAAACGAACGGCTCACTAAGCAAGTAGATGAGATGCGACACGAACGAAGCAAGCTCATGTCGGAAGTGCAAGAGCTCAAAAATCACAACGCCGGGCTCATCGAGGACCACACAAGAGATGTGCTTAGCATTAAGGCCAAAGAGACTCAATTAGTACGAGCGAGGAGTGACGCAGAAGCAGCCGAGCAAGTAAATGAAAGGCTCCGGCGGGAGCTTGAACGTCTCAAGCGTGCACTCAGTAGGGCAGAGGGGCTTGGCGTCTCTAGCGGCATTGGAAGTCCGGGAATGACGAGTCCTACTCCCGACGACATGGGCATCTACCGTGATGGCGCAAACTACCCGGGAGCTAGGGCGAACAGAATGAGCTTCGCTAGCACATTTTCAGAAGAGAAAGAAAACGGCGATGCACCACATAACTATCCTAGGAGCAAGTTAAGTCCAGATTTAAGATATGGTAGTGGTTCAAGCGGAAGGGGAAGTCCTGCTCGCGGCTTTAGAAGCGCAGCAATAGACGAAGGGATTGGACACAATACCGGGTCCGCCACAAGTTCGATGGCCGCCGGAACCGGTAGTAATGGAGCCGAAAATTGGAAGAGGGCAGCAGAAGTCACAAGTCAACTCAAAGCAAGAATAGAGCAGATGAAGGTAAGCTAGAGAAGTATCCCGTCGCTTAATATGAAGGGTAGCAACTAATCAACCGCAGGCGAAGCAGGGGTTCAGCCGATCGTGAAGTAGGACTTGTTCAAGTGTCTTATCATCAGGAAATGGCGTTTGTTAGGAGACGAGTCCAAAAGAGGGATCAGGGGTGCGTCATCGGGTGCATTTTCCTGGCGTCGGATTACATACCCCCGGCTATTTTCGTTCGCTACTAAAGCGTTCAGAAATATCATGATAATTATGTTTAGACTCGATTACCTCGTCATTAAAAATAAGGGTGCATTTATACGGATTGAAAGGGGGGAGTCATTCAGTCCTATTAGATTTTAATACGGGATGTGGTTTAACCATCTTGCACCGTCTTATTTCTCAAGTAGTTTGTGTGTCTACAAACGGTATAGACATGCTATAGGGTTATACCCGTGCTACTCACACGCAACATGTACCTAGAATTAAAGATGATGTTGTGGCTATTAAGATATGCCTAATCATAAAATTGTTATATTAGAGGTCCACGGTTCACTGTTCAAGCCCTTCGTAAAACTAATTTATGGGTTCATACGACCGCGAGAGCGTAGATGTTCTCAGAACTCTTGTAATGTGTTTCGCTATGTATAGCTGCTCCTATCCCAATCTACACATCGGACCAAAAGCGGCCAGACATTTCATTCATTTAATATCTCCTAGTTCACAGCCAAGCCTTAATATATTCACCTCATAGTCAGTAGGTTGTCTCGATTCATGGTCGATTAGAAGCCATATAGGAGGTATGTACCTAATGTAAGCTACGTCTCTAGCCTGCAAGCTAGACTTCTAGGTACCGATGCCAAGATGGTTATGTGCTAATCCTTGATTTTCAGGACGGCCTTGCCAAAATTATCGCCTTTAAGTAGTCCCACGAACCCTTCAGCCGCCTTGTCGATACCCTCGGTGACGTGAAGTTTGGCCTTGAAAGATCCTTCTGCGATCCATTTTTGAACTTGTTGCTGGTGCTCTTCAAAGTATGCAGGCCCGAATTCAGGTTGTCCAACAAGGAAGCCTTGCATCGTTAAGAGCCGTGCAATGAGCTGGGTGAGATTCTTGACACCATATCTTTGGTCACGCGGCAAGTTGTATCCCGAAATCTACTTGTTCGTTAGCATAGACAGTCTATCAAAAAGGGTAAGGGAAGGGGAAACGGTACCATTCCGCAAACTGGAATTCGTCCGAGAGAATTCATATTCTCCAAAGCAGCATCGAGCTGGTCTCCACCAACGTTCTCAAAGTAGATATCAATTCCGTCGGGTGCGAGGCGCTTAAGCGCATCGAATGCGCTCTCCTTCTTGTAGTTAAAACCACCGTCGAATCCGAGCTCATTTATGATATAATCTAGCTTCTCATCAGAGCCAACCGAGCCAATGACTTTAAGTCCTTCATTCTTCGCGACTAGACCCACGACCTGCCCGACAGCGCCAGCAGCCGAGCTAACAAATACTGTTTCTCCCTTCTTTGGTTTTCCAATCTTATGGAGAGCCGAATAGGCCGTTAAGCCAGGCATGCCTAAGGGGCCTAGAAACATGCCAAGATCGAGATTATGCGGGTTGTTGATCTTGCGCACATTGGCAGTGGAAACATCGGGAACTGTAGCATACTCAGCAATAGGAAGAAATGCGGACACAATATCTCCTTGGCTGAAATCCGACGTGTCTGACTTTAGAACCCGGGCGATGGTGCCATTTGAGATTGGACTGTTAATAGCGAAAGGCGGCGCGTAAGACTTGACACTGCCATCATGCATCCTACCGCGGAGATAGGGGTCGAAGGAAGCATAGAGTATCTCGACGATCAGGCCACCTTTTGGAGGGGCCGCATCGAGGTCAATGGACTGCTCCTCAACGGCGAGATGCTCTCCTGGAACCGGGAAACCAGTAGGGACCTTTTTGAAAATGAGAGACTTGTTTGGCGCCATTGTTGGATCAGGCGAGGTCGAGTATCCCTCAGAGTAGTATAATATGGGCAGAGGTCTGGCGAGGATACGTTAAGAAGCGAAAGGTGAGAGTCAAAGTAAACTCCCAGGCTATACTCCTAGGCTACTCCTTTAGATATATGCTATGTTTATGTGTACGATGCAGTCGAAATTGTGAAAGGGTGATGACGTCTTGATGCGTTTATAGCTAACTACTAAACGGGTCTACCCCCGATGATACGACTTATATATCATAGATGTAAACGCGTATCTATGTACCAACCTAGGTTAATGAGCTCGTGAAGTCCCACATGCCTAGGTAAAATTATAGACAAACTAGTATTTGTAATCCCGACACGGAGTCCACGGCGGTGTTGATTTATAATGCAACCCAAAAATACTACACTGCAATACCTAACCTAAGATATGTACGATATAAGTCAGGCCATGCCTAGATACAAGTACCTCCCGAACGCCACACACTAATACCTATACACTTCCTCATTCGGCCATTATCCCGATCATCGTCTCTCACCCGCCCGCCACGAAGAAAAATTCTTAACCCTTTCTCGCATCTTCCAGCTCACAACCTCAACTTCTGTCACTACTTACCTACATATGAAGATACCAAAGCGTGCCAAGGTAAACCCGACACTGTACTCGACATACTATACATAGTATAAGATATATTACATAGCGAGGCCTACTTTGTATACTTCTCGTAAAGTTACTTACTGCCATGCCATCTAGCTTTATAAGATTAACACGATCAACCGAATGAAAGTTGCACCAGTAGAATAAAATAGTAGCCACCAATTACTCTCCAAGGAGTCCACAAGTCTCTATTCCAAATGCTTAAGCTGACTGTTCACCCCCTTGGTCCTGCTCTACTTGCACCTTTCGGTCCCTCCGCCACACAAGCCACCAGGAAGTCAAGACTGTGGCGATTCCCACACTCAGAAACCCGAGACAGATTCCATATGATACATGGTATGAGGGGCCAAACACTGTGCTGTAGACGTGCGGGCCTGCGATGCCGCTGAATTGCGCCATAGCATTCGTCCACCCAATGCCTAACCCAGATGCAACTGTCCCCCTGAGCGCTCGAATACGCTCCGGCCATATTACTGGATATGCCGAACCCGCACACGAGACGGCGACAATCAAGAATATATACCTTACCACCGCGTTGCGGACTGTAAAAAGGATGATATAGCAAACAATAATAGTCGACTCAACTGCGAAATTGTCAGCATCCACAATAATACGTTCCGTAATTAACTCTATACCCACTCGTAACGGCAGTAGTCCACGGCCTAATGGCCTTTTTATGCAAAAAGTAACCCAAGACATTCAAGAAGAGGAACGCGGATAGGTAAGGAGGCTGTAATGTACACATATTAGATATACATAATCCTAGGCTGGAGGTAGGTTCATATTCTTACAATATTCATAAGCTGCGAGTTGGATGTCGTCGTGAATCCCAGTTCATAAATGACGGTAGGCAACGCTGTCCCAATACCAAAACCACCGATTCCATGACAGATCCAATATAAGGTAAACGTATAAAAGGTAGGATCTTTGATGAGCTTTCGTAACGATTCGAAATCCCAGTACCCTTTTCTTCCCGAGGGGGCAGTCTTCTCGAGACGGTCTTGTAAAAAGTCTCGCTCCTCATCTGTGAGCATCAAGGCTGTCTCAGGGTAGTCCGGTAGCCATAACGCCCCAACCGAGAGCACAATGGCAGGCAAGCCTTCAATCAAGAAAAGCCATCGCCAACCAGCAAGACCGCCTAGCCCATCCTAATGATAAGATCGTTAGCAATGATGCTCACTAATCAAGAACACAATCTTCCAGGCAACCGATAATCATAAATAAGACGATATGAGATAGAGCTACTTACCATGAAGCCGATGGCATAAGCAAGCAGGCCGCTCACTGCCGGAGAAAGCTGGCCAAGCGAGTAAAAAATAGCAATCCTCTGTGGCATTTCGATAGGCTTATACCAGAAGGCCATGTGGTATAATACGGCTGGGTAGAACCCAGCTTCGGCTAGCCCAATGGCAAACCGAACAAACATCATCTATTTGCGTCCATGTTAGGGTCTACAAGGTTAGTTGCTCCGAATCTCAGAGAACCCGTAGCTACTTACACCTGTGAAGTCTTGTGCTGCAGCAGATGAGCAGGCAGATATACCCCAGCCGAGAATGAGTACAAACATCCATTTCGAAGGTGAAAACACCTTCATTGCGATGGTGTTCGTGGGCTCAAAAATCATGTAGCTGTAGGAGAATATAGACAATGTCCAGGCCCATTGAGAAGGGCTCAGTCCTAGCTGCTTCTTGATACCTGTGCCGTTTTCAAGATTAATAATAGCTGCATTTGAATAATTGGATGAGTCGATAACTCTGAAGACGTAAACCAATGAATAAAAGCCAACTAGCCACAGATCTATCTTCCTCATCACGGCCCTCTCGAGCTTCAAGTCGGCGCCGGATAAGTCTTGATCTATATCAACATCGATGCGAGTGCGGCGTTCCGACATTGCCGTGTCGTCAACTTTGATGTCGACTTTACTACTACTGGAAGCCATGTCGGGATTTGCTAGGCTGGCAGTATACAAATAGCCCTATAGGAAATAGCCTATACCAGAGTTAGGTATAACAGATTCTCTTTTGGAACCTCTGATAGGTGCAGTGTCGGACAAGCGGACTTGCCTTGAGGAACGAGAAAAGAGTGGCTGGCCAAGTCGGCGGCGGTAGCCTTAACATAGATAGATGAGCGTGACTCGAGTTACAACGTCAAGGGGTTAACGGCGGTTTGCCGAGCTTAAGCTAAGCACGAGCTTTATTGCGTTATCACACCATGTTATAAGAGCGTGTGTCTGAATTAGAGACCGCCTGCGATTAGTCCTATGTTCCAGACCCTGGAAACAGTTAACGGAGATAGCAAGTTAATTGCTATCACTTATGACCTCCGTGGCGAAGGCAAGGGGGGTAATCGGGCTCCGGTAACCCCCCATTTCGAAGTCTACCATCAACTACAGCGATAAACTAGCCGTTGCGGAGGTGCATCAGATTCTATCGGAACTGTGTTAGGTATTCCGGCATTTCCTCCAACCTCATTGATGGGTTTCTGAGCACGCCTGCGATGAGGTCGATGAGAACACAAAGCACGCAACTACCCCCACAACCATCCCACGACAAGTCGACCAATCACATTAAAATGCATACGCTATACTCCAAAGAGGAACAAATGCAACCAACTAGTTTGACTAAGTGTCGTGATAAAAAAATAATGTCCGGTGTATATAGGTTGGTTAGTATAAGACAACACTATGTTGGTCAGACCAAGCTACGTAGATCTCTCCGCCCAGAAAAGAAATTAATAAAAATTCTTTGGGTCAATCATTATGGCCCCTATTGCCATCGAGACGCCAGCGGCAAGCCAGCTGCATGATAGTAAAGTTCTAGTGAAACCGTGGACTCGGCCAACTAAGACTTCAGAGAATCTTGAATACGCAGAATTGCCCAAGATTGATCTGTCGCGGTTTGACGAGCCCGGCGGCAAGCAAGAACTTGCTGAGCAGCTTTACGACGCTGTCACTAAAGTTGGTTTCTGGTCCGTAGTCAATACAGGCATTGATGATGAACGTGTTCTCCGCCAGTTCAGCATCGGGAATACATTTTTCAAAGAGCCCCTGGAGGAGAAGAGACGGTTTCCCTGTAACTTTGCTGAAGGCGAATATTTCGGATACAGAGAGAATTCCCGCTGGATAGGCGACACGGGAGTCAAGGAGAACGTGGAGATGCTGAATATACCCAAAGTCATTCCAGCTTTTGACAACGTCGGGAAGCATAGGATTGTCGAGCAGAACTGGGATGAGATTGCGTCCTTTCATAGAGATCTGTTCGACAAGGTGATCCGGAAACTTTTTGTACTCATTTCCATCATTCTTGAACTTCCAGAAAGTTACCTCGCAGATGCGCACGCTTATGACGAGGAGTCGGACGACCACCTCCGGTACATGATCTACAACGTAAGAAGTAAAGAGGAATGGGACAAAGCCCAAGCCTACTCTAAGGGTGGGCACACCGACTTTGGCAGCTTGACTCTGCTATTCTCACAACATGTTGCCGGATTGCAGATACGCACGCCAGAGGGAAAGTGGAAATATGTGAGCCCCGTAGAGGGTGGTAGTAAGTCGACTCCTCCGCTACACATAGTCCTATCCTAACATGGAGGTATTAAGTCACTTGCAACGCGGCGGACACTTTGACGTTTCTAACAAACGGTAACTATCAACTCCCCAAACCAGTTGCCCGTGCACTAAGCTTACCGGAATATAAGGGTTCATCAAGTCAACTATTCACCGTGTAGTCACGCCACCGAAAGATCAAATCAACATTCCACGACTTGGTTTGCTCTATTTTAGTAGGCCTGGTGCCAACACGTCTATGAAGACTGTCCCATCTCCGCTGCTAGACCGTCTTGGACTCATTTCAGCGGAGGATAAAAACCCGGACAAGCCAGTAGTCTCCGGGACTGAGTACGTGAGAGCACGAGTTAAGGATGTGCATTATAAAACTGTTCTCGACAAGCGCGAGGGGACTTCTTTCGAATTCAAGGGATTAAGTGTACAGAATTACTATAAGTAGTCCGATAATGATCTATCCTAGTAGCTTTAGACGCTAAAGAGCACCCACCTGTGTGCAATTCTATACTCTCCGAATCTACTCCTATACTAAACAGGGGTAGGACTTGTTAAGGGCCTTAACTCTTTATCTTCTTCGCTAATAGTAGCCTGATACAAATATAATACAATATAGCACAACACAACAGAGGCGACTGTTATCAATCACCAAGGTAACAATGGCATCGAAAATGAAAGCATTAGTCGTCGTTGAGGGCAAGACGGCAAAGGTCCAGGATATATGTGTGCCAAAACCTGGCGTAGGAGAAATCCTGGTCAAACTCCACTGCATCGCTCAAAATTTAACGGATTAGAAGAGCTTGGTGGCTTCGATAGCATATTGACTGGCTTCCAAGAGTAGCAAAAGGGTAAGTTCAGGGCTGAGAAGCTACCTAGTTTATAAGATATCATAGGCTGCAGAGATCAGAGAAACCATATATACACGATCCCAGATATCAGCCATGCTTCAATGGCATTAGCTCATGTTGATAGCAGATTTAATAATTTTATACTAAAAGGTCTATCATTGGACATTTTATAGCAACTGTATTACTTGCCCTGTTAGTAGTCAGCTTGCGTATAGCGTATGCAACATACTAGAGGGCAGTTGCAGAACACCATTATCAATCTTTGTCAAAACACCACACCACACACAACCGCCATATTTTCAACACAGCCCCACCCGAATTCAAGGCAGATATCTATATATGTAGAGAGCCTAGTTAGGAATAGCATCCTAAAAAATAGAATACATCCTCAGCGTATAGCAACTTCAGAACTATCTTTTATTTTGGCCATGCTGTACGGTGTTAGGCTCAACAGCTCGTTATAGTCTATCGGCATCTACTTAGCGGATCTGAGTGTCAACTCATGCCGCCTTCTTATCTGCCTGTTTCTCCGACGGGAAGGGATTATACGAGCCTCGGTCGACCTGCAATCCTCGTAACTTCTCGATCACCTCGTCTAGGGGCACAGGCTTACCCCGGTCCTGGGTAGATGTATCATCTCGGTATCGCACATTCACTTGTCGACCTTTCATCTCCTCGTCCCCGACAACTAGATTTTGGAGATCGCGTCAGTATTCACGTAGACTCAAAGCAGATAGTTCTAATAACTCCAATGGGACGAAATTCTTACCGAATATAAAGTTGTACTGTGCTAACTGTGCACTTCGAACCTTCTTGGGAAGCGTGTTTCCGCTAGTGTCGATATCAACGAATATCTTCTCTTTCTTGAGAATGTCCCTAACTTCTTGTGCATATGACATGAAGCCCATTCCGACTGGGATAACCATCACTTGACGCGGGCTCAGCCAGAAGGGCCACTTTCCTGCAAAGTGCTCGATGAGAATACCTAAATAATTAAACGTAAGCAGTCTGGTCGCCTTTATGTTCCCCGACATTCGACATTCTTACCCATGAATCTCTCTATAGATCCCGCCATAGCACGATGAATGATAACTGGGCGTGCGCAGCCGGGACTCAAGGGCTTGATTGCCCTCTCCCGTTTCGCTCCACTCTCACCTGTGCCTGGGTTCGCCAGGGCCGCGTTACCCGGTTGGACTTCGCTTGCTTTAGCTCCCGCCACCTCTGCAGCAGGCTCATCCTGCTTGGGTTTTGCAGCGTGCGTCTCAGCTGTGACATATTCGAGACCAAAGTCTATCAAGTGTTAGCAACGAATATGTAGTATCGTTGGAAGGGATATTACTCTCGGGGCCCATAAAGTCAAGTTGAATTGTAGCACATTGCCACTCCTAAATATACAGTCAGCTCGACTTCTTGGACTAGCAACACACAAGGTTTGAAATAAAAGTCAAGCGCGGTGCTTTCACTGCGATCAAGCTATAGGATATAATAAGTAGGTATACTAACTCGGTTCAGACAGTCTAAGATCTTGATATCGATCTAAAGTATAGTTAGCAAATCTGTAGATGATCAGAGCGAGACCCCTTAAAAGATTACCTTAGGTCCATAGAAGGCGCCATCCCCCTCGTTGAGAGTCCAAGACGCGCCACTGGGCCCAGCCGCAAACCCGTTAAGAGCCTCTTTTAGCATACTCTCGGCCTTATCCCAAGTTTCAATCTGGCCCATGAACTTTTCGGGGCGGGTAGATAGTTGAAGCTTGAAGGTAAATCCTAGGAGGCCATACATCTCGGAGAGGAAATCAAACAAATCAGAAATCTCACTTGTGACCTGGTCGAGTCGGCAGAAGATATGGGAATCGTCTTGCTGGAAACGACGGACGCGAGTAAGGCCTGACAAGGCACCGCTCGCCTCGTTGCGATGGAGGACACCAAAGTCGGCGAGACGCAATGGTAGCTGACTATATACCTTGGGACTGTGAGCAAACATGAGGAAATGGGCTGGGCAATTCATGGGCTTCAGGCCCCATTTCTCCTTATCCAGATCTATGACAAACATGTCCTCCTGGTAATACTCCCAGTGTCCACTAATCTTCCAAAGCTCCGAATTGAAAATGTTGGGAGTAATGACTAACGTAGGCAGTTAATTAACCATGATCGGGGGAGGTGTCGGTAATAGACAAACCTTCATGATAATCACGTTTGTGGTACTGATCTCGGATGTATGCGAGTAGCGTGTTGTAGATCCTTGTACCGTGAGGCAAGAAGAATGCCGAGCCAGGAGAGAGTTCGTGAAACATGAAGAGCTCCTGCTCTTTGCCAAGCTTTCGGTGATCTCGCTTAGCTGCCTCCTCCAGGAATTTCTTATGCTCTGCCATCTTCTTCTTATCCGGGAAGGATACGCCATAAATACGTTGGAGGGAATCGTTCTCCTGAGATCCTAGAAAGTATGATGCCGAGTTCTTCATGATGGAGAATGCTTCGATTCGACCAGTGTCAGGCACATGCGGCCCACGGCAAAGGTCGATCAGGGGGCCATTACGATATACGGTAGTGGAAGTACCATCGGGAATCTTTGTGGAGATGATGTGCTGCTTGTATTTGTTATAGCTGAACATTTGGAGTAGCTCATCCTTGGTCATCTCAAGACGTTCGAATCGTTGGCGCTCTTTGACAATATCTCCAACGATACGCTCCAGAGGCGTCCAGTCACTTGTCTGGACAGCACCTCCGCCGGGTAAAGCCATCTCATAGTAGAAACCATCATCGATCGGGGGCCCGATACATAAGGAACAGCCGAACCTCCTCTCGCAGGCCTCGCCAAGGATATGGGCTGAGCTGTGCCAGAACACTTCCCTTCCCTTAGGGTCGTCAAAGGTTAACAATTCGAGTTTGCAACTTTGTTCCAGAGGCCGCTCCAAATCCCATAATTTGTCTCCGTCTATTCTAGCGACGACAGAGCGCTTGTACAAACTATTCGACACACCCTTCGCAATCTCGCCAGGTGTGGTCTCCCAGCTCGTCCCAATCTTGACAGAACCGTCAGGTAGGGTAATTGTAATTTGCTCTCGCGGTCTCTTAGCAATCTCCTCGTCGTACTTCTTCTTTAAACGATCAAATAAGTCGAGACGTGTCTTGAGGAAATCAGGCGGTGGTGTCATCTCGAGGGGGCCAGCACTAGCATCTTCGCCGGCTGCTTTACTCTTCTTATCCTTCTTCGAAGGCTTTGGCCCACCAACTACGACCTTCTTGACATCCCCAGACCCGGCGTCAGCCATTTTGTCGTATTATTTAAAGGGGAGTCGAGTGTTTGTCGGGCAGGGTAAAGTCGGTGTTGCGGGTTTACGACTTGGGAATGAAAATAATTGAAGGAAAGTTGGGCTGAGTCACAAGTTCACAACCAATAGCAGAAGCAATGCCGTATTCGCTGTCAACAACATTAAATTAACAGCGTTAAATGGTACAAATGGTATAATACATAAGCGCAGGTGCTAAGGTTCCCAGGGTAAAATATTATTTAGCCCACCAATGCCCCTCTACCCCTCTACCCCGCCAGCCCCGCATAGCTACCTAGGTACAGTACCTTCGATGTTGATAACGATTACCTCCTTATCAATATTTTCATCAATGTCACTTACAATATGCACCCATATTCTCATATTTTAAATTTTACATGCCTTTTTACGATATACTTGATATAAATGAAAATGAAGACTTAGTAGCAGCATATAACTCATAAAAATTATGAATAAATGCATCAATTGTTACTACTACTACTACTACTACTACTACTGCTGCTGCTATCCGTTGCCCTTCATGAACATAATTAGGTATGTTAATCATTCAAAACACTAATACCCCCCCTCCCCCTTTCTCGTCCCCTTTTCTCGTCCCCCTTACTCATCCGTATTATTCGCGCCATTGCTTTTCCTGCACGACAATGCCTCGGCCTTGGATTTACTATTCGGATCAAAATACGGCACCTCTCCTATCCCGACCGCTCGGTTTCCGAACCTCTCTCCAAGACCATCGTAGTCAAAAGTAGCAGTATGGAAAGCGCTTCGATTATCCCAGATTGCTATCTTAGGTTAGTATATATGATATATGTTGATACTTAAGCTATGAGGAACTTACCTAGGTCGTTCTTGTTCCTCCATTTAAATCGAACTTGCAATTCATGATTTTCGAGAATTGTTCGACTAAACTTTTCGAGTAGCTCCGAGGATTCTTGGTCTGACAATTCGTTGATATACCTTGGAAACGGCCCGATTGCAAAGATACTTTTCCACCCAGTAACTGGGTTAGTCCTAACTACTGGATGGACCGCTTTCAGTTCTCTTCCGACATTGGCATCGTTTCCTCTTGGCCCCTCGTGTAATTTGACTTTGTCGGGATTAGCTGCGGCGGCAGCCAAGAACCCTTCCCCAATAAACGTAGCTGTCAAACCCTCGAGGAATTTCTGATACGGCTTCGAAAATAGGTCATATATATCATATCCGGATGCCCAAAGTGTGTCACCCCCCGTAGTCGGAAGCTCAGTCAGGCGAAGAGAGGTATAGTCAGCAGGGACAGGTTCAAATTGAATGTCCGAATGCCACTGTGCGGAACCATATCTCTTACTCTTCGATTTACGCGTGTCTCTGGAGAGATTTTTCCGCTGTAGCGAGCTGATAGTGCTAATTTGATCATCGCCCACTCCAAACTCGGACGTGCCGTTCAAGATTGGGTGTATATGCAATGTTGAATCACTCGGTTTCCCAGTGAGTTGGCCTAGCCGGTGAACTAGTTGCTTCTGTAGATCGTTTGTAAGGTTATCCTGAGAACGAAAGAACACCACACCCCGTTGGGAAACTACACAAATTTTAAGTCACAACTTTCCTTGTAAAAAGGGTAGCTTATATCAAATGCAACTTACTGGTAATGGCAAGGTCACGAATAAGGTCGTCGGCATTGTTAGCGTTGAGCAAGTCGTCAACAATGTTCAGACTCGGATATTCCCGGCCGATAGTGGGAGTTGTCTCTTCGTAGGAGAACTTCTCTAGAGCTCCGACGAGGGTTAAGGGAAACGGGTACGAACGCTCCTTATCTTCATGGAGCTGTACGGACTGGGGAGCTCTAGTGGTAAGCGCTGCCGGCGCCATGTGTGCTGTGCTTATACGACAGGTCTAGTTTGGTAAAATGAAGTGGTTTGTAGACAATTACAACAATTTCGTGAGTTCGTTCAAACACACGGGTACATACACACATATATATATAGTCTTAAGCTTACAATCGCAAGGTCTTGAAATTCTATACCCCGCAGCATATAAAAGGCCTTGACGAGCAAATCCATTTGTAATCACGCCATTATTGTGATAATCACGTATAAATAATAGGTATATATTTATATTAACTGCATTATTTTATTAATAAAAACGAGTTATAAAAAGTAGTTTACTTTTAAATTTACCCGAATTTATAAAAATGTTATTTTATTATTAAATTAATTATATAGGTAAATATGTAATATTTTATTAAAATTTATTTAAAATTTTACTTTTAAATCATTTAACATTTTATTTTATACGTTTCTTACCATTTTATTTACAATCA
Organism: Daldinia decipiens; assembly: GCF_022478715.1. Classification (NCBI taxonomy): domain Eukaryota; kingdom Fungi; phylum Ascomycota; class Sordariomycetes; order Xylariales; family Hypoxylaceae; genus Daldinia; species Daldinia decipiens. The sequence goes on from NW_026054582.1 coordinate 106,476, forward strand.
CGTTTTAACTACACTTAAAATGTTATTCCATTTTACTACACTTCTTACTCTTATCACACAAGCAGTATCATTTAACGCCACAGGACCGTTTGCACTTCACATTACAAGCAAGTCAAACTCCTCAGTTGATGGTATGCTGTCGTTCTTCCTCTTTTCTTTAGATCCTTTTATCCTGTCAAGTTCATTGCTAACTTATTCCACAGGATATGCTGCAGCTTGCCATGCTGGCGCAGCCCTAGAAGGCCTTTGTTATTCAGGTGGTGGTGGTGGTGGGAGCGTGACTGAATTCTATTTCAATTACACTTCTTATAACTCGGACACGGGGCTCCCCTCGCAACCTGGCTGGATCACGTACTTGTTGAAGGCAGGCAGTAATAACGGTACTATTACTGTGCCCTCCTCGTTACGTCTCGAACCGAGCTTTGGAAGCAACGTCTACACAGCTCTTATCTATCCTGGCGTTGAGGATGGCACCTCTGTTTACTTTCACCCGAATAACGGCACATTGTACATGAACGGGGGCTACGACGACTCGAGCTTCAACGCCACATATCCTATCCCACCTCCATCCCTAGGCAATCTCACTAACTTCCACTTATGCTACCAATTCACCGGCGGTTACTACTACCAGTCAATTGCCTGGGTTTCTACACAGCCGCCACATAATCCGTCATGTCAGCCTGTGAACCTGAGCATAGAAGACCTTTCGTAGGAGGTCAGAGAGCCGGAGAAAGGATCGAAATCTGAGAGGCGGGGGCTGCGGGGAAAGCTGTGCTGTTCACTTTCCTTGTTCGAAGCTCTCTAAGAATTTATGTAGTAATATGACGTCTCATACCCGAAGAGTCAATACCTAAGATCTGGATCCAGTCCTTTGCTTACCTAATCATTACTTATGGAACCTTACCTAAGCTAGGGACCTGAAGCCACATTGTGGCTGGAAATACTAAATATCTAGGTACATCACAAATTAATGACTGTATAGGTTGTACTAACTGTATGTATATGCACTGTACTGTCCAAGGATGTTGATATGCTAATTACCACTTATTTACAGAGCTATGACGTTAATTACAAGCATGGCCATTCAGGGACGCACAGAGCGCGTCGCGTTTATTAGCTACTAGTTATGCGGTGTAGAACTTGACTTTTATATATCATTTCATACTTCATACTTCATATCTCGTACCTCAATACTTAATACCAAAATACGTTCAGTTCTATTAAGATTTTTGTATTATTATTCCCGATACGATGCCTCCTAAACGCCCTGCAGCTAGCGCTGGCACTTCTAGGAAGAAAGCTAAGACATTGAGTGATGAGCCGCCGAAAAGCAAACGATGGTCTGCCGTGTCCGGCTCGGCTAATGCCGATGCTGACTACAAAACGATCTGGGAGAAACCCGACAAATGGTATTCGTTTGTAACCATCTGCCCGCCAATACCGGATGATGACGATGACGAGGACGAGGACGAGGACGAGGACAAGGAACAAGAGGAGGAGGTCGATGAGGATGACCCCGAGGATGAAAGCAGGGATGGACCCAGATGCACCCGAAAAGGTTGTATATGCTCCAAACCAGCTGGGGAGAATCCAGACCACCCGTGGGTTGTGAGTCGGGCTGGCTACCGGAAATATTCCACCCAGAATATCCATTTCTCATTGCGTAACCCTGATTACTTCGATATGTACACCTATAACGACCACGTTGGCTACGGATGCGTTCAGATTGTGCAGAACTTGGTGTTGGATTATGTCGAGGCGGTAGAGCGCGGCTGGAGAGAACAATGGGCCGTTTGCGAAGGTCTCGGACTTTGGCTACTGAGCTCAGCTAGCGGTAGGATGATGATGTAAAAACCCGCCAACTTGTATCGCCGTTTCGTTGATTCTCTGCTAACATTATTTTTTCACCTGGTCAGGATTGACGATGGCGAATGTGTCGATCAAACTATGCGTCTCATTGGCCGTATGTTCCTAGATATGCTGGCGCAACTCGATGGCCTGAATCTGGTTGGTGACGCTACCGACGTCAAGAGCTTGGGTACCGTCATGGCTATATATTTGAAAATTGCTTCAGAAGTACGCTCAATTGGTGGTATCCTCGAGGAAGACGACGATGACAGGGGAGGTCGCAAACCCAAATTTCAGGCCAACCACTTCGATGATGCCATTCTTTCATACGCCAATCAGCGCGGTGTTACATTACAGGGTCCTGAAGATATCGACGAGATCACTGCAAATCTCGAGGGGGAAGTAGAGTTACCTAAGAAGAACGCAAAGGATCCATGGGGCTTTAAAACGGCATTAAAGATATACGAGAAGAATTACGGTAAAGGAAAACCCCACGCTATCGGTGGCGATGATTTAGACATCACAACTGTATGTTACCCCTCGGAGTCTTTATTCTTCCCCATACCCTTCTGGCTTGTGTCAGGAACTAGACCTTTTCAATTCGAGTGAAACTTTTCGACCTCATGCCTAAAGTAACTGCTAACTCTCATTGAAGTGGACGAGCTCCCAGCGGAAGCAGGCAAATTTTGACCATAAGGACCCATTAGGTAAGCGAGAGATAGACGCGATCAAAAAGGGGATGGTGATGCAACTTGGGTGATCTCGTCATATCCCTGATCGGAGTTGATATTGTGAAATGAAGGAATTTGTGAAATATATGGATTGGTCATACATTACGAATGTTGCTATAAACCAGCTTGGACTGCCTTGTCTCTTATAGGGGCAATGTAGTATTTGTTCTATGTCATGTCATGGTTCAGTTGATCATATCATGTCGGGCGTGCATGCATGGTATAGTCCTTGTAAGAGGGCAGCAAAAGATATCCCTGATGCAGGACTATATCTGATGTTGTGATGTTCTGCTTTTCTGTTGACAGCCTGATGAGCATTATGTTATTCTTGAATATTTGGTTTCTTGTCTAATCGCCTTAGTCCATTGTATTGAAATAACTAGGCTCGAGGTTGAACTCGTGCTTATTGCCTCGGGAGAACTTATCAGCCTCTGTGTATCGGCAGTTTTCATTAAACGTGACCAGGACTTTATTCTTTGTTTCGGCAATATGGAGTAAGAACTCCTTTGCTATAACGCTCATTAGGATAGCAGATCCTCGGTTAAAGATCGTACTTTGCATGATTATGATCTCTATGAACATGGTTACCTGTGTCAGCTTGATCCTACGATGGGTACAGTACCGGCGAGCGAGGATGACCTGGGACTTCTACGCCACCGGAGTTTGTTGGCATAGAAACCTTATCCTTGCGTTCACCATTTTTTCTGCTGGTATGTACACGGTATTCATATGGTAACGAATGATTACTGATCAGTGCTAGCATATTCCGCATTCATGGACTTCGTCTTGGCTGCTCTTCCATGGCCCATTACAGTAAAATTGCAGATACGGATCAGCAAGAAAGTCGGTGTTTCTACTGCTATGAGCATTGGTCTTTGGCAAGTTGGGTGCATTTGGTGAAAACAGCGCTCTTACTCGTCCATTCTCTTACATAGCAGCACAGCGCAGGTATAAAATCAATCGTCAAATGTACCAAATTTAGCGTGCTCCGGAGTGACGACTTTGGTGGTAAGTAGGATACGAAGCAACCATGTCTCATTATCCGCATCAAAACGCTCTAAAATGGTAAAGTCTCCTGGCGGTGTTATGTGCGAGGACAGAGCCGCTTTTGGTGGGAAATGATTATGATGACCGGATTTTCAAGATAGAGGAGGTCCATGTCCAATTCAGTAGTAGGGGAGTTGGCAACAGCATTGACCTTGAGCTAGAAAAGATTCCACAGTCGTATTCGCCGTGGGTATAAGATGGACTTCATACGTAGAACCTCTAGTAAATATGCTCTCTGGTATTGGATTTAATATGTACTTACCTTTCGAAGGAGAACACAGAGAGGTAGCTTTTGAGAGTTTCGTTTTACATGTAAACTTGCCCAGGTAAGTATAGGAAGCAACACTTTAACTATGGCAACTTGACTTCCCGAATGTACACTGTAGGCGTGATATTATCAGCCAATAGGTAATTATTTGTGAATGGTACGTGAGAAATCCATTGCTCCACGTATGAATGCTTGATTGATTGACATAAAGTTCCCCGTGATACAACTGACTGTTGGAGTTGTACCTGAATGGACCGGGTCGACATACTCTAACTAAGTGGTGATGGTGGTATAATCTAATAATAACAGGGGTAACGCCGCCCAATGCAGATGAATAGTATCTTAGCTCATTATCGCTTGCTGTTCACCACTATACCATAAACGATTCTCCGCAGCCGCATTCCTCCTCTATGCATAGGTTAGCATCTAATCGCATCTACCAAGTAACAAGTATAAGTATTATGTGAGAAATACTGACTTATGTTTGGATTCCGGAATATGAACCGTTGGCTCAGCTTATCCTCAATCCAGTCCATTTCACTTCCTATGATGCTGAATAGAGCCTTGCTATCGATCAATACCTTTACTCCATCTTGTTCGACTTCCTCGTCAAAGACTCCGGGCTTGTCCACGTAGTCCAAATGATAGGACAGGCCGCTGCATCCCCTGTTGCGCACCCCCACCTTGATTAACTTTGGCTCTGGTTGGTCTAGCAAGCCGCGAAGATGTTCTACCGCTGAAGGAGTGAGTTGTAACGCGGCTTTGCGTGGTCTTAGCTTGCGCTTCGGAGGGGCTGGTTTCGGCTTATGTGCCTCCTGTTCTGTGAAGGCAACCTTAGGATGTGTAGCTGCTTCTGGCTGAGGTGGTGGTCGTGTATCGTGAACGTTTGGTATGGGGCTGGCGATGGAGGTTTCTGGTATAGGTTCGTTGCGCGGTTGCGACGATCTACTCGGGTTTGTATTTAGGGGATAGGGCTGGTATGATGGTGTTTCTTGGAGCTTTTCCGAAGGCGCATACCATGGCTGATAGTTAGAGAACTGTCGCAAGAGGCTCTCGCAAGGGAGCAATTTCGGGGCCGATGTGGCAATGCGACAACCGGACAAGGCTGTCCAAGTTCGTGACAACGCGATGCGAGGAGAATTCATCATGCTACAGCAGACGATGGTAACGTCATGTATAACGAAAGTAAAGGAAAGATTGCGCCCATAAATTCCTAATGAGACAAAAGTAGTGAATTAGATTGTAGGTTTGATAAGTGGTTAACTATTGCAACCAATGGCAAATTCAACAGCGTGGCTTGTAATGCTATGTAAATTGTAAATTGCAAATTGTAAATTGTAAACTGCTTTGAAAGCAGCTTTTGAGCCAGACGTCTGATGACATCGGTCGATAAGGTTTGCGACCCGGCTCTGACCGGACCAATCAAGGGTCTTCTATTGGTCAACCCCACTAAGTTTACCGGTTAGATGGATGGAAGTACGTACTAGCGGAATAAGGCTTTTCCCGGCAGCAAGAATTGTGGATAACTTACTGGGCTTAGTTAATACATATTGCAAGGGGTTAACAGCTTCGTACAGTGCGGGACACGGATTGGGATTTTACAACTTAACACAGTACAACACAATATCCAGACGAATGGTGTCGCATGCCTCGATCCCCATTTCTTAATGATTGCGACGAGGCATCTCGAGTTGGCGATTTAGGCATTTAGCATAGTTGCGATTGGCACAAATAACCCCCTTTTAAAAGAATTACTCATATAGCAAGCGACTCGACTCACGGCATATCACCTACTCTGCTACTGCGATGATACCACCCATATCTATGGTATAATATAAACTGCGTTCATGTGTCGCTCGTTCATACATCGTCATCGGTCATGGAAGTCTCGCCCTTAACCCAACAGGCCCGACCTGAAATCTTCCAACCGAAAGTAGATCAGTTGTACGAGGCGTTATTCAAGGTTCGGGAACTTCGGATTTCTTTTTGATCTTTGGATTGGGCAAAAAGCTGACAATGGGAGTTCAAGGTATGTTGGCCTGTTCTAGAAACCACCCTACCCATCTAGTCTTCGCTTAGTCGTTGACTCTTCTATCGCTTGAGTAGGATGATGTCGATGCGGACGGAGAGAAAGCCGAGGGCTTCTGGCGAGAATTCTTCCTCCTGAAACCCGACCGACCCTTCTTGCAACAAACTCTAGCCGCCCTAGGACCCGACGACCTAATAAACCTCCAGTCGCAAACCCGACAGCTCTTCTTCCGGGCTGTAGAATGCTTGAAGAAAGGAAATGGTGCGGCTGATCTACATGCTCTTGAGGTATATAACCAAATCGAACCCTGAAATCCGGTTTAATGAACATATCTCCTAACTAATTACGTACACAGACCTTAACAACCTTCTTCTCCGCCATTCTTCCTAAGAAATATACAAACCCGAGTTCGGATATCATAGCCGTGCTAGCGGGCCTAGATCAGGTTGACGCCGTCTTCACCGATTTCGTAGGGGCTCTGGATGGGGTAATTCGCAATGGCAAATCAAGTAGGCTAATATCCTGCTTCGTGAGCTGGGTGAGGAAGATACTGATAATGGCGGGACTATAGTGGAAGTTCGGCAAAAAGCCGTGGATGTTGTCTTATCCATCACCTCGGGTGCATACCAGACAAGTATTCTGACTTATTTCATACAGCGGGATCTCTTCCCCGCCATAATGAAGGTTAGTCTCTTTCCCACTATGAGTCGGGACCCGAGACTGACGTCGCCAAGCTCATTCAAGACTCGGAATCTTCCGAAAAGGTTCTGGAACCATTTACTTTATTGGGCCTATTGGCAAATTACAACAAATTTGAATTTCAGAACCCCTACCAGCTACGACTCAACGATTTTGTTAATGAGGCTGCTATACGGAAAATCGTTCGATGTGTCGGGCACACTTGTCGAAATTTAAGAAGCCAATACGTCGATATTTTACAGGATCTACCTGAAGGGTGGTCTATCAGTAATACCTTAACCATGATCGGACTTGGTGCTATTACCCCTGGTGCGAAGGCACACCAGAAACCCACATACGACCCAGAGGTAGCCAAGCAGATGTTCGCAAAATTGTAAGATGGCATCCTATTTACTCTAAGGCCTCGTCTAACCTACCTAGGCCCGGCGAAGATGCTGCTGTGCTACTAGGTGCATACGACTTCAGCCACGCAAATAAGCTATTCTGCTTCACCCTCGTCACATTGCCTGCTGAAAAGGGCGAAGAGCAACCCATTTCTGGTTTCCTATCACTAACCTCATACCTCCTTCAGCATGCCTTCCTCTCTACTAGAGCCACAAACTATGCTCATCTCAGCCTAATGGTTTTTCGGCTTCTTATTGAGGACCAGCTGCTGTGTAAGCGAATATGTAGCGATGAGAGTAAAGTCGCTGTCAGACTCTGCCGTCAACGGCAACCATTCCTGCCAGCTGTCCGGGGAGAACGTATCTTGGCAACAAGCATCCTGGACACCATGATAGATGGCATCAACCATAATCTGCGCCGCAGACTCGATGTCAGCCTCTATACTTTGTGTGTTGGTATCATGCTGCGTATCATCTCGTACCTCTCGCGGTCACGGACAAGATTGCAATATCATTGGTCTGAGCTGTTTCGTTCTCTGCTGTCTCTTATCCGTTTTCTCACTACCTATGCTTCTGATCTCAAGGGGCTTTCCCATTACGAATCCCTCTTAGATCTGGCCGTGAACCTATTGGCTCTTTCTCTCTCCGCAGGGGAAGCCTTTCTTCCTACGCCTGCTGCCTATGACGACCTATTCTATAAAGTTGTTGAGAGTGGCGAGATCCTAGTAAAATTCCGCGACACCTACCGCCTATCAAGCCGACCATCAAATTCAATAGGCACGCTTATTAGCGTGAGTACGCACTACAAGACCATGTTGGACTCGGATAGTTCCAAGAAAAACCTCACTAGTACTGAGGTGGTGGAAGTGATCAAGCAGGGTTACGAGACGTTGAGTATCCAGGCAAGGGAAGGGCTTGATGGCTGGGAGAGGTATCGTGAAGCCGATGAACGGACACTTCTTAAGAAGATGGCACGAGCAACGGTAGCAGATGTTCAGGTCATCGTCCAAGCCTAAGTGATATGGACAGGACGATCAGGCTAGGGATGTCAATCAGAATGTGCTTGTGCAAAATCAGAAGCGAGGAACGATAAATCCTGGTGCTCAGTGTGAGATACTAGATGAGTCATAAAGTGCCGTGGTATTTGCTAGAAAAAGATATAAGAAACCGTGATAGAAATTTGGCGAATGGGTTCGGTACTGTGGAAGGACCCTGATATGTATTGTGGGCGACCCATGACTAATAACATGATGCCAAGAATATTGATCAAGTCGTAGGACTTTGCAAGAGATCCAACCTTGGACGAACGATGAAACCGTGGGGGTGATAGAATAAGGTAGTATCGTCAAGGTTCCATCACAGTCTGCATGGCGTAACGATGAACTGCTAATAATGTGAGAAGATATGTACATATCTGGAATTTGACATGATGATGAGCCAAAGTTCTGCTACTAGTCGTATAAAGGCCGAGCATTTTAGCTTCTATTGATTTTCTAACCTCTTTTGTTGTCTGGATTGTTGTTATGGGTCAACTTTGCAACCGCATGTGCTAGTTTTTTGCCAGTAGTCCTATGCTATCCTATGGTAGACATCTATTAGATATTTTAGCTAAGTGGGCTGTTTTCGTGCTGATGCTCGAGGTAGGATCGCATATTGTAGGCCTTCTCCTGGCACGTTGTTCTTATTCGCGGACCCAAGCTTCCAGTTTCGTGGATCGCCATACGTTATTACTACGCTTATTAGTCATATGAGGATGAAGTTCTACAAGCATTAATACCTACGATACCTGTTTAAATCAATAAGCGATGTTTACCCACGTTCCGCCCTTTGCGACTACTGGCAAGGACTACGCCTGGATACTATGGACATTTGGATACCAAACTGCGCCAATTTCGGTGTCTCGTGGTGTCCTTTCATCGGCGTAAGACTATGGATCCCCATCGTTATCTGCGAGAATGCTACGCTATGTAAATCGGGGAAATATAGACAGCCGCACGCAATATGTTTCCAAAAACTATTCGTGCTTGCTAGCACCGTCTGAAGCACCAAAAAATTTCCCCTTCCCATCTGCCCATCCTCCCATCCTCCCATCCTAATCGGCCACTCTTCTATGTCTCATAACCCCCAGCACATAACCTATTAGATGCGAGATACGAGTGCCTCCTCGTAACTTGGAGAAACCCCCCTGTAGCCTCTACGCTCGACTGTGACTAGGTGAAGCGATGGTAATCTAGTGGTTATGAGAACGATGTGATATCATCTATAAGGAGCAGTTATTTGTTCGGGTGTATAAAGCTGAAGGATAGTCTATTATAATATATCTTACAGGCTCGCAAACAACTCCTTGGATACATCTAAACTATAATATATAACTAATATAAATATATCCTCAGGTATGTGCAAACGTTTACTATTTATACTTGAGGCCTGTCCTAAAATCCTTCGCTAGACATCATCATGTGCGACTGGGAACGGACGCTCTGCTCCAACTGCAACCGTGTAATCCAGGACAAATGCATCGCCCCCTGCCTGGATGACTACCACGCAGTATACACCGACGGGGCGAATGTTCAAATTGTTTATAGAAAATGCGGGCCTTGTAGCAGACCTACACCTCCGCCTTGATATCATATTGACGGACTCGCACGATAAGGTTAGATGATCCCTTTGGAGTACGAGAGCGGACGAAGCAGCGTGACTACCGGCAGCATCTAACATCCCGACTGTAATCCCGAATACAGCCAGTTCTTGAGCGAAGATTGTGCTTCGTCGTGGTTGGGGTAGATGTGTAGGCGGTAATTAGTGGTCGGCTAGCATATTAGGTGCTAACTTCTGTGTGGTTGCTTCTAACTGGTGTGCTGTTTATAATGGCCAACATGGCTATCGGGTTGGTGTACTTATAAAGGGGCCCAGAGCCTTAGATACTTATCCCGTATGAAGCGGTCAGAGCCTTGAGGTCAGTCTCGGCTACTTCTATTAGGGATTACTTTGATCCCACCCAACAACCGGCTTTGATATGTTAGGTTACCTATGTTATTTGTTCCTTTCTGATATGTGATCTACTGTTTCTTGCCCTTGATTTCCGAAAACACCGCCTGCACTATAACATGATATATATGTTACCCCTTAATGACCAGTAAATATACCTCTAGTTAACGTTGCGGGACGCGAATACTACCTCTCAAGTTGCGTAACGCACCCACCACGTAAGCTGGTTAGGCATATCTGTCAGCCTGATCACCAAGCTTTGAAAATTGGCAATGTTAAAATTACTCTGGAGATTTATTATATACATACGAGGGGTACAGGTATGGGTGTTTAATGGAGAAGACGATCAGACTACGATATTTACTCTAAAGGTGATCAGTGATTAACTTTTCCATATCATCAAGGAATTGTCTAGATATTCTCTTTTGAAACGTTTTGGAGAGGAATAGTATTTCCACACGTTTGACGTCGTCTCGTATTAAGATATCAAGCGAGGTAGCATTATGGATTATCTAGACGATTTCCAAACTGCTGCTACTTGTAGTACAGGATCGATCACTAACAATACCAGCTCGTGCCTCACGCATAAAATTTCCTAGGCCAGATATTCATTGCAGTTTTCAAGCCCTCTACCACGGGGAGACCCGCGTGGACAGTTCGCTCATCTCCTGTGCCATTCTGAAGCAAATTAACCCAGAACAGCGCATTTCCAGCTACAGGTTTGAAGGCTAAGCCACCATCTTCATGGTCCCTCCAAAGCTGCTGGCTATCCTTATCTGCTTTTGATACCGCAGTTGTATTCACAAAGGGGAACCACGTCTCACCACCTGTGCACTGATCCTCTAGAATAGCAAAGAAGCTGGCAATGCGATTCCAGCTCTTTCCCCGCCCTAGCATACCCCGCCGTGTTGGCTGCGGCCGATCGTACCAGTCGTGGTGTCTGTTGAAGCGCTGGCCTGCAGTGTAGCGTACGAGTTGTGGCGGACCAATGTCATCTCGAGAAGGGTCTAACATCGCACCGAGGAAACCTTCGGCACGAGCTAGCACACATTGTACTGCAGGGTTATCGCGTGGCAGACCAGCAGATGATGAGGTCCGATCTTGTGTGCCTTGATTATGACCGCTTTTATAGACCCGAGAGGGAGCGAACGCGGAGTGCCCGGCTTCGAGCAGAGCCTTTATCTCGGTCGGCGCAAGGAAAGAATCAATGTAAATAATAAGGGGGTCGAGAGAGATGATCTCGGTCGTGTAATGGTGGGGAAGACAGCTGAAGGATGATGCAACTGGTTCAATGTCTTGACCAAACATATTAGAAACCAACGAGGAGAGTGAAGCTAGATACGGATATATCGAAATGATAGATGGGGATGTGATTTGATAGATGACCGGTGTTAATAGGGCAACTATGGCGACAACCAATGTCGTGATACCCGAAGGTCGAGATATTGGGACCATGATGGTTCACAATTAACGTAATAATATATCTTCAAGGTAGTCGGCGCTACAATAGTTTAGTTAGCTTATATTAATGTAGTTGTCGAACATAATTATAAGTCAAACGCAAGCCAGAAGAAGCTGACGACTCTCCGAGGCACCCTAAGTAGGTTTCTACAACATATGATCCCCTCGACGTACTCGGAGTGCCTTGTTCCGATAGAATTCTCTACATACCTAGCTATTGAAGCTAGTCATTGCCGGTGGCATGAGTGGTGACACCGCATGCAGGCTGAAAACCCTAGATTCTCCGAAATGGAGGAGCGCGACCCATTGGAGAAATAGACACAAAATTAGTTACCCAATGTGACGTATCAACCCATGCCCATGCCCGGATGGAACGTTTATAAATGTCAACCTACCTATGGGAATTAATCATTGACACTAATTATCAAGGGTTTGCCAACCACGAGAACCAAATTCATACTATATACCACTAGAAGTATATGTGACTAAATACCTATAAAAGATAGTTACCTATAAAAGATAGTTAAATAGGTAGTAATGACAATACTATCCCGTACTCGACGCAGTAAAGGTTTTCTAGAAAATGACTTATACAAAACTTTCCATCTTATTATTGGAGGTTACCTATAGAAAGAGAAATTTTATACAGTATTTAATGTTATTACGAATTTATAGATTACTATCTACCTGCACAGTACATGTTGCTCGCCTTAACATGACAAAGTATAGCATTATTCTACAATGTTAGTTAACTCCAACAGGTTATTATAGGTCTTTACGAATACTACTATTAGATAAAGAACAACATCTTGGTTGAAGCTTCACCCGGGGCGTAATCTAGATATAGAGGGCAATATGATCGTCGTTATCAAACAATGCGAATGAGGAAAAGGGAGCCGAGCAAAAGATTAATCCTATCTCTCTCGATCGGGGAATTGAACCCCGGCCACCTGCGTATTTCATCACAACAGACTAACAGAATGACAAGCAGGTATCCTAACCACTAGACGAATCGAGATTGTTAACATCACAAATGTTGTAGACGCTAGTTGGCTTAAGTGGAGATGGTATACCGTTTTTATCATTCAATTATATAAAAGTTTAGAATTAAAAGCTCGACGGACCGTGGGGCATTGTTCTAGATTACTAGCTTCAATTAATATCTGAGAAGCTCATCGTGACTGTCTTATATCTTAATCTGTACGGTGCGTATCGGAAGCCTTTCTAAGTAGAGTACATTTAAACTATCACTTCTACCTTCTTACGAGTTGCTGCGTGCAATAAATATGAACTCATAAATATTACGCCGCCATCATCAAGCAGTATTTGATCTATGCATCTACACATCAGTATCAAAGAAAAGGGGCACAACTTTCGATGCGCCAAGGACTGTGCTCAAAATAAGAGTTGTCATACCAAGCACAGCTCCACATTAGATTGAATATTACATGGAGGCATCCTGGGCGTCCTGGGCAATCCTATTAAGATCTAGGCTAGGCGCATGCGGGTTGCTAATTTCGTTCGTAAATAGTCCATACTATCACCAATAGCAACAAACCTCTCAGAATGTCGGGATATGACGTAGATCCTCAGATACTTCTACTACGTCGGCAGTATATGCAACTGTTTGAGCCCGAATTTCTCGCTTGGCCGCCAGCTAAGTTCCTCAAGAATGAAGATGTACAAAAATGGCTATATAAGCACCTATTCGAAGACAGCAGCAATTCAAGGCTGCCGCCTGAGAGCTACCAAGTGCGTGTTTTGAAGCAACTTGTTACGAAGGTTGAGAACGTGATAGCGAGTTCAGAGCAAGATGTAAGTTTCTCGTTCTAGTTACTTAGTTTTCCCGAAATTCATTAGACACAGGCTTAACTTTACTAGGAGGTCTCTAAAGAGCTTACGACGTGTCTTGAGTCCTTCGTGGCTAGAGGAATCCCACTAGAATCCCAGGCAGCTCAGGAAGAGGCATATGTGACATTCACCTGCCTACCAGAGAAGTATAACCCAGACGATAACCAATCAGAACCTGCAATTACACTACTCGAGCGGCGACACTTGGTATTGGGTTCGAAAATAACGGGTTTCCGGACCTGGGAAGGGTCTCTTCATCTAGGCTCGTACTTCCTAACCGATCCTGGGTCGCTCATTGTCCGTGGAAAGAATATCTTGGAGCTGGGCGCTGGTGCCGGGTTTCTCAGTATTCTCTTAGCCAAGCATTTACATGCAAACCACGTAACCGCCACAGACGGCGATGAAGGAGTCGTTGAAGCCATGAAGGAAAATTTTGCGTTGAATGGTCTTGATGACCAAGAGAAAGTCCGAACGGGAACTTTGACATGGGGCCGCAACCCTTGGGAAACGTGGATCAAAACCGATTGTGACGCCAACCCATATGACATCGTGATCGGTGCCGATATTGTAAGCTCGCATTTAATTTTAACCCAATACTGATATGGAATACTAATTTATTGTATAGACATATGACAAGATAGCGATACCAGCGCTAGTATCGACATTGCATCAACTCATTGATAGGAGCCCGAAGCTTATAGTCGTTATAGCTGGTGTCGTCCGGAATGCTGAAACCTTTCAAAGATTTAGCGACGAGTGTGGTATGTGTTTGTATATTTTTCTGTGTAAACATAGATTGGTGACACTGACGGAGCACTCTACCACCCACAGTTCAGCACCACTTCGCCGTGGAAGAGATCAAGTTCGAACCTAAGCCGATGCGTCAACAAAAATCACTCTTCTATGCGGCTGCCATGCCTATCAAAATTCTATCCATTACTGGGCCTGGTTGAGGTGCTAGAATTTATATAAGCCTGGGGTTGCTGGAGTTAGCTTTGGCCTAGACAAGGGGTTTGAACCGGTAGATACCTATTCTTTAGGGCAGTGTATATAGGGCAAAGTAAGAGGGGCCATGTCCTATGACCTGAGACTTAAGATGGCAATCCAATGGTATAGACCATGTTTAGGTAGCTTTACGCCACGATGCAAAGTAAAATGAATAAAGAATAAACAAGTCCAGATACTAGCTCTTCGTGGCTCTGGGATACTTGTGTACCTATATAATAATGCAAGTCAAGGAGATACTAGGATATGATCTGTGTTGCCTTAGGTATGTGGATTTTCCATCTTATATACGAAAGTATTTACTCTCGTCTATTAGCTATTCGTTATCATTAAGCTAAAATAACATATACTAATGCTGAAGCGACAGCCCAGAATCCAAAGCTCCGTATATTAATACGGCTTCTAGCGATACTAGCTGCGGTACTACTTCCAGTTTCCGAAGCACCCCCTCCAGTGTTTGTCGCAGATGGGGAGGGCGTAGCCGATGAAGAGGAATTACCTTGGCCATTTCCATCGTCGTTCTCGTCGCCGAAAAACTCGGGAAATAGCTGAGTCGAGTTTTTATCTTTGATGATACCGTTTATGATGACAGCTGTGCCGTTCAGCACACTCTCGATCTGCTCCTCTGTACATGTAGACGTGTCGTATATAAAACAGAAATGTAAATGCTCCGGGGGGTCCTCATTCTTAATTGCCCAAGTGTCATCCGGTCCCTTAGTAGCATATTCATCAATTTCGACGAGATCAACTGTGCCGGTAGCGATGTCCTTGTTAAATAGGGCACGATGGAACATTTTGTATGCCGTCTCGGGCTGATACGCTGGAACTTCGTGGCCTGCCTCGTACACGCGCGAGAAGGAGAAGTTACCGTATTGCCGGACTTGTCCTCCGATGTATGTATCGTTGATGACGACATCCGTGTACCCTGCATTGTGGAACTTCTCGGTGTTCGTGTAGTTCACGGCCAGACTGACGGCTTCGCCACCGATCCAATTACACGCGAAGTCCCTGTCACCATACATCAGATGCACTTTGATCCCATTTTCGAGTAGGAAAGCAAGGTCTTCAACCCATCCCGGCCGGGGATAGTCACCAATTGCCCTAAAAGCGTAAGCGACGGCGCTCGAGGACTGGGTGAAGTTGAGGGGAATTCCGAGCGCTTTTTGAACATGAGGTTGGTTGAGGTAGAGATTATAGAACGGAGCCGGGAATGGGTTAGGATCAAGTGAGGCGTAATCGTAGTAGTTACGTCCCGAGTAGTCGAGGTAAGGATCGCGGACGTATCCGGAGCAAAATGTTTCAGCGTCTGAACACACCTTGTTAACAGTACTGTTAATCCCAATATTGTCAGGATCGTACTCGAGCGCCAGGGCTCTGCAGTCGTTGATCTGGTCGCGGCAGCCGCCGGGTTTCTCGAGAGCGTCTACCATCTGTAGATAAATAGTCTCATTGACGGTCTCGAGGCCGTAGGTATTGTTAAACGCGATGTGCGGATATGCGGGCCATTGTATTTGGCGATCGATGCACGAGTTGATAAGGATGAGTGTGTCAAGGTTAATGATGTAGTTCTCACCATCGTCATCATTCCACGTGCCGTTCTCAATCTTCTGATTCTGCTCCTCGAAGAAGGCAGCGAACTCTGGACCATATCGGCCACCGTAGGATTCGGTGGCAATGCTTACCCTTGAGTCGTTCGGATGATATCCCGGAAACTCTTGGAACCAGGTCTGAGCGAAGTGCCAGAAAGCAATGGCGGCGTTACGAGTGCCCTTGGCAGTTTGATTTCTGTTCAGACTTGGGTATGTGCCGACTAGGAGAGTAGCATTCTGCTCGGGAATTGTATCAATCTCATCAATCTTAAGAGTTTGTCCAGTGACCAGGTTCTCGGTGATATTTTGCAATGTATCATATGACAAGCCCACTTGAGTCGGCTGGTCAATGAATAGCATGTTAACTTTAACGTATTAGCCTTCATACTCACACTATTGACTAATATGAGGAGAAGGTTGGCTTATTAGGCTCACCGTCGGTATTCCATGCCCACTCGCTCAAAGTAGTCGAGTTGGAGTCAGAATTGACATAGCAAGGTCCATTTTCGGTAAAGAGCCCGAATAACGAGCTGGACCCAGGGCCACCGTTAAGCCATATGGACAGTGGCGCATTCTCGGGATCATTCCGTGCTTCGAAGAACCAGAAAAATGTGTTGATGGGGTATTCTTGCTCCTCTCCAAGGTCTGCCAGCGTACCTGGCGGAAGGTAAATGTATCCTGCATAGGATTTTACCCCTGGTGTCGTTTCGCAAATACCAGGCTTTTAAAGGAGGTTAGGTCCAGAATTCAAAGTCGCGATTATATCTAGATCTAGATCTAGATCTAGGTACATATACTCACTTCCTTATAACTTATCGTAACGCCGTCACCGAATTTAGATTTGAGGACAGTAACGTCTTCGGGAGTTGGTGGAAACTGGGCGCGAGCAAATGGAACCAGCGCTGAGAGGCTAACGGCCATACGAAGGCCTGCTGCCAACATGGTGAGCGAGGTCGAAAAACGTACACCCTTGCAGACAACTTTTAGGGCAACCAAGCGCCATACCTTATCTCTTATATGTTTATATATTCGTCTATGACTTGGCGTGTTCCCCGCATTCGGTCATTGATAAACGACTGCATCGCCTGCAACCCTGCTAGCTGGCTGCATAAATAAGGCTACTTATACGGCGAGGTAACGATCTCCGGGGTGGACAGAACCAAACGTGGTAGACCCAGCCGTACAGGACTGCATGTAAGAGACCCAATGAGGCTGGAGGCTCGCCTTAGTAGACGTGCGTATTGCACGATTAGAAGGTTACAGTAGAATTGGATATCAACTTGGATTGTCATAATAGCTACCCCGCCAATGGATGGAATTTAGAAGGCTGGCATGTTTGGAGAACCTGGCACTGACTCTCTGAACCCCGCAGATGATAATGTGAATAATATGTGCCTTGTCATTAGATTAAGGAGAACGAGGTAGGGGGCTTTGACCTCGATACCTAGATTATATAGGCACGACTTTACGTAAGTCTAGCATGTCAGAATTGATATATATCTGGGATTAAAAAGGATTATTTTCATGCTATTATATCAAGTTATGTCTAACGAACGTGTGTAGCGTACCATGTCGTGGTATCTACATAAACAACGAAACATTTGAAGGAATTTATGGGTAAACCCTTTAGACACTACTACAATACTATGCAAACCTCTATGATAAATTATAACTATTAAATAGGTCTATACGCCTGTACACGGCGCAGCTATCCAACCATTTCGTGATAGACCTTGAAGCACAATGTCTTGAAATGAAAGGATGGTTTTTTGTCTTCGCTTGCTTTCATACTTGACCGGATCTCTCTCGAATAACATCGCTCCGATCTAAAATTTGCTTCTTCTCTAACTCATACCGAATTCGCTGCTCGTCTCGTCTGCCCAGTAAATAGTATCGCTGTCCAAATAACGCCAACCCAATGATGCGAGAAACCCGAAAACCCCCGCTCCTTTTGGATTTCCATGGCTGCTATACCGTGAGCGAATCATATACACATCCGAGATCCTCCTGAACAGGTGATGTTTTTCTATGGCAAACCCAAACCCATTATACTACCCAAGGTACCCAAACAAGTGACCTTCATGCTCCCCGATGCCCCTAGCTATCAAAACACAACAAATACTCCGCGCTACGCAAGAATGAAAACTATGCACCGCTATTTCTCCCTCTAGATAGCCCAACTTCCTCTCCTAGCCCTGACACCCCAGGCCATCTCGCCAGTCCCAGAGTCGTTAAGAACGGGGTGCTGGCGTGCCCACTCGCGTATATAAAGCTTCAGTGCAATCCACCGAGGTGGCTTCGCTCTCCTGCGAGTTCTTCTCTCGTCCTCTTCAGGCGTACGTAGTGGTGTCTCCTCGCCGCTGTCGGACTCGGTCATTGAACTACCCTTGGGGATGCTCATCTCCATTTGCAGCATGAAACCTTTCTCGATTTTTATGTGGTCATCCTTGCGCAATTCCACGATGTCGATGCCGCTGATCTTACTCAGTTCGCCATCAAAGGCACGTGCGGTAGCGGGATATCCAAGACTGAGATAATTGTAAACCTGCGTGACGAAAGCATCATCAAACTCGGCCGCGATGCGCTCCTCGAATTCCTTGCGTGCCTTCGCCTTTTTTAGCCGTTCGTCCAATCCCGAGAGTACATGAAAGCCCCTGCCTGTCGGGGACGTAACCCCAGGCGACTGTGCACCGCTTATGACACCGCTTATACTCATGGATGCGGTAAAAGCGGCGGAAAAAGGGTCATGCGGGAAATTTGGCTCCTGCGGTGTCATGAGCAGATGGGGTCCTGGGTGTGTCATCTCTACAGCGTCGTTGGCCTTGGTAGAACAGTAGCCACGCCATAGCCCTGTAGCCCCTGTGGCATCTCGCCGCTCAGGCTTTTCAAGGTTGCAATACTGATGACTGGGCTCCATACGTGTCGACTTTGGGCTAGGGCACATGCGGAACTGTAGACCGCCGCCGAGCATAGGCGGCGAGGCAGCTATGCGCATCTTTCGCATCTGAGGGTCTTCGGGCTCATTATTACGAAAGGCAAAAGGGATGCCGAATGGGCTCGCGCGGAAGCCAGGCTCCGGTGGGAGGACCACGGGCGAGGACGTGCGAGGATGCGAATCTACCCTAGCTAGCAGGGCCGGTGAATGCGCGTTTATTATCGGGCTTGGAGCATCTCTCATATTTTCATCAAGAGATGTCCGGAACACGGACGTCGTCCATAACGGGTCTGCCGGAGGAGGTGATATATCAACGTGATCCAACTCTTCGTCAATATTCATCCCCTCTTGGTTGATTTGAGCTAGCTTTTCGGCATGGGCTCGCATTTCCTTAACGGCCCAGCCCGGGTCCGACTCCTTGCGCCGCAGAAGCTGTGAGGTTCCATGTCTTAATCGTTCATCTAGGGTAAGAGGATCCTCATCCTCGGAATTATCTCTAACGAGGAAATGTTCCACACCCTCGGGTCGTACACCGTTGGGGAACGCAGCCATAGCGGCTTCGAGCTCGCGCTGTCTGTGCGCCTCCCTAGCGGCTACCGCTAATAGATAACCCGAGAACTCCTCGTCGCACGACTCTCTCCTCTCGCGGACATGGTAGCGTCTGCTACTCCACGAATCACCACCAACATCGTCATCATCTTGTTCCGGGTTTCCGCTAGAAAGAGCCGGGACCCCAATGTTGATAATTGGTGCATCCTCATCGTCGTCTTCCTCGGAATTATCCGACTCGGATGATAGTATAGTATCGAGATCGGGAGTATACGATTGTCGCGTGCTTCTTCGAGTATTGGGATGCGGCTTCATGGACTGCTGCCGACGTGGTGTTAAATATCCATCGCTATCGCCGGTAGCATTCGATACACCTGAAACGGCAGGCCGGGGTGCAGCTTTTCGCTTTGGCTTCGGAGCATATATATGATTTGTACCAGGTGTGATATCCGTCCTATCTATTGGTTTGGTGGCGGGACCTGGTTGATCTGCCTTTTTGGATCTTCTTGTCGTCTCAATCAATTGCGGGGCAAACTTTCTCTTGGGTTTCTTTTGCGATTGTTCAGATCGCCTCAGATCTTCTTTGTTTTCCCCTCCTAGAAACGCCGGTGCGTATGGGGATGTTGGCGAAGGGTCCGGTGTCAATTCTGCAGTAGGGCCGACGGGATTCTTCCTATTATTACTGTTGTTCACCCTGTACGAGTCGAATGTCGTCTCAATTGGAACTGGAGCAAAGCGCCGAATGGGTTTGACTGGTGGCGCATCAGGCATTTCGATGTCGCTCACTTGAACCGAAGCGTCCCTCGTAGGTCGCCTAGTCGAGTTAACCGTCGAATCCGGGGGTGTCAATGTTAAGGTTTTTGTTGGAAGGTCTAATCTTTTGTTCGATGACAACTTTACGGATTCCTCAACGAGCTGGGGAGCAAACCGACGGCGGGGTTTTGCCGCGACCGCGGGTGCGGGCTGACTTGCTATAGGAGGGGCTTCGGAAATTGAAGCATCACGCATCGGTTCATCTTCGCCGGATGCCATTTCTGAGCTATCTTCCCGTTGCCGGTGATCACACGACGTAAATAACAAGCCGGAACAAGTAACAATGTAGAGGTGCCCCGAGTCGCCGGAATCATGTGTAGCTAGCAGCGGGTGGTAGGGTAGTGGCAAGGTAATAGCGAGAGAAATAAAGGAAATGCGGTAAAATGAATTACATATAATTTCTAACGTCAACGTGATCGACCGAATAAGGAGAAGAATGAAAAGACAGAAATAATAACAGGTAGGAATAATAGTTGGATCCGACCCGGGACCCAGAATCTGGTGAATCAGGTATTATTAACCCCAGCTCGTTTCTAACCCCGTGACAAAAAGATGCCATGGACCCAAGTCGACGCAAGGCCACAAACGACGCACCGCTAGTTTGCATTGAAGACTCCGCGGCCTCCTCCGGGCAGTGGGGGAAGTGGATCGTGAGTGGAGCTATGGAGTTACCAAAAAAATAGAAAGGAGAGGCCGGGAGTGGGTGGGAGAGTAATGGGGAGCGGTAGGAATGAGCAGGAATACCTGGAATGGTAATCATCTTAGTGGCTTTCGTCTTTGCAAACATGCATTTCATGGTCAATGAAAAGATAGCGGGTTTTTTTAGTGGTGGTCTTTTTACATAGTGGTGGGTAGTGTCGGCATCGACCTAGAACGTTCTGAATTGGCCATTGGGGCTGAGTGGCTAAGGGAAGACACATGTATACGGTACTTATAAAATGCAGTTACAAATGTTATGTCGTAATGTAAGCACTATATTTAAGGAATGTAGGTATGTATACATGCATTCCAGGCAAATTGGCAAGCTGGGACGAGATTTGGGCAGAAGTACATAAAGAACCTTAGAACCTTCCATTGTTTCCGAAAGGTCATGTAAATAGTATTAACTAACTAACTATTGCATAAAGGCAACCTTAGAAGCTATACATACATGCAACTAGCCATGTATCTAGGTAACCTAGTTAGGTTATCTTATGTACCTGTTTAGAGCTCCCCATGTTCCCATATTTCTATATTTCCATATTTCCACATTTCCACATTTCCATGTTCACGCACGCAAGGGACTGGGTAATCGAGTCATTTCAGGCTCCGACTCAATTAATAGAGTAAGGCCAATTACACAATGCACGTACCTTATCAGCTATGTATATACTATGTATCGAGAGAACCAGGCATCGTACATCTGCAGCTATCGTCATGGCTTCGTGCAGCCCCTCATCAGACGTACATACCTATGGCAGCATACTGCGTATATGGTACTTAATGTACCAAGCCATACGTGTGCACCATCCCCTTTACTGACCGACAATCCGAAGGCGAGTTGGGGATGCTGCCTCTAAAAAGGAGCAGAGGAGTTATTGAGTATCTCCTGAGTGGTCTTATCTCTTAACCCCGAGAGCATGAAGTTTTGCCTACATGGTATTCTGGTACGTTCCCCCAGATTTTACTGCCCGCGCGACGGGGTACATATAGGATATGTAGTATACACTAATCTAGGTTAACATGTAGCAGGTGGAATATGCTGGATATCACATCGATAGGTAGGGGTGAATAAATGCAACACCAAAAGTCTTGACATCATATAATACGTACGCTCAAGGTTCCAGCCCCTAGCCGGCGCCCGATTCCTCGAATTGGGACCGGATTGGATGGGTTGGCCGAATTTAACCTTTGCTCCGGACGAACGATATAGGAAATCGATAAGAGCTTGAGAGAAATCGGGTGTCTCGCTCAATAGTAAGTATCGAATAGTTCAACTGGTCCGTGTCCGGCTTTGCATGCACAGTAGCTCACGATACCGGCATCTGCTCAACGTGTTTTTACTTACATGCTATGTAGTACGCATGACCGTCCTCGTGCGGGTCCAGTATTACATATATCGAAATTCGGCTCAACTCCCCTTTTTCATTACTAACCGTACGAACAGGCCTACCGGATATAGCTACTTTGTTGGGTTGGATCGAGGCCTGCACTCTTCAATACATGCCTCATACGTGTAGTAAGAGAAAGTATTAAAGTACTTGTGCGCGTGGTTCGCTGTTTGAAGATCTTTACTATTACCTACTCCGATTTCCACGGAACTCGTGGTGTTAGTCCAGATTTAGTTGTTCTCCGCCTCTGGCATTTCAACCCAAGAAGGCTTCTACGTGCTATATAGCCCGAGCTCTTATTTGGCTGCCGGGCTAGCCTTCCATCGCAGACAAAAGACAAATGAAGCTTGTGCTATGATATAGCCCTAATAATAAATAGGAGAGGAGCCAAGAATTGCATCTTCATTATTGGCTCCTCTAATAATCACATTACAAGCTACAGGACGGCCAAGTCTTCGATACTTTCACCGACTGTTCGGGACCGCCTCGTGCAGCTCCGGGGTAACATAGCTCGGCAACCGCATTGGCTAGGGCCGGCGCGCTATCGTGCTCCGTGTTATGGTTACGCAAGGGAGATCTGTGGAGAGGAATGTGCAACGCTAACTCCGCGACTGTTCTTATCATTTCCTCTCCTCCCTTCTCTATATATCTTTTTTTCTTCCTTTTACTTTTGACACTAAACTTCGACAGCCAGAGTCTAAGTGTGGGATCCACAACTATCTATTGATGGTAATCTCTTTTATAGCTAACTCCCAATACCACTACACCGACGTGTCTGGGTGGTTAGAGTATGTTATTACCGCATACATATATGTGAACGGGCAAGGTATTTTTAGCCGTTCCGTTGATTAGCGAACGAGATTGAATGGTTGGGCACTTACAACTAAACTGGGTACCTAACCCAATAGACACGGCATTCGGAGTTCCTACACGGTTCGCAAGCTGGAACCTGGGGTTTTCTCTGGATGCACGTGTTCAATGTCACAGGAACAGATGCGATGGTCATAGCTTACCGTCTTACTTTGTCGACGGGACGTAGGCATGCGCGGGATGCGGTGCCTAAGATGACAGCTCGTTTGGGGAGATGAGAGTGGAGGAATACGATCTCAATAATAGGGGCTGCTGGATACTTCCAAGTTGCACGATTGGGGGCTCTAACTGTTGGAAGCCGAAACGAGTCCCCCGTACGACTTTTTAATTTCACACGCGTACGACTGTATTTGTCGACACGGTGTCTCAATGTTGATCTCGATGGTCAAGAGTAGGTAGCAAGTTTTCACCAGCTGAGCGTCTTGGTTCGAAGCTGTTTTCGTTATTATAAAAATCTATGATGGCTGTGCGTTGAAGGCGCTTATTCTTGCAGGATACCTGAGTAGTAATTTGGCTGATAATCTGGCCGATCTGCATGAGAAGCAGTACGTACCTAGCTATCACATAAGGCTGGTCAGATGTAACGGCTACTTACATGTATAGATACGCCAAGATATATATTTTTACATGTAGGCGCTGATGGCCTGCCTTGGTAAGGCTGTAATGCAGTGGCCTTAGATTATCATCTAACCTGGCTAACGCGGATGAAGCGGCTTTAAAATATTATACGGGAATGAAAGGCAGAGCTCAGTATAAATTTACCGTCTTTAATTTTGGGTTTGCGAGCCGCTTCCTCAATCGAAATGCTGCGTTTCCTGCCGCCACATTTTATTGCCACAAAAGTCAACAAAAGCTCTGGAACACGTTCTATTCTGTGGCGTCTCAATATTGGAATATCGCACGCGATTGTACAGAACGCCATAATTTCAAATTACCTTGTGCCCAAAACGGCATCCCGTCGCTATCACATGCTGCATGCATATGCATGTCTTAGGTTATGCCGCATTTCTGATAAGAGGTGACAGGGCATCGTGATATTAGGCTGTGATACCGGTAGTTGCGCTGTTTAAGTAAGATATCATATAACCATAAGGATGATAAGCTATTAATTGCACGGTTTATAATTAGATGCTATCGTGGAGATCGCCCATGCAAAAGGAAAAAGGATATATTTTGGTCTGCCCTAGAGGCGATTAAAAGAAGAATAAAAAACACATTCCCTAAGAGCTTTAAAGCGTTGTTGGGTATACAGAAATTCCTAGGTTAGGTTTATCTTAAGTAGACGTTGAAGTTCTAAGGATGCGGAAGCTACGACAAGATCGGCGCTTTATGTATATGTATAGGTTAAGTACCTAGGTAGTTCTAGATCTTACAATTGACGATCTGAGGATAAAAATCGAGAGACTCCACCCTTGCGCTAGGTTTGTAATGACGTATCTTATTTTGCAGCTCGAAGATCTGGGTTGGCATGCTGTTAGTAGCATGTAAACGGATCTTAAAGCTTGGATCGATCGGGCTAAACAACCCCTCTTCTATGCTTTTAATAGTGAGAATAGCTTATGAAGCTGGTCTCTAAAGCTTTTGAGATGTTGAGAGTGAAAAACGAGGCTCAAGTAATGTATTTAAGTACTTAGATACTTAATAAAAAAGAAGACAGGTACCGGACGGGATAGCATTGTACATAAAAGATGGAAAAGTGGGTTAAACAAGCCATCAACTAAAATGTCTTGTGAAAGAAATAAATTTGCCCCGCCCCTTTTCGTATTTATAAAAGCGTTATTAAATATTTAACTAGTTAATACGGGAATTCATGCTATTTAAGTATATTACATAACTATCGGCGTAAAACATGTTCAATTATTAAAAGGAAAGGGAATATTTTACTGTTTTAGTAAATATATCATGCAAGAAGTCTTTTTATCTTCCCCGACCCGTTGGTTATCTGCAGGTCCAGGTATACCCTGTAAGCACATTACCTAATATAGTAAAGACCTTGCTGGCTGACTGGGTATGGGTACGGTATCCGGACCGCTAAACTTGTTATGTCTGGCAAGTAGCAACAACGCAGGTGATAATCAAGGTTTTGGGGTAACTACCTCCTATATACTCAAGATGCCACTGGATAGATGTCACATGGTCTCTGAATTGGCCTAGGTAAATCATTTATCTAACTCAAGATAAGGTACGATAGAAGTATATAGATAATGTATACAGGAAGGTGTATCCTGTCCATTCAGGCACAATAAGCAATTCTCTATCTTCCATGATCTTTGCTGCTTTCTGTGCGGCATGCAGCTCTTACACATACTACCACCATCTGCCGTTCTCCGCCCATATTCCTATGTCCTATGCGACCCGCCGAGCCGTTTTTCTTTCTCTCGTCCAATTCAGTTCCTATACGTCGCAGCGCCAGCTCCAAAGAGAACGCAGAGTACACCACCCAACCAGACAAGGATAATGGCCCGGTCTTAATCCTAGTGATCATGGAAAATTAATTGATTGATTGAAAAAAAAAACCCCAAAAAACAAAAACGAAAAAACCATCGATCACTGCATCGGCGGGCTAGGATTGGATTGGAAATACTTTTTTTTCCTTAATTCCAATATTTCTTTTCGTTGCTTCTATCTCATCTGGGAATTGTCCTGTCCAGGGGCAGCTTATCGCCCTCATCTATTCTGCCTCGTCTGCTTACTTTCTTGGATTGCTTCTACTTGCTATCTACGTAGGTAGTATTGCAACTGTATCTCGTCAGATCGGCGGAAACCTCTTCCTTTTACCGCTTATTTTCACCCTTATCTTCTTTCCCTATATTCTATATCCAAATCCAAGCTATATTTCTCTGCTTTCTGCTTGAGCTATCTCGTATCTCGTATCGGGCAACGAAAACTCGCGATATATTACGGTTGACTACCCGCTACTAACTTATATAATTTGCCCTCTCTAATCATAGCCCTGTTTGAGCTTCATCGTACATCTCCTAGGATAATCTAGGGACAGGAATACTAGTCGAAGAATATGGGTGTGATGTATGGCGAGGTTTCCCAGAACGATAATGACGATGACGATCGAAATGGTGGCGCATCACCTTCAACACCATTCTCGCTAGCGCGCTCCTCGTCGCCCATGCCTTTCCTCACAACTATCGAATCGACTTTTACTCCTCTTTCAATGGATAGCGATACCTATTCGAGAATTGGGGTAGGTGCTGAAAGTGAAGGCCGTGATGTGTTCGGAAATATTTCTCAAGGGAGGAAGAGCCACAATAAGTTAGCTGCTGGCACGGCCACAACCAAGACCAGGGCTAGCATGAGCATCGGCGACATGGTCCAATCGTTGTCATCGGCACGAGCCACAGGTAACACTCGTAACGAATACGGTCTTTTATCTCCTGACACTGCCTTTTCGTCTCCTTCGTCTAGCCCACGGCCAGACGACATCGGTTCTAGCCCAAATTCCAATAAAATTTCTTCCGAGAAATCCGCGTCGAATTATGTCAACACTGCATACTCAAGTTCGAAGGGGACTAATGATGCCTCGACTAGAGAGTCACTAGTAAACAAGACGTTGTCTCAACATCAACAGCAAGAACCACCACAGCCTATAATACTTCAGCCGAAACCTATTGTTCGCACTGCCTCTACAAAAAGTGTTTCCTTGCGCCATCCTACTCCCGATTTAAATCCACGGACTGTCTCTTATGCGAATAATATTGCCCAGTTAGAGGCTACAGCTGAAAAGCTGTCGATGACTTCGTCAATCGAGGGTGCAATTCGAGATTTACACGACGAACAGAAACGCAACGAAAGCCGACGGTCATCAATCCTGGCCGTAAGCATAGGCTCGATTCCCGAAAACAACGAACCTGTGTCTTTCTCTGCGATTAAGCCGCTTTCAACCACCAGCTCTATACTAGATATTAGTAGCGCGGTACGCTACGGGGGTTACTCCTCTGCTGGATTTATAATGTCCTCAGACCCTTCCCTAGTTTCTAATCCAACGCGGATGCGATCCGGTTCTGGTCCTCTATCGCGACCCGAATCTGAGGTTGGTAACGTCATATCG
Source organism: Daldinia decipiens (assembly GCF_022478715.1). Taxonomy (NCBI): domain Eukaryota; kingdom Fungi; phylum Ascomycota; class Sordariomycetes; order Xylariales; family Hypoxylaceae; genus Daldinia; species Daldinia decipiens. The sequence goes on from NW_026054582.1 coordinate 133,695, forward strand.
AGGCACGGACCTGGGAAGACTTCTACACGGAGCGTTAAGTCGGTATCTAAGCCGACCTTAACAGATATTGCTGAGATGGAGCCTACTACGCTTACACCAGCGGCTATGGATGAAGCTGATAAATTGGCCGAAGAACCGGCAGATGAGACATTACGAATACCCCAGATGGGGGACATCGATCTTACGCCTAATGCAGAACAGTTCGGGATGTCGAGCGGCCATGATTATTGGAACCATGGTGTTATTGAGACACAAGAGGGATATGGCCATAATAGTGATGATATCAGGCCTCAAACTGCTGGGTCTACTGGCACGTATGAGCAGGCTGAGAGAGCATTCGCAGATTTTGATGGAGCATATTGCCCATCCGACGTTGACCTGGAGGATTCGCTATTTATGCCCTCGTTCTCGAACGGTCCAACAATTGCCCCCTTCCTACGACCTTTAGACCCTGCTATATCAAGGATACAAGAGGGGCCAGGCTATTCGAAACCCACCATATCTAGACCAATCGCTCCACCAACCGTTAGGCCAAAGTCGTACATGGATCCCGAAACAGGCCAGACCATGCTTTATTACCCAGCGCGTGTTCCTTTAATGCTTAACTTGCCACAAAAGCTCTCCAAAAAGCCTAAAGCAGAAGCGCGGGACGCTCGTAGATCGCAGATCCTGAGCAAAATGTCGGAACCGAACCGCAAATCTGGCACCCTTTGGCTACCAGAGTATTTGCCCGAACCTCCGCTCGAACCCATGGGGCCTACCACCGAATCTTTCGTCCCTGTGCCGCTGACTGCTTCGGACACAGACCCGCAAACCCAACAGGCTACGAATGGCCAACGTGACTCTCAATTTCTCTCTCAGTCCGGCAATGACGAAGTGCATGGGTCCCGTACTTCGGCTCTTGATCCAGAGAAGCGGAAGTCGAAGGTACCTAATCTCGACGGCTTACCACCACAGCTACGTGCTAGTGCCTTTTTCGACCTACCTTCCGAGCCATCACCTACTATCCAGCTTAAAGATGGCTCTGCAATGGCCACCCTAGACAGTATCCTAGACGCTTCTGCTAAGGCGCCTGTTTCTGCTTTTACAGATCACGCGTTCGCAGGCACGTTAGGATCAGAGGTATACGGGACAGAAAGGAAACGCAAGTCACATATGAAACGTGCTAGCGCTACCGATTTGCTAGAGCCTAAGAAACGAAGCTCTTTTCTACACCTCCGAAAGCTGAGTGCTCTTAGTCGACATTCCGAATCTCAAGAGGAGCGCCGAAATACTATCGCCGGAGGTACGAAGATCAACGGTGGTCTAGACACTAAAGAAGAAGATGAGGAAAGGAAATATTCAGCTGGTTCTATCGACGGCGAAGCGGTACCAAATCACGCCGATGAAGATAGAGAAGGTGACGAGGAGCTGGTATATAATGGACCCCCGACGACTTTGTTGGCCGAGCTCCAGATGCGAAAGCAACAACAGAAATTACGCACTCGACCGGCTGCTACTTCTTTCCCTAACGGCTTGCATTCTACACTACTTGAGATGGATACGGTTGCTCAGATCGAAAGTGATGCACGCAAAGGCAAGAAAGTAAATCTTGCGTGGGAAGACCCAAGCGCGAACCCAGCTGCCAATTCAGACGACGAAGATACGCCGTTAGGATTGCTTATGGTCGCGAAAGGACAAGGTAATGATATGACGGCCGCGATCGCTGAGATCAACCGGCCCCTTGGTTTGATGGAACAACGTGAGTTGGAAGATAGCGAACCATTAAGCCAACGTCGTGACCGGCTCCAAGGAAGAGAGGTTAACTCAATGAAACGGCAAAGCATGATGACACTTGGTCAGGGTCTCCACAATACGAGTAATAGTCTAGGGGCCATAAGCCCACAACTCCGTTTACACACTCCCGAGGAAGAGGAGGTTGAAGGTGAAACTCTCGGGGAGCGTATGCGGCGTCTAAGATCGCGTGAGCAAGCGGATAATCCTCTTCCTCAAGCCAGACCCGTCAGTTCTGCATTTTCAATGGAACTTTTGAGCCAGCTGGGTGAGGCGTTTAAGGAGGATGAAAGCGATGACAAGAGCCAGGATAAGCGAAAATCTCAGCTGAAAGAAGAAGAAGAGACATTAGGGCAGCGCCGCCGCCGCCTACAAGCAGAACGAGAAGCTCGCGAAGAAGGGACACCTGGCAACCTGCTTAGTGATGGGGTTGGCGACGCACGAAAACTTACGAACCGGCATTCGCTTGCTGATGTGCTTGGCACGCGCGGGTCGAAGACTCTTCTACGTGATCCTAGGGCAGAGGCAGAGAAAGCAAAACAACAAGAAGCTACTCGATATAGGCAAGATCAGGATCAGAAGATGGCTATACTCCGTGGCCAGATGCCTTCTAGTCTTAGCACACCAAATTTAAACCAACCGGGGGGGTACATGTCTGGTCGATTCAACGATGGTACAGGCGGCGGAACTGGCTATGCACGAACCAGCACAGCTTTAGGTGGCTATCCTAACCAAAGCATAGGAGCAAGCGACGGTCTGATGGGCAATACCTACCTCGCGGGTAGAACTATGGGTAGCCCGATACCCCCCTATGGTATTACCAACGGACTTGGTGCCCAGGTGAGCACCCCTTACGGGATGCAAGTACAGCCACCCGCTCAAATGGATAGAGTAGAGCGATGGAGACAGAGCGTTTTGCCTTAGGGGCCCTTCTCGCCCTAGGACCCGGGATACTCTACGGCACTGAAGAGTAAAGTGAAACTGGACTGTACTCACTTGGTTCTCCTAAGCATCGCGCCGGCGTTTTATAACTAGTCTTAATGGGGTATATTGTATTATACATGGGAGGCAGCATTGGTGTTTGAAGAAGGTATTCGAAAGGGGGGCATAGGTATATATATAGTTATAGCATATTATAAACAATGTAATTTTTAGGTTGTGGTAAATAGTGGTAAATGCAGAAAGGACCGAGGCTGGGGTAGTGGCAGAGCGATGCATACACCGAAGTAGCCATTATTGGTTTAGATACAAAGGGTTATGACCTGATAGAATTAATTTGAGCATCAAAAGTTAAGTAATATGTGGCCTATGTTCTTGAAGTAGCAACCGCAGTAAAAGGATGAATGCTACTAACCTGGGAGATACCGGATAGTGATCTAACGATTTTCATGACTAGTAGACTGGGAGCGCCAGATGGTATATCCTAGAATGTTGAATGACTACCTACCCTCTAGTTAATATCTGTCCAGTCTCATGGTCGAACGAGGCGAGTCGAAACAGGAAGCATGACTCCTGTTCTACTTGCTCTAAATCCGAAAAGGGGTCTAAAAAGGGGGTGCAGAAAACCTTAGAACGAATGGGCCAATTACACTCTAGAGGGACTCGGGGCTAGTGTTATAGTTAATTCTGTCATGAATCCTGACATTCACGTGGAATGATGAGCCTAAATGAGCCCGAGTTATCACATAGAGTTCGAGGCCATTAGCACGGCCCGTAAACTCTAAGTACTTTGTTGGCGCCATGCCCTGAACTATTTAGGAATTATTGCTACACGCTAATTACTTTCTATCGTCCTAAGTGACAGATACGACGCCGGTCAAGTCCGGTGAACAGTAGCATCCCCAACATCCTTACCATTATACCTACGCAATGGTAGCCTAGTTGTCTTGGTTGTCTTGGTTGTCTTAGTTTCCACGTGCGACTGAATCGTAACCAAATTTTGACATATTTTGAAGCCACACGGCTTAGACGCTCTGGCATTCTTGAAATATTATCCGTACAGAGTTTTTTTTTTACGCAATTGCCTTCGACTTAACTTAACCTAGTAGCTTTGGTAATCTCTAAAGTAAGTCTGCGCCACAGGACTAGTAGTATATTCGATATTCGATATTCGGAGGGAGGGTTACTTGCACCCACCTGAACATTGCAGGGCAAGGTGTGTATTTTGACTACCCGGTCAGTCGAACGCAGCATTCTCGTACCTGATGCTAGGTGGCGCTAAGATGGGGTTCCAGGAGTTCAAGCATGAGTGCATACGACTAATGTTGGCCCCATAACCCTGATGGGAACGGCTTCGACGTACCACGTGTGTCCTCAACATGATGAGACCTTGTTCATTTCACGAAGGGGCACTCGAGCTTTTACAAGAGGAACGGCTATGCCGACGATTTGCCAAGCAGGAAACAATTTGCCGCCGTCTGGAATGCTTCCCGCACCCTTAACGGGATTCCAACCTCTAATGCCATCTTGGAGTGCATACTTTACCATAGCGGTTTTATACTTCTGTTCTCGTCTGACCTTGGCACCTCCTTAAACATGTATATAAGTGCCTAGACTTCTCCCAGTGGTTGGGCTTGGTCATCTCTGTCATCCCCAGCATTCATAACAGAGCTTCCTTGCTACTCCATAACTCGTTCTCTTCTAAAGAAGCACATCTATTCCGCTTCGCTTTCTCTCATCTATGAAATATTATAGTAGTTGGCTGTCTTTTAAAGACTAAAACTATACCTTTTTATCGCCCTATTTGATTTTTATAGACTAAAATGCTTCCACGTTTAGTTCTAGCTACTTCCCTCCTATGGGCATCCAAGGCCCTCGCTGGCTACCAAGCTGGTGCATCAGACAATATCGCTATCTACTGGGGGCAGAATTCAGCTGGTGCCACCGATGCTGGCAAATCCCAGAAGTCGCTCTCCGAATACTGCACCAGGGCCGAAGTTGACATCATTCCCGTGGCCTTCGTGTCTAGCTTCAACCCCATACAGCTGGACTTGACAAATATGGCCGATGATAAGAACATGGCTGAGGAGATCACCACGTGCCAGAACGCCGGCAAGACTATATTACTATCCATCGGAGGAGCTACCTTTACTTCGGGGCCTTCGAGCCCGCAAGATGCTCAATCTCTAGCCGACCAAATTTGGGCAATGTTCGGTCCTCCTGGTAATAGCGACGGTGGTAACCGTCCTTTCGGTAACGCAGTTGTCGATGGCTTCGATCTCGATATCGAAGCCCCGCTCCCAAACATGGCACCCTTCGCTGCGCGATTACGCGAGAACATCGACAAGGCCAACGCTGGTGGCAACCGAAAATACTACCTCTCCGCGGCGCCCCAGTGCCCGTTCCCAGACTATAACAATCAGGCCATGCTGCAGGGAGACGGGGCCGTAGCCTTCGACTTCGTCATGGTACAGTTCTATAACAACCGCAAATGTGACATCCGAGTCTTCAACGGCCCCGGTTCCGATACCGTCTCAACACGGGATACAAACGACCCCATGAAGACAGGCTTTAACATGGCTCAGTGGGACGAATGGGCGCGCACAAGCAAGAACCCCAACACCAAGGTATTCCTCGGTATCCCAGGTGGCCCCACGGCCGTGACCCCGTCCGAGAAGGCGTCGTACAAGGCGCCGAATGCCTTGGGCCCCATCATCGCCTACAGCAAGCAGTTCTCGAGCTTTGGCGGGATCATGATCTGGGACATGTCTCAGGTCTGGGCCAACCCCAGCTTCCTAGACACCATCTCCAAGGATATCAAGTGCCTACCCAAGGGGAATGCTGCGCGATCTACTAGCGCTGCTGCCCAGACGACACGACGAGCGCACCAGCGAGAGTGGCAGTCATGACTGGCTTCTGTTAGATTATTTTCCATTTAATTTCGATTTTGACGGGTATAGGCGTTGGGAATTCTTGTTTAGGGACTCCCATGATGCATTCGGTAGGCTGCCCAAAAGCGATGATTCCACTAAAGATAACCTAGGGGGTCCCAGGAGTTCTCTGCTGTGCATATATTTATATTATACCTATAGGCTGGGTTAGGAGGGGAGTTTCATTCTGGCTAGGTTCGGGAGAGTTGGAATAATCCCCCATAGATACCCCCAATTACGTTCACGAGAAGCGGACGAGGTTGCATCGTGTAGTTTAATTAATTTTCTTGGTCAATACGTTGAAACCAGATTTATGTGAATGTTTTCATTTTGAAATATTTTGAACAGTTCTATCTCTCTTTTTCTGTGAGCAGAAAAGGGTAGTTCTGCATTGCCCTGTCCGTGTCCCGGTTTAAATTCCAACTCGCCTCATTTAGAAGCAGGATCCCGCCAATCATTACACTTTTCTCCTAATTCTGATTGAAGTCGTCTCGTTCTAATCCTCCGCCTCAGGATGGCACGTGTATAATTAGACTTGGTCTTGTAATTGGCCAAATTAAGTCTCCTTTCAAGTTGTATACTATCGAGTTATATAACTACTAGCAGTATAGTACAAATAAGAGGTATACATATGTTCTAGTTCTCCCGGACTTGTCAGCTATTGCCCTGTTATTGCTCTTTCCCATGTTTCCGTGACAGTCCTCCAGTACCGTTCGCCATCTGATCTCATATGCGATACGTGTGGACTACGTTCGAAGGCTTCTGTTCGTACCTCTAGTCCCTTTTCCGCAGCTTGCTTTGCATGCATTTTGACATGCCTCCAGTCAACCATGACATCAGCTGTGCCGTATATATACGAACGATTTGTCTGCTTAACCATGTCTAAGTCGTTTAAAACCCTCCAGTTTGCCGAGAGGAAATTCTCGCCAGTTATGAATCTTAGAGCGTGCAAGATCCAGAGGCACGTAACAAATGTAATGACGAACGGAGTCGCGATCAACCGGAGGAAGCCCTTTGGAAAGTTGATTATTATTACATTATAAGTAGGAGAAAAGGCAAATAATCCGGGACACGAATCGTACACTGCGACATGAAGCGGAAAGGGGCGCCCTGTCTGAGATTGGAACAGTCCATATAACGTTCGTATAGTAGCAGAGCCGCCATTCGAAAATACGTGCTAAATACGTGTTAGTACCTATGTTTGCGACGTCCTAGGTATAACTTCCTATCTCGTATAGGCACGTCCTTTAAAAGTGTGGGAACGAAATAAAAAGAAAATAAAAAGAGGTGTCTCATTTTACTGTGCCAGTGCTTTCATACATACCGTTAGGATCTCAGGTTCAGTTGGGGATGCCGACAGAAAGCCCGAATCGAGCTGGGACCGAAGGTACGTGAAAGCAGGCCCAACAGTTTTCTGTGCAAGAGAACGAGACATGGCTCCCTTGAAGACAAACTTGACCAGTATGATCATAGAGGTAGGATAAATGGCCTGGTAACGCGTGATATACTTGGCAATGTGTAAGTCTTGTGCGTCCATCCACGATGCAACGAAGATGAGCTTCGGGATTCGCAATCGGGTAGTTTGCTGCGTAACGATGGACTCGGGTTCATAGATGTATACGAAGGGAGTCAGTTCCTTCATCATCGATAGTGGTTTGACCATAGCCGTGGCCGGTTGGTTTGATGCCATCTCGTAGTTATGTACGTTGTCAAGTTATTAGATATTTGCCTGTTAATTCTTAATCCCTCATGCTATACAAGTTATAATCACGCCTTGGTTTGGTGTTTATTTATATAAGAGGTTAGTCTTTGGAAGGGATGTTTGATGCCTCCGCGGTGTTAAGACCCTTCCCTGCAGATCTGGTGATCTAGTAATCTGGGTAATTTCGGCGTAACCCTTGCTCCATTTGATCACCATTAATCGGTCATAACGGCAGTTCAAGTTGCCGACCCGCGTTTTGCCACTCTCACTTATATCTTCAACATCGAAAGAGAGTATCAACTTACGAGTAGTCATGCCAAACATAACACAGGCGCGACAGAATCTTGAAGAACGACGGTTACATGTATCCTAAAGCATACTGCAAGATACTACATAGAGACAGATAAGCGAATGCCTTGTATCTGTGCTACTTACATATCGCTTCTCTGAATTTAGTCCATGTGTACAACTCAGCCAAGCAAACTTCCAACTACCTGGCTATGACTATGACACGGTGTTTCTATAAGTCACATCTATACGGGCTCATATGCGTATAGCTTGTGATAAAGAGGCTACATGCAAATAAGTTGAAATAACTATAGCGTACCTACATCATCACTTACATTATCTATGTAGTGTATGACCTTATACGTCTGCAGTGACCCGCGTCTAGATTCCTCCTGATTTCATTGCGGTTTCCTACCTAGGTTACTTATTACATTGGTAAGGCGATGTCAAATCGCATCCTAGTTGAAGCGAACGACTATGTGTAGTGTGTACATGTACCCGGTCTAAACACATGTATGCAGGGTTAACTTTGAAGCCTCTCGGTTTCTATAAGTCTTAAGACGAACTCACTCTTAGATGACAGTCCTAACCACAACTTTAACCTCTTCCATTAACCCTATTTCCCATTTATACTTCTAGAACTACCGTACAAGCAATATTCAAAATGATGACTCTAAAGCCGCTCGCTCTGCTCGGGCTCCTAGTCCCATCTCTAGCTTCTCCTATTCTTGCCCAGCTGTCTTCGCTCAATTATACCCAAAGCCCTGCGCCTGGGGATTTTGACCACTCACTCTCCGTTCCCGGTTTCCGGTTCCGTCTTGCCAAACCACTCGCTTCAATCCCTATTGATAGAACGGTCCAAAACTACATAGACTTGAGACGCGTTCCCTACGACGTGCGCAAACCACGTCGCTCTGCGGCGACCTTGTTTGGTCAAGTCCAGCGCAGCAGCGGTGGAAAGGGGTATGAAAATGTCACAGCTATTAATCACTACGCCGCCGAGTATGCGGTACAAGCTTCATTCAACGGGCGGCAAATGGATGTTGTTATTGATTCAGGGTCTGCAGATACCTGTAAGTCAACATTAAAACCCCCCATTCACGTGTTAGGTTTTTGATCATAGCTTCATATTTAAAGGGGTCATAGGATCCAACTTCAGCTGCAAGGGAAGTCTGAATGAGACCGTATCAGATGATTTATGTGCTCTCGGCCCTGCATTCACAGGCAACTTCACTGGGGGGGCTCTACCTAATATGCACTTTGCTATTAAGTACGGGGATGGCGAAAGCGTACAGGGCCGTAAGTAGAACTCCATAAGGAATTACAACGGTGAAGTGCCATCGAAACAAGATAACGCTAATAATTTAAGATAGTATTGGGCAAAATGGTGAGTAACCTCTAATACCTACATATCGCAAAAGTGCTAGCGGAGGATATCCTATGCAAATCTAGGCTACGCGGATACACATATGGACAGGTACCCAGTGTTATCCACAGGAGTAGCCATTATCTGATTAATTTCTCATCTAGGACGTCGAATTTGCAGGAGTAACGGTTTTCGACCAGGAAATCGCAATTGCTAGTCAAGGCACATGGCACGGTTAGTATACGCCTCGTTTCTCGATAACGTTTTTTCTATAAATATTCTAACTTGAGCTTCTAGGTAATAATGTTACATCTGGTATCCTTGGGCTCGCCTACCCGTCCCTCACCAACGCTTACTGGGGAGATGACATTTACGACAATAGCCAGTTTCTCTCAGTCCAATATTCGCCCCTTTTTACATCGATGGTTACCAGTGGGTTGACCGCGCCATATTGGGCTATTGCTAGTATGCCAACTTCTCTTTTATGTTTCTTAGAAACATGCTAATATGATAGTAGTGGCTAGAAACTCGTCCCTTGGTTCCGTGAGCATCGGCGGAATGCCACCAGTGGATATTAGTAAGAGCGATCATGACCAGACCCCTATTATCATTGTAAGTAAACTCATACCCTACTAAGTTATTCCGCGAGTTGGCATGCGCATTAACCAATTAGGCGGATATGATCGACCGAGATAGTACTTCTTGGAAGCCATCTTTCTATACCATCGTACCGACAGCCTTTCGATTTGGGGGAATTACGACGGGCGGGCATTATCCGTTCATCTTAGACACTGCTACATCGTTGATCTACCTCCCACCAGGTGAATACGTTTTATTCAAATAGTTAAAGGTGTAGCTAATCTTGTGGTTAAGACCTAGCTGAAATGGTGAATGGGAAGTTCGACCCGCCTGCATCATACCTCTGGAATTACGGTGCATACTTTACAAGCTGCGATGCTATTCCCCCAGATTTTGGGGTCCAGATTGGAGGGACCACCTTCTGGGTTAATCCTAAGGATCTACTAAATAGGGAGGAGAGGGATCCTCTAACTAACCTATGCCAAACTGGAATCGGCAATGGAGGTACTGGGCCTTACATCTTGGGAATTACATTTTTGACCAACGTTGTTGCAATGATGAATATCGGATCTGGAAATATCGAGTTCTGGAGCCACCAGTTCTACTAAGATTTAAAGGAGACAGCTCTTAGGTTATATGTTTGCGAAATACAACATTAATAAGTATAAGGCGGGCGTGTTGGCTAGATTCTAACCTAGATTGTTACTCATAAATCAGGCTCGTCCGCCATCTAACTATTCCCCTTCGTCAATAAAACAGAAAGAAACCTTACGCGAGAGATAGTTACCTAACCTAGTTAGAAAGCTGTGATAGAATATTACAATGCCATATACCTTGGGTAGGTAATGTTCCGAGACGCTATGTATATTCTTGGAATAAGTGTAAGTCGACTTTAGAGGGGCTTGCTATAACCGAAATAGGGGTCCCAGGAAATAGGGGTCCCAGAAGGTCGGCACAGGATCTCCCGACATCCCTGTCGGCTTCTCTAGATCTGCTTGGCTGGGAATCTCCGTTCAGGCATTGCACGTGGTGTCGTGAATTCTGCGCGCTATCCTCACCGATAGGGACTGTCCTCGTTATCTTGAAATAGCCTCATCTTCTCTGGTCAGTTTCAGACAGTGAAAATAACCTAGCAGATCTAGTAAATTTTATTAGACGGATCAAGATTTCAAGCCAACCCAATCCTTTCTGGTTGCTTTAAGCACTACATGGTTTTCCGGAACAGTTTACGTAAATCCCGCATAGCGAGCAGACGTCGCAACGGCCAAACAGCATTGGTATTAGCGGTCAAGATAAATACCAAGGAAGCCTTAAGCGCAGGATCCCAAGGACTGTTAGGGCAGGGAGGACATCTTTATCATAGGCCGGATCTTAAGGAGGGAACCCGAACTATATAAAATTGCCACGATGAGGGGCGTCGTTGCAGGGGGCCGAAGAGGTCACGCGTCGAGTTTTTCCAAGGTGAGACGATGTGTTTTACTTCTCGACACCAACCTATTCGCTTCCTTTTACTACAACCGCCGGGGATTTATACACAATGTAGCGGATAATCAACCCCCGTGACAGTGCGGAGCGGGATCCAATCGCGATTGCGGGTTGGTTACTTGGTATGGTCCTATGGTCTGTGTGAAGAGCGGAAGTATGGCCGATTTAGTCAAAGTTGACTTATAGACTACCTATTCTTTTCTGACGTGGAAAAAACCTCGGTGGCTGCTGGGGTTAAAAGGAATTGGTGTATCGTGGCACCAACCACATGATGGGTGATTTACACCGGCAGTAATTCTTTTTGCTAGATGCAGGAGTTGTCGGTAATCTTCTCAAGCGGGAAATGAAGAAGATCATGTTTTTCGGGAGTAGTCGGTTGCGGGTGGACGGATTCTTATATTATTTTAAGTTAAGGAATAGGCAATTGGGATGTGTCTGTGTGTCTCGAATAGGAACGAAAAGAGATGTGGAAATTTAATACCAAAGTTGGTTTAATAATAATAGTTTGGTTGATGATGGCTAGGCAAGTGTACCTAGGCTGTAAATCCGTAGCTGAAAAGCTACCTTAGGTACCTAACCTAGGTACCTATCTAAAACTCTAAAAGAACAGGGTCCAGCTCGGCTCATATTAATTTCTGATTGGTTCTCTCGGCTTTCTCCATTGGTCCTTTTGCCCCGCATCGATACAAAGCGGGTTCTCCATTAGAATGCGGGGCCCTATTGCCGACTTTTTATATTTTTCTTGAGCTACCCCAGCTGCCTTGTGTTGCGCTGTAGGTAGCTGCCTGTCTGTTGTACATAGACCCTGTCGCTGGTTCCTGAGAATCCCGGTGTTACACCCAATCATGTCTTAGTAGTGACGGAATCTCCTGCATCACCGCAACTTTCCTTCTCATCCACGAATCCAGCCCATCGTCTTCTTTCTTCTGGATACAACACTGCACACCACGCCACCACGCATAGCTTTTTCACTACTTGGTTACCAAAAATATTAGAAGAAGAAGAAGAAGAAGAAGAAAAAAAAAGAAAAAGAAGAATACCAACGTGATATAGTCTCTTCTTTACTGGTCGTCTTTCTTAACAACCTGATCAGAATCCATAATCTCATCTCATCTCATCTCGTCCAATTCCTTTTTTCCGATTTCCAAATTTGCCTTTCTTGTCCACCCTTGTTGTACTTTCTGTACTCTCTATTACCTATTGCCTCACATGCTCCCGTTGCTTACGCCTACAATTAAAACCTCGCTACATCGGAAAGTTGGAAATCATGGCACCAGGCACTAACGGTCGTGTCGTCCAGGTCGAGGACACCAAGATCTGCGTTGTCATGGTTGGCTTGCCTGCACGAGGGAAGAGTTACATAGCACAGAAAGGTACTACATTTATCTTAGCCACACGCCAATCCAAACCCTCCCCTCCCTCTTCCTCTTCGAACCAGCTATTGTAAAACCTTAGAGGGCTGACTTGTCTTACTCGTTCTGAAGCCCAGCGTTACCTCCAATGGCTCTCTATCGATGCCAAGACATTCAACGTTGGTAACTACCGACGTCATGACGCTCCTCAACCGCCAGCCGATTTCTTCGCTACTAGCAATCTCGATGGAGAACGCAGACGTCGCGTCGCCGCCGAGGCCGCTATTGCCGACATGCTAAGCTGGTTTCGCCAAGGCGGTGTGATTGGTATCCTCGATGCTACCAATTCCACCAAGGAACGTAGGAAATGGGTCTACGACTTATGTACTAAGGAGGGTATCGAAGTCTTGTTCGTTGAATCCAAGTGTGATAACGAGGACCTCATCATGGCCAACATTCGAGACGTCAAGACTACCAGTCCTGATTACAAGGGCCAGGACCCTGAGAAAGCCGCTTTAGATTTCCGCAATCGCATAAAGAACTACGAGAAGGCATATAAAAGCATTGATGCCGACGGTGACGAGAATGAATATACCTACCTCAAGATTATGGATGTTGGGTCTCAGGTTATTATCAACCGTATACAAGATTACCTACAGAGTCGGGTAGTCTACTACCTAATGAACTTGCACATCCGGCCGAGATCAGTGTGGCTCTCGAGGCATGGAGAATCATTGTACAATCTCTATGGGCGAATCGGTGGCGATGCGGATCTGTCTCCGCGAGGACATCAATATGCTAAGAAGCTGCCTGAACTCGTTCGTCAGTCCGTCGGTGTAAGTTTATATCTAACCCAAAAGCTTTTGTTGGATACCAAGTCTTACATGGTTTGATAGGGTGACCGCCCCCTCACGGTATGGACCTCGACCCTGAAGCGCACTATACAAACAGCTCGTTTTCTACCCGAGAATTACAACCAATTGCAGTGGAAAGCATTGGACGAGCTCGATGCGGGTGTCTGTGATGGTATGACGTATCAGGAGATCAAGGACGTTTACCCGGAGGATTTCGTGGCGCGCGACGAAGACAAATATAATTACCGCTACCGCGGTGGTGAGTCTTACCGCGACGTTGTGATCCGTCTTGAACCTATTATAATGGAGCTTGAACGATCCGAGGATATCCTAATTGTTACCCACCAAGCCATATTGCGCTGTATATATGCATACTTCATGAAGAAGGACCAGTCTCACAGTCCCTGGATGAACGTCCCACTCCACTGTCTCATCAAACTCACCCCACGTGCCTATGGTACCGATGAGGAAAGATACCATGCCGATATACCTGCTGTTAGCACGTGGCGAGGCAAGGGGAGCACCGCTAAGCACGAAGATCCCGTCCCGGAGTCGAATTTGGGTTACACTCCGACAGCGGCAGTCCACTAAGAATTTGCCTCGATGATTTTCGGTATTATGACTGACGAAAATAAGATAGGTAGGGTAGAGCAGGACAACTACTACTACTAGATGATCCGGCGAATTGGTTCAGAGGGGCGCATTAACGGATGAATACATTGTTACGGTTCTTGTTTTGGTAATCGGCTTTGTGGATAAAAAGGAACCGCCGCATATTAATATACATAGAGTGGGGTGGGCTGCTTGCATGAAATACATGTCCGATGTTGTAAATATTTACAGACCTTTTTATATATCCCATGGGCACTAACCTAGATCATTAATACCGGTCAGAAATGGGTTAATGATGACTCCACTTCTTCATTCCTTAGGGGTGTACATAAAGCTATGTCCTAAGGGGAATACGTATCTACCTGAGGTATATAAATGGGATTATCCTGCATTAAAATTGCATGCACTCTATTTCACTGTTACAGCATCTGTATCACGCAATAAGAACTAAAATGCTCGAGTGAAGTAAGTTCCGATTGCTTGAGAGGCTGGACGTTAGTATTTTGGATACTACGTCAACCTCTTCTCTATCTTAAATTACTTCATTGCTCTTTATACACACCTATGCCTCTAACACCATCAGATGTGAGAGATACAAGAAATATACATCCCCACGCCGCAACCCCAGTGAAACTTGCCAACATGATTTCACTTGATTAATCAAGCACTAATTACTTCCTGGTAACTAACAGACGTTGTAGGTGGGTAGACTACCGCCCTGGTAGATGAAGCCGGCCTCCCACTGTGGCTCGTCTGGGCTGATGAGGGTGCCGGCCTGGCCGCCGGATACACATAGGGATTCAGCTGAGGCGAGCTGGCTGCCGACGAAGTTGGTGTCGGTCGATAGTTGTTGGCATAAGGCGCAAAAGAAGCCCCAACACGTTCCGTATTGAAACAATAGGCACGCGTTGGATGCCACTATGAGGGGTTGGTCTAGTGCAAACACCTCGTCGATCACATTATTGCAGTCGCTATCACCAGGTGGGGGGTTCTATGGACGAAGGACGAAATTTTAGTAAAGGAATGGGCGTAACTAAGACAAGACGGGTGGATGAAAGACTTGAGCTTCGACGTGGTCGACACAACTACTAGGAAAGGGGGGACATAAGGTGAGGGACATACCGAGTTCCTGCATTCATAAAAGTCACCAGCGGTGGATTGACGCGACGACAGGACCGAGCTGGTGGGAACTTGCTTCAAGTTCCCCTTATCGAGATGTAGCGACGGCTGGATGGTCTCAATTTCATACACGGGCTGTGGCCGGTGGGCTTCTTTTTGGACATGGTTAAACCCATCTACCGCAGAGGCGGCGAAACCGGCAATCAGAGTAAAGAAGCTTGACTTCATGGTGGCAGAAGTTTGTTTGAATTGCGTGATGAGGAGTGATCGACAGAGGCTGATATTCTCCGGGAATGGTGCATCATCTTTCCTGACCAGAAGACTATACGCATACTTTTTATACTACTTCCCCCACGCACATATCATACGCTTGGCTTGCAGAAAGACGGCAAACAGATAGGACTACATTCCGACGTACGGTAACCTTGAGCCCTAGGACCTGCCGGATGAGGCATTGGACGTTTTCGCCTCGGTGGGCAGATGATAGTTCGCGGTCTCGACCTGATCGCAGCTCAGCTCGTGGCCGGTCTAGAAACTGGCCATTATGTCCATGACCATGCTTCTTCACGGCTCTCCCTAGGCGATGGATGTGCCGGCCCTACCAGTCTAAATCCTGCCGTGACCTAAGCCTCGCAACCCCCCAGCATCGACCAATGATTTCCAACTTTCTCAGCAGCTTGTAAGGCGCCGGGCTCCACCTCAGCCGTGGCCATCACATCCCCATAGCATATCCTTGCGGAACTCCACCAGAGAATACACCAGAAGGCCGGACGAGTCCGAGTCTCGGCCGCGTGATACGACATGATCCAAGTGATATCTTGAGCTTACAATCACCTCACAGCTACCATATTGAGATGCCTCCTCGCAATGGTGTCACATCACATTGCAACGTGGTACCCACGCCCAAGTCCAATAAGACCAGGACACGGGAGACGGACATGGAAGAAGAGGGTAGTAGTTCGGCCGATGATGATGAGCCTAGCGTGCCACGAGTACGAGAGTAATGTTGAGGCGGAGAAGGGCAGTGAATAGGGGTCAGTGAAAGATCTTAATGAGGGGACGGTCCATCATATCTGCAGAAATGGAATCTACGAGGACAACATTTCCCGGCAGTACGAATGCATATAATACCTACGGAATAGTCCGTCACTGGGACTCCCCCTCAAGCAACCTGGGTAGCGGATATACTTCCCCATAGTATAATATCTACTAATCTATCTGGTAGAGATGACCAAGCATCTGGGGTACTGAACCCTCAATCTATCTCAGCCGGGTCATGAGATATAGGATTGTAAGCTGAACTGGTGCCGAGAATCTAATTTTGAATAAACCGACGATGCCACGACCAGGATGCCGGGGGAAGGCAGCTCTGAGAATCGATAGGAAAGGCGCGTGAGCGGGCAGTATGGGGGGTTGACTCGCGAGCCAGAACGATGAAGAACTATGTCGACTTTATCCGCGGATTTATCCAGTGCAACGGTATGCAAGCTGTAATGCACCTCAACCCACAACCCACAACCCTCGCGTTCGAGAAAGGGCGTCAAGGCAATAAGCGACGGAGTAGGGACAAGTACCCGGCAGCCTGGAAGGACCTAGTAGGTAGTAATATCGAGAGCGAGGGCCGGTAGTGTTTTTCATTTACAACACGTTTGTAATAACAGCTGCCGCATCAGCATTGGTAGAGAGCCAAGGACGGAAGACGCGGCCTGGGGGGTACAAGATATACGAGGTGTAATGGTAGATTGTAGTATTAACATTTGTTTATAATAGACCGAGGCGTTAGAGAATCCAAATAGAAGAAGGGAGGCCATCGTGAGCCAACCCAGATTGATCTCTGCATAATATAAGCCAATGTTTCTTATTTCTTTTCGAGAATATGATAAACTATGATTATAAGGGAGATGAGAATATGTATCCATTTCTTGAAATATTATTATTTCGTGGTTCGTGGACGATTTATCATGAATCTATATTGCTAATAATAAGATGGATGGAAATACCGAATATGAGGTTGTTGAAGTACTAAGTCGAGATCAGATTCTAGCCCATAGGTACCTACCTACCTACATTAGGTACATATCCGATGTAATACATAATACGTAGAGAGGCTTATGTGCACGGGCCACGATAGAGCCATGCTATGTAGAGC
The DNA here is from genome assembly GCF_022478715.1 of Daldinia decipiens. NCBI lineage: Eukaryota > Fungi > Ascomycota > Sordariomycetes > Xylariales > Hypoxylaceae > Daldinia > Daldinia decipiens. The sequence goes on from NW_026054582.1 coordinate 150,843, forward strand.
CATGCTATTCAGACTAATAGACCCACTTCTGCTTATCAGAATATGTTTTAATCGATAAGCAAAAAAAATTCCCTGAGCAAGTGGAACAACAGGTAAAAGTACCTAAGACAGCCCACTTCTCAAGCAACATTTATATACCTAACCAACAATCAATACAATCCATCGCAACATTTTCTCAGGAACTACTTAGGAACTACTCAGGAACTATGGAGTCAACCAAGTACGCCAAAAAGAGAAAGCTCAAGGACGCCAATGGCTCCAAAAGCGCCGAGTCAAAGTCAAAGGCGCTTCCCGTCAAGGCACCCAAATCCAAGAAGCTAAAGCGAGCTGCACCCGAGATTGCGGCTGAATCCTCAAACGACGACTCTGAAGCTGAAGATGACGTTCAAGAGCAAGATTCGGATGACAGTGAGAAAGAGGATGGCCAGGGCGAGGAAGAAACAGAAGAAGAGGATGCGAAAGAAACCTCTGAATTGAATAAGAGAGTGGAAGCGGCGAATGCTGAGGACGAGGACGATGGTCAAAATCCTCAAAACACAGATTTGCCCGTCGATAGCGCCATCGCCGCCCTCCAGACCGCGATCGGCTCCGATGCGCAAAACTTCGCCGACTTAAACTTGTCAGAAAAGACCACCAAGGCTATCAAGGAAGATATGGGCTTTGAAAAGATGACAACGATTCAACGGAAGGCAATCCCACCTTTACTAGCTGGCCGTGACGTGCTCGGTGCTGCAAAGACGGGTAGCGGAAAGACTTTGGCCTTCTTAATCCCAGCCGTGGAAATGCTGAGCGCACTGCGATTCAAGCCGCGAAACGGAGCCGGTGTTGTCGTCGTCTCTCCTACAAGAGAGTTAGCCCTGCAGATTTTTGGCGTTGCCCGCGAATTGATGGCGCATCACTCCCAGACATATGGCATAGTTATTGGGGGCGCAAACCGCAGGGCAGAGGCCGAAAAGCTATCCAAGGGAGTGAATCTCATAATTGCGACACCCGGGCGACTCCTAGATCATCTACAAAATACCCCTTTTGTCTTCAAGAACCTAAAGTCTCTGATTATAGACGAGGCCGATCGTATATTGGAAATAGGATTCGAAGATGAAATGCGTCAAATCATCAAGATCCTACCCAGCGAAGGCAGGCAGACCATGCTCTTCTCCGCGACGCAGACGACTAAGGTTGAAGATCTCGCCAGGATTTCTCTTCGACCGGGTCCCCTCTACATTAACGTCGATGAAGAGAGTACTAACTCTACCGTTGCGGGTCTTGAGCAAGGATATGTTACCTGTGAAGCTGATAAGCGATTCCTTCTTCTTTTCTCGTTTCTGAAGCGGAACCTGAAGAAGAAGGTTATCGTGTTTTTCTCCAGCTGTGCAAGTGTCAATTACTATGCCGAACTTCTAAATTATATTGATTTGTAAGTCCTCCATTCCCAGTGCCGCCGCGCCTCGATCCGTTAATAGATCACTAATAATATTTGGCAGGCCCTGTCTGTCCCTCCACGGCAAGCAGAAGCAACAGAAGCGGACAAACACGTTCTTTGAGTTCTGCAACGCCAAGACGGGTATCCTTCTATGTACGGACGTTGCCGCCCGTGGTCTAGATGCAAGTAGTCGAAGCGAATCTCGCAGCAGCATGTCACTAACTAGAGAATAGATTCCAGCAGTTGACTATATAGTTCAATTCGATCCTCCCGATGATCCCCGCGACTACATCCATCGAGTTGGTCGGACCGCACGTGGCGCAAATTCCAAAGGTCGCAGTCTCCTCTTCTTGCAACCCCATGAACTTGGCTTTTTGTCTCACTTGAAAGAGGCTCGCGTGCCTGTGCTCGAGTACGAATTCCCGGCGAAGAAGATTCTGAACGTCTCTTCGCAACTCGAAAAACTCATCTCGCAGAACTACTATCTCAACCAGAGCGCCAAAGATGGTTACCGGTCATATCTGCACGCTTACGCAAGCCATAGCTTGCGTTCTGTTTTTGATATAAACAAGTTGGACTTGACAAAGGTCGCCAAAAGTTTCGGCTTCTCTACGCCCCCGCGAATCGACCTCACGTTAGGCGCGAGTATGAGCAGGGATAAAAAGGTGCAAGGAAGGAGGGCATATGGCAGCCAGCCAAGGCAAACCCAGAAGTTCAAGAGGCGATAGTATTGGTCTGGGAATTCATAGCTGTGGAGTTTCGGTTGGGCTTTGATAATATACCAGTTTCTGTTACTTAAATCCTTCTTGCGGAGATAGACGGTATGGTAATGCAAGGTTGGATGCGGCCACTACTGGTGGAAGCTATATCGGCAAGATTGAAGATAGCATGCAGCACTTACATACGGTGCTATCACCTATCACCGAGACACGGTGATGTAGTATCACGAATGCGCCGTAGCGAGTCTACCAGTATTTGGTGAGGTCTGAGTTTACTCGGTTACAGCCTATGTATTCACGAATACCAACATCTCATACGAACCGTAACGCATATGGTATTATATATTCTATTTCGTTAGACCCTCGATGCCACACTATCAAATATCTTATTTAGTAGCGCGTGATTGACAGAACTCGGCGACCTGTACGCCCCAAGCCTCCTCCTTCTCAATACCCGTACTCAGGCCTAACTGAGGGCTAATATGATTGTGCCCGCCGAGGACATCGTAAGTGATATCAGCTTTCGTCCACTCCTTTTTGAATTGCTGCGCCGACTCATACATAAGCTCGGGGTCCAGTTCGCTGACGAGGACGCTGATCTTGACACCGGGTAGGACCGGCTCGGTGTCCCTTTTTTTCTCCTTCTCCAGAATACCAAGGGACGAGTTCTCCCAGATCTTGCCCTTCCCTAAGTATGCCTGCAGGATTGCGTTGTCGTCACCGCCCCAATGGAACGGTACGCCGAGCAATATCACGCCCCTGAGTAGCACGCCCGGGCCCTCCCGCTCCTCGGATACAACTGCCTCCCTGGACTCTTTGAACTCAGGGTCTAGGAGGTATGTCGTAACGTGGATGCCTCCGGCAGAATTACCCAGTAGAAACAAGTCAATGGATTCATACCCCTCCTGCTTCGTCAACTCCTTCGCGACCCAGTCGATGACAAGCTTAATATCCTCGCCGCCGGAGGGATACTTGGCGCCGTGAGAAATGAGACGGTAGTCCGGGACGATAACAGTAAAGCCATAGCGGGAAGCGAAGAAGTGGCCCACATTCTTGAACACCAGTCCATGGGCATACTCTTCGTTTATCTTACTGCCGCCTATGAACCCGCCTCCGTATAGGAAGATGAACACGGGCTTCGCGCGGAACTGTGGGGCCGCTCTACCTTGTTCCGGGTAGTAGACGTCGAGCTGCTGTCGTGGAGTGCTCCCATACTTATGCGTCTCGCGTCGCGTAGACTTGATCTCGGTCTCCTTCGCGAGGACGAGTGGCGCGTAAGCTGCAAAAGTAGGTAGCAGTAGATCATTGATTCCGCGCCCGAGCGGTCTCAGCTTGTCCATTATGTATGCTACGCGTACGAGGCGGTATACGTGCGAGGTAGTATACCTGAGCTAACTAACTACTGCGAAGTGTGGTGGTTTTTCAGGGTCCAACAGATTAGAAAGATGGTTGGTGGAGAGGTTTAAGACGACGGCCCCAGTTCAGATCGAATGGATAATACCGATTCTCTACCGTAGTATTCAATAAATTATTTGCATATGGATGCGGGGAATGGCATGCAGCTCATAAACCCATAAACCCGGCACCAGCATCGTCATCCCTCCATTGATCCTAGCGAGATGGGAAGTTGGACGTTGTCGTACGGCGAGTTTCGGCATTTCTGTCCTCCAGTCCTACAGTCCTATAGAATATAGAAGATAGAAGCCAAGACAAATAGTTACCGAGCGGACTAGGCTTGATTCTACTATTATTATTAGATCACGTTATACCCCTTTTGTTTGCTGTCGGTGTCAGAATTGGAGATGACTCGTAATTAATAGTTAAAGCAAACTCTAGTTCTATTTACTATAACTAACTAACTAACTAACTAACTAACTAACTAACTAACTAACAGGTAACTAGTAAGTATATAGATAAACCTATTACAATTTCTGCCCGGCGGTATCATGCACTGTTCTTGAAGGCAGAGCTTTGAATCAGAACTTGAGCGCCCATCCGGGTATTGACACCGTTTCCGATCAGTGAATCCCAGAATGTGTTGACGATGTGCACGGTTGCGAAGCGGATGAGCGGTGCCCGACTATACGTGTTGAAGAAGTAGTTGCCGGCGTAAGTGACGTGAAGGGCGCCTTGATCCTCCGCGGCGTTGCCGTCCGAGTGCCCGATCAACGACGCCTTCCAATGGTCGTGCATGTATGTGTTGGACACTGTAACCCACTCAGATCCGTGCGAGATATCGAGGAGTCCGTCGAGATCGTCCTTGATCGTCCTTGCCGAGGTTTAGGTCACCGGACAGGTCGCAATGGTCGACCCAGACATTTGATGATGCATCGATACCGATTGCCTCGCCGTTCTCGGCCAGGACCTTAGAGATCTTCATGTTACGGACAATAACATTGTTAACTTTGCGGATGTATAGACCGACTCCGGTGAGAGAACTGCCCTTCTCTCCGTAGATGGTCTTGTCGGCGGAGACGCGTACTTTGGCGGAACCGGAAATGGCGCCAGAGTCGACCATACCCCTTTTATATTATGTCTAGTCTTGGCGGACACTATTCTTTCGAATAACCAGGTAAAAAGGAGGTGATCACAAGCCAAAAGAAACGGTATACAGATAGGTATAGCAATGGCGATTATAATTGGTAATGCCAACTCAACACTATTTATCACCACCTTAACTCATACGTATAATAGATGTTTTACCAAAAAATAGTATTCAACGCCGCGCAATAAGTATAGAATTAACTCTGTCCGGCTCTAATGTCCGGCCAGCCAAGCGACCAGCCAAGCAGCAATGATACACCATCTCTTGTATACACAATCAGCGCTCCGTGGCTACTGCATATCGACCGGAAGAAATATTCAAGGCCTTGTTTCACCAACAGTGCCAGAAACCCAACTACACCGAACTGATTAGAATACGGCTCCTGGGCAAAGATATAGCATAACCAAGAAGAAGATGCCTAACTAAGGCTGACTTACCGTTTCCACATCTTGCCTACAGACCCGGTGTTGTACTGATCTGATATGCTCTCGCGTCTTTTGATGGCCTCCTTATCTGTGGGTCTCTTTTGATCGTAGAGGTTATTGAAATCGGGACCGGAGAACTGGGTAGTTGTTGTTAGCTAGAAGCCATCGAAATCCTAGAGTATTATATGATCTAGTACGATACTTGGATACAGAAAGACGTCAACTCACAGAGCCGGAACTGGTGTTTCTACCACCTTGCTGACTGGCCTTCCCGCCTTCGGGCTGTGCGGTACCCCGGTTGCTCATGTTGATTGAATATATATAGATATACTATAGATGCTGGTGGCTAGTAAATTATCTCAATATGATAAAATGTGACAAGATTTATTATTCATGCTAACATAGAAGTCAGCTCAAGCACTCAAGAGAACGATTATATAAGATTCCAGAGAAAGAAGCGGATCTCTCAACTACTGGATAAGCCTCAATGAATGATGAGGGTTGACGTACTCGGTACCGTGACAAAAAGCATAATCTCATTGAGGAATAACGGTGACGAAGTGGTGAAGTCACCGATCATAACGCAACCAGCCATGTGGCCGTACATAGAGGAGTCCGAGTCAAGCATGCCCACAAAGAAGGATAGCTACGATGGCGAGGAAGGGGTTTGGAAGGGGGATCGAATAATAAAGCTTAAAGACCTAGTCTAGCCTATGTAGTTGTTATATTCTTGGCCTAGCAAGAAAGCCAAGATCCGGTTGTATTAATTCTGTTAGACTCTAACCCCCTAATCAGCCCCTTTAACCAACGCCCAACACTTCCTCATGCCCGTCCCCATCGATTCCGCATCAATAGCCTCGACATCTCTCCACCGACGCCGCGTACCTTCATCCTCTTTGGGTTTCTCTTCATTACCAAACTCACCCTCACTCTCACTTTCACCCTCACCCTCACCCACAAGTTCAAACAGATGAACATGCATCGTCAACTTCAAATGTGAAAACAGCCACGGTACGGACCCCAACTCATCTACATGCTTCACCACGACCTTTCTCTTCCTTGCCTTCCCACTCTCACTAATCAACCCCTGAACAAACTTCTCCGCATCCCTCTTCCTGGCCTTTGCCGACCCTCCTTGCCGATCCTTCACAATATAACTTGGCAGCTCCCACAACCCGGCCAAGAGTCCCTTCTCAGGCCTCTTATGAATTAGATACCGACCATCGCTGCGCCGGATAGCGCAGACTAGAGTTTCCTCTTCGCGCACTGCTTTCTTGACCGTCTTTAGTGGGAACTTTCTCGCGTGGCTTACGATCGCTTCTACTGCGGCACTACTGAGAATCGGAGATGGCAGCGGCTTAGGACTGGATGCCATTTCCCGTTTGGACGTGACTTGTGTGAATGCGAACGATCGTAACGTAGTCTGTGTGCGAGACCTGGATTTCTGCTGCTTGGGCCCTTCCTCCGTCTTTACGCCCTGCTCATTATCGGCGTCTTCCTCCGCATACTCCTTAAACGGCTTGCAAATAATGCAAGCGTCTTCAATATCAAGAGTAGCATTACTCGGCGTCGTAGGCTTTGATATTAAACCCCTTTTAGTAGCTAACCGAATACCCTCATCGTACGCGCGACAGCTCGATGTAATGGGACATACTGCGCAGTTGGGCTTTGGTGCGCATATCGTGCTGCCAAGTTCCATCAACGCTTGGCCCCAGCGACCAGGCCTATTACTTGGTGTCGCTTCCCTGTTTTCCTCCCTCTTAGTAGTAGCATCGGGATCAACATTATCCCCATCTTCTGCATCATCTCCTGCAATGGCCTTAACCAGACTATCAGCCGCAGCCCACAGCAGCTCAATAACTGCCTTATCCGCCTTAACATCCCCAAATACGCCAAGTTGCCGACTGAGCACACGCAGCACGTTCCCATCCACCATCGGCGCTGCCCTCCCAAAGACAATCGCTGAGATGGCCCCTGCTGTGTACCTCCCAACGCCAGGCACTTTTGCAACCAGCTCGCCCACATCTGCCGGCAACAAGCCCTTCATACTAGAATCCTTACACACGATTCTCGCCGCGTCGTGGATTCTCGTCGCACGGCTGTAGTATCCGAGCCCGCGCCAGGCCGAAAGCACCTCGTCCTGCTCCGCGGCAGCTAAGTCCTGAATCGTGGGCCATCGTTCCATCCAACGGTTCCAGTAGTCGACGACGGTGGCAACGCGCGTCTGCTGGAGCATTATCTCGCTGATCCAGACCTGGTACGCGCGACGCTCGACTTCCTTGAGAGTAGTGGCACTTGGGTCCGTCCAGGGTTTGCGCCAGGGCATCTCGCGTGAAGAGCTCACGCCATCGAACCAGGTGAGTAGAGAAGTGCGAGCCTGACGGCTGTCTAGGAGCAAAGGACGGTGATAACATAGTCCGTGGGCACGACTAAGAAGGTTAATACAAGTACCTTCCGTAGTGGAACCGTTTAGGGCCATGTTCGCTTTGCCGAAGAGGCACGCATACAGCTGAGCGGTAGCATCTCCGCTCTTTTTACTAGCACGCGCCCCTACTTTTTGCCTCTTGATACGTGGTGCTTCTTCTGGGCTATCTTCAACGAATTCTTCATCGCTCTGATGCTGGGCGCTCCTCTTCCTAATCCTTGTTTTTCGGGAAGGACTATTAGTTTTTAGCAGCTCTTCATCTTTTATGACAGATAATAATTCTGTTGTATTAGCCTCGTCCGCTAATATTGAGACTGACTGTCGCGTACTTCGTAATGAGCGCCCCATAGTGTGAAGCGTATAGGTGATTTTTTATTTGAATAAAATGAGTCGCGACACGTTAAGAGATACAACCGCGTCGTCACGTGATGTCTATCATTCATATATAATATATATTATCATACATCATATATCATATATCAATTCAGGGGTTTAAAGCCAGAACAGATAAATGTCGTATTTTGTTCCAGTTATATAGAGTAAGATATGCTGTCGCGCATCTATCTTTTTAAATATTTGCTCCTATCTTGGCTTATTTCTCTATATTTCCTACCCATCTAAATCATATTTTCCCCACCCATATCTGTTCCGGCTAATTTGGGCGTATTCGCTCTTATTTAAGCGGTTCATGGGAAACGCTTCCTTGCTTTTTTTCGTTATGCTGATCTTGATTGAATATTTAGCTTAAAACCCTGCTCTACTCGTATGGCTACCTTGTCTTAAATAATGATGAGCTAATTGATGTGTTAGCAGTTTATTCTTTAGGTATGCTCTCTGCATGTTGAGCTGGGGACATCACAAACCTCAATTAACTTCTCAGTCAATATAGCACATTGCTTGTCCGGATCTTGAGCATAAGTGAAGGAGCTCGAGCGATAAAGCCCTTCGAATCCCAAATCTTCCAAGATGTCATTTAGTATACCGGTGCTTTCTAGCGCACTCGTAAACTTTGGGTTGGAGGACAGCGTCTGAAGCAGAGCGTGCGCTGATCCAAGTGTCGAAGAGTTTTGACCATGGAGCAGCACCTCGTCCAGAAATGATGCAATGGTTGGGCATCTACACTATGTTAGTAACTTATAATACGCAACGGCTAATTGAACTCACAGATGCAATACAACAGTAGGTCTTCCGGTCGCTAGGTCATTAAGCCATGCTAGAGTATGGGTCTGTATCGCCTCATCTAAGATCTGGAAATCGACCAACTCGATAGCCGTGCTTAATAAAAGGTCTTTGTCCTTTACGCTATCTAGGTCGTGCAGGTTGCGAGTCGGCCCTAAATTAGCAACGTTTAATGGGTTGATACCGGCCGACCAGAGGCATTCCTTTAAATCCTCAGGGGTAATTGCCCGGGCATGAATGAGAGCCAGATATGGTGACGCGTAGAATTCGGTTGTAAAGGTCTTTGATGAATCCTCGGAGCTGCCTGTTGTCATCTCGAGGAAGGTTGAGAGAACCCGGAGTGCTGTAGTTCTAGTGATAGGATCCGTAAGCCCTCGCGCGAGACAGGCGCAGACGGCGAAATGGAAACTGTCTGCCGTGAAATGTATTCCGTACGCTTCATCTAGGGATATCGCCGCTTCTTCCAATGTTGCTCGGCCTTGTAAGAGATATTGTGCCATTTTATTATTCCTTAATTCACTTGTTGTCCCGATATTTGCCAAAACAGCTTCTAGGAATAAGGCAGCACAGTTGAACAGACTAGCAGGTACAAGACGGACAAGTGACATCGCCAACCAGAACAGTTGCGGACCATACCGAGAGGCTGCAGTAAGCTTCGCGATCATCTTAGATAACGATGTGACTATAGCAACGAGCATGTCGCTGCCGTTGTCTTCACCAAAGCGGCCGACACTGTTGCGGAGTGCTACGAGGACTTGGTAGAGTAAGTCATCATCAACCTCTTCGCGAGCCAAACATCCCATTACGGTGAATGCTCGGGGCTGAATTGCTGGGTTATTTTGAAAGGCAGTGCTGGCTACCAAACTCATCCATCTTGACCGCCAAGCGTTAGCCATATCAACAGATGGTGCTGCAACAGAACACGTCTCAAAGAGTAGGGTAGCTAGGTTCTCTATAACCGCAAGCGTCGGCCCGGCCTCGTGAGACGTTGAGATAGAGGCTCCATCCTTGGTTAAGACCAAGGGAACGGAGAGACTGTCATTTCTTGGTTCGGACAAGATCTCAAGGGTACCCCGGAGTTTCGATAGCTTCGTATCCTCTAGCTGGAACGAGGTGCAAGCTGCATGAATTGAATTGATTAGCAGTCGGTGGACTAGCGCTCGAATATCGTGAGTGCCAGTGTTTGACAGCATAGTGACTATATGGAATATTTCAGGTAAGTAGATCTGCGACTGAACGCCACAGTCGAAGGAAAGGGAGAGGCAAAATTGGAGTAGAATGCAAAGCTCATTCCAAACGGAGTTATCGGGGAGATATTTCGTAGGTCGAAGCGAGGATCTGTTCAGCGCCTTCCGAAGCCTGGATATTATCTTTCCACGAAGCGTTATTGTGCCAATAGCTGTCACTATTGACGTTAAAGCTTGCGTGTGCTCATCATATAGCCCCACGGCCAGCGCTGCCTTGACAATCTCGTCAAGAAAGATGTCTAACAAGACTTCATCCTTGTGAATTGCCGGCCAAGCTGTGTATTCCAAAATTAGACCTAATGAAGGCTCCATAACCGTCACATCTATCAACTTGCGGAAGATTGAAGCGACCTTTTCTTTGGCCTTCTCGCTGTCAGACTCGTCCGGTAAGAGTGATGTACGCAGGCTTGGTATCCAGGGCGCCATGTAAGCCAGGCTCAAAGGTTTCTGCTCATCGGAGAAGCTTTCCCATCCGACAAAGAATTCATTCAAAAAGTCGCCTGTTAGCTGAGGTTCTTCTTTGGCAAGGACTTTGCTGACGTTGACGATGAATTGAGTAGGGTCTAGAGGAACGGAGACATCTGCGTATTGTGGTTAGTGAAGATGGCAAGAGAATTTTGGAGAGGGCCTTACCTTTGGTGCACATGAACATAGAGGCTGCCTTGAACTTAAAAGCTCGACATAGCGCGCCGAGTAGATTATACGATGCAATCCGGAGCATCGCATCCGGAGAAGCAAGATTTGTCAACGCAAGGTTTAGCAATGTTCCAGGGACATCTTGAGGTCGGATGAGACGCTCGAACGGTTTTATCGTCCTGGCATCTTTACTCAACATTGCCTTTGCTCTGCGGATTTCCTTCAAGACGTCGGCCTTCCTGCCACTTTGGAAGTACATCACAATTTTGCCATTGTCTGCACGCAACCCAAACGCAGAGTCATCCTCGGTAGGAATAGAAGTTGGCGCCTCATCTAGATCCTTGAGGTGGAAAATATCGTTCACAATTCCGTTTAGACGAAAAGTTGGATGAACCTCCTGTTTCTTCACGGTGGTTACTTGGACAAACGAGCCACCGACCCCAATTGTGACTTCAATCTTTCCTTTAGTCTTCGAGAGCCGAGTGACCGGCTGGAAAGTGTATCGAGAATCGGTGGCTATGCTGATGGTCTCCTTCGGAAGGTGAACTTGACTAAGGTGGAAATGTGCCTGCAGATCTTGACGGCTGCCAAGTAGTAGATATTCCACGTTGCCTGGATTTAAGACATTCGCATCACTCTTCGTGGCTATACGAAGTATACGCCGGAAGCATTTCCTAATTTCGTTAGCACGCGGAATACGCGATAGTGTAATATCAACATACCGGAATGTGCTGTTCATATTATAGACATAAATCCTAGAAAGTTGCTCAGACAATTCACTAGGACTAAGAAGATCCAACTTTTTGAACAGCTCGTCCGGGGGGTCATTTTGACCATCATAACACGTCGCATCGATTAATAACCCGAATGGCTTATGCCATAGCCGGCTCGCAATCTATGATAGGTTAGACAAGGGGAAGAGTTAGAGAAACCGATACGCGGGAGAAATTTGTTTACTAGAGCCGAACGCATCGATTTGATTAGAACTTACTTTTAGGAAGCAATACAAAAGGGTATCATAATCTATGGAATCTTGATCGATATGGCGAAGAATTATACAAATAACAGAGAGCCCATCCTGTTAGTCGTTAGCCTTAAGCAAGTACTAAATAGGTTCTGTCAGTCACGATATACGTACTCTACTCTCGCCGCCGTCATAGATAGCACGAGATGTCGCAAAGGAATCGGTACCCCGGAAAGCGTTACGAAGCATAAAATGCTGAAACCTAGAGTAAGATAGTGGAGTATTCGAAGATATTTGAGGGCGGTTCCAAGTAACCGCTAACGGAGGTGGCCCCAAATTTGTTACGAGAACCCGTAAGGGTTCAAGTACGGGTGTTCGACCACGAACTAACTCGTTAGGAGAGCGAACGTGCTCTCGTCGTTCCTGAGACATGAGTCTTTGCCGGACATGGTCCCAGTGGTCATATAAAAACCTATGTAGAGCGACACAGGAGCCAAACTCATAGGTTTCACCGTCTGCTGGACGTGTATCAAGAACAGGTGGAGGTACCTGGATATCAGCATTATTAGTAGGAATGAGAATAGGTAAGGAGCTTGGCTATTCTTACCGATATCTCTCTGAGAAAAGTGGTAACACGATAAATGTTCTGCGTCAAAAAATCATTTAGAGGATACATATATGGCTCCTTTGCTCCAAACAAGACGTTGTTCGCTAGATTCTGTATGACTTTTGCGATTAGGAGTAGACCACGTCGCATCTCCTTAGACGGTGGCGTGGCTACTAGGTTCTCTGCTTCGGGCGCGACGATGGCAGGGCAGAAGAATCTTAGAAATATGAAGGCCCCAACAGCCGTATATTTAGCATCTTGGAACCTAGGCATCACCGCTGAAGATATCTATCTGAATGTCAATAACGGTACCTTATACATATCGACAAGAACCAACTTACTATGCTGCAGATCTTCCTAAATGACGAAGGAATGCTAGTGGAGGATGCGCAAATATCGTCAATAAAAACTTTAGCGACGATGCGTAGCTGTAGCGCATTCTTTTGGAGTTCTTCTTGGGATGAAATTCTTGTTGGATCAAGCTCAAGATCCAAGTCCTTTGAAGTTAACATTAACCTCTCCACAACTTTTTGGAGCGTAGCTTTGAGATAGTTCGCCCCTTTCCACCTCGCGTAGATGGAGAGCATCTTGGTAGCGACACAATTCCGACGGAGTATCTCAGACTCATTCTCTAAATAAATAAATTAGTCTGGAGATTTGGGATAATGGCGCTTAACTAACCTGTATCTTCAATCTCCTGTTTAATCAACGCTTCCATAAGTTCAAAAACGCGCCCGCGAGATTCAAAAATGTAGAGCATCGAAATTGTAAGTTCCTCGACTTCGCCGCTTGGGCAGACTGTACTAATAGCAACGGCAAGGTTCATGTCGTGGGTAAGTAGCTGATTAATCGCGGTTAGCTGGCATGGACGGTTGAGGGGGGCCTGTTTGAATATAGCTGCCTACCTCTAATAGCTCATCGTACTTTTCATTTACTGCCTTGTCAGACAAGTTACTGAACTCTGTCCCTTGAACTAAAATATTGTAAAGGACCTTTATAAACGCGGTGCGAATCTCCACATTCTCATTATAGCCGATACTGAGGGAGTATTTGAGGCCTACGTCGATATTTGCGCTTAAGAGGTTTGAGAGAATGGTGATGGATAGTTCAGATGTCGATCCAGTTTCATCGCGGTGGGATGAATTTCCAGTTACATCTCCCCTGATACTCTCTGTCGGCTCGTAGTTAAGCAACGAAAGGAACCTGTTGAAATAGGTACGGAACATCTGGGATTTCAACTCGCTGATGCCAGCATCGTTCTGTCCGTCCCCCGGCTGAAGTGGTAGTCTGTAAGTAAGTTCTGCGAGAGACCGGAGACAAGCTTTATCGAGGTCTCTCTGGATTCGCGTTGCATTATCCTGGTGAAGCTGCGTGTAGCTGCCGTCTGTAGGTGGTGAGCGAGGCCTGGCAATCCAACTGAAGATGTACTCCAGGAGCTGATTTCGTTTCCGAACGTCATCGCGTAGGTTCAAGTGCTCCTTCTTCCTATTAACAGACTCGCACATTTGACAAATCTTGATCTTGACTCGTAGGCTAGCTACGTTATCGGCTACACCATCTAGAAACTTTGCGAAGCTCAACCCGAGGGAGCCAAAATTGATCGACGATGCGGCCCCTAGCTCGGAGGGCGTCTGTAATCGTTCTATTAAAGCCTTCAATAATGATGCAGCTTGCTCGGCGAATATAATCTCAACGTCCTGTCCTTTGCTCGATGTTTCGAGGGCACCCGTGAAGAGCACTTCAAGTTCCGATTCAAGTGCCCTAAATAAAGGCTGATATAAGCTTGGGGATATGTCAGTAGATAATACCTCCCGTGTGGTTTCCCTAACTCGCACGTTGGTACACGCAAGTAGCTGAGTACTAAGCTGGAGGTATCTGTTCAGAAGGGGCTCCTCGTGATTTTCTGACGAAAGTCGATCAATCCATTTGAGACCACTAGCAGCAGGCTCGTCCATAATATAAGCTTGCTCAGCTGTGCAAATACCACCAAGCGAAGCGAGGAACCCGGATAAATTCCTCCACTCAGAAAAGCGCCTCTCGTCGACATTCTCTGCGGATGTCGTAGACACATCTTTGGAGAGGTGAAGCCACTTATCGAATGCCTTCTCCCAAGCTTCTAGGATACCCACACTTGGATATTGCATGCGCCTTAATAGGGCACGTGTACGTTTTTGGAAAGCCATCATTCCTGTGAATCGGAATTCGGGAGAAGCGATTTCGCTAAAGATCTCGCTATTCCGGAGCAACAGGTTCGCGGTCTTGCCTGCATCTACAGTGGAATCCAAAATGCGGCACTCTTCGTTAAAGAGCCCAATACAAGACGTTACTAACTGGCTTGTTTCTATGTCTGCCGAACAAAGGGATGTTAGGAAGAGAGTCTCGAGTTTCGTCGAGGTCGCTATGCGTTCCGGAATGTCCTCGGATACCACACACAACTCCTACAAGTCTGTTAGCATAGGCTACTAAGTAAGTTTCCCGGCTCCTAATCCTACTTTTATTGAACTCAGGAGTAGTAGACGGGACTCAAGGTATCCGTGAATGGACTTGAGCAACAAGCCCTCTCCTTGCTGTTCGAGCTTCTCACACATTTCCATCAGGACAAGCGATCTATAGCCGGTCATCAGTTATAGCATAGTATATCTTAGGGATCAAGGACTTGGACCTACGTCAATTTCCAGAACTTGACTCCGAAGCTGCGCGAGTCTATTCGTTTTGATTTGCGTAATGAAGAGAGAAACCCATTTGGAGCCAGCAGTTTCCTAGCCAAGTTACTAGAGAGGGCCCTGACAGAGTCATTCGCCGTTACAAGACAAGACACGAATGCTTCAAAGATTCCTTCATAGAACTGCTCTTCTTCCGTACTGTTCGCCGGCGGGGCTTCAAACAGGGTTTCTGGCGACGCATCTAGGAAGTTTAGTACGTTGCATACTAACATAGTCGTAGATGAATCAGCTTCGGAGGATTTGCGCTGCGAGTGATGATCTCCTATGTATAAATCCGCCGAAAGAGCGGACGTCGCCTAGATAGAATCAGTACGTCTGCTTGCTTATAGGTATTTTTGCATTGAGGTAATTCTAACCTTCATTTGGCTTTGTATATACCCAGCGGCCTCGGCAAACAATCGATGATAGTCCTGGGCATTGGGCTGCCGCGCAAAGTACGAGCACGCTTGGATAATTGCGATCTTGAAAGTAGTTGGCGCGGCGGAATGAAGGCACGATTGTGTTAGCGACTCTACGGAGCCCTCAAAGTTCAAATGCGTAAGACTAATGAAGGCCGCAGTAGTCAAGTCTTGATCGAACAAAGACCCCTCACCATTAGGATGGTACCGGCGAAAAACAGCGTCCCGGACTTCATCCTGAACATCCATTGCATAACTTACAATTGCAGCATCTCCATCATCATCGAAATGACGGACGGCCCGGAGAAGGCTAACAAGACAATACCCAGCCGCGTCGTTTTTATTCCTGAGCGCTTTTCTTAAGCCTTCAAGAAATCCAACTTTCTTCGTCATGCCACTAGTTTTCGCTTCCCGTAAATTACTCGCTACTTCAAATACATCGGGAATCAGCATGAGTAGAGAGGTTTGGAAGGGGAACAATATTGACCGCCGCTTCCCACTATCGGCTATCGTTTGTGTCATATCAAATAGAGTATCAGGACCACCCTCCAACTTCCTATGTTGATAGTGCAACGTGACGAACTCCTTAGGATAGCGCTCGATCCATCCGATTATTAGGAGCGGCGTGATAACAGCAATCGTATTCTGGTAAGCTCGTCGAAAGTGGAGGAAGCTGGAGCACAATTCTTGGATTATAAGTCCAAGCTTCTGGCCGTCCACCCACATATACGAGACTAAACGTAGTATCACCAACGAAGTCTTCTCTTCCTCGGCCATCGCTAGGGTGGGAACCGCCTGCGTCGCACCTGTGGTCCTAATTCCTTGGATGCTGGTTCTCACATTTTCAAAGGAGGCCGACCAGCTGGACGCGGTCACGAACTCGACGATAATCTTGATATATGGTTCAACGTCCTGTGCATCGTCGATTTTTACTACCTTGCTTTCCCGAGAGTCATCCGAGCCGCTTGACGAGGTGGCTCGAATAGTTGGGTCTCCAAATCGAGCATCGAAGATTTGCCGTGCAGATCTCTCATCCAATATTGTCTTGGCTGGTAAACAGTAGCCATCGGGGAATGGTTTAAGGAGGTGCTTGAAAAGGTCGAATATCCTAGTCACGAGCTCGTCATCTAACGGCTCCGGGGCATTCAGCCCAGAGGCGGATAAGCCGACTGCGGCATTGGAGCTAGCTTTACTGAATGGTTCCCAACGAGCAGAACAGCAATCGGCGGCAAGCGATAGGACGTAAACTTCGGACAGGAGGATATGGGACGGATGGCTTGCGAATGTCTTATACGGACGACCAAGCTCTTCCAGAAGTGAGATAAGTGATTCGAGTACGGCAGTAATAGATGTGACGCTGATCTTTACGAGCGTAGCACGCGTGATAACAGCGACGTCGTCGCGTTCGAGGTCTTGACCTGGAGTACCGGTACGATGCGGAAGCTGTACGCGGATATGTTCATTAGCAACAACATTATACACAGCGGCTAGTGGGCAATAGGTAGCAGGCTACGATGTCATTTGGATGAGAGGAGGTTCCCAATTACCCTAGTTGTAAGTCTTTCGACTAAACATCCAACAAGGCCCGCATCACCGTTCATCTTGTGCTCGTATACCGTCGGGTCGCGATTGAGGGTCTTCTCAACATTGTGACGTCGTCATGGAGCACAGCTAGCGGTAAGGAAGAGGTATCGAGGAAGGCTATAGCTCGTTTGCGAAACGTATATGGATGTCTTAAGATTAGGCTGTACACCAGATTCGTCCTACCCTCTTCTTAGAATAGCAAGTTTGGTCCAATCGCTCAATGGCTCCCCCAACGTAGCGTATGCCGAAACCGGTAAGATTTTCAAGAACAGCCAAGTACCTAATGTATAGAAAATAGGTCCGGAGCTCTTTTTTTTGGGGTTGTGTGTGGGTATTCTCTTCTGGAGAATCCTTCAAGGGTTATCGGACTTTGAAGACGGGGAATGTCGTCTTAACTTAATACATATGATAATATTGGGACTGTAGGATCGACATACACCAGGTTCGGGGCCGGGCCGGTCGATAGGATCTGAGATAAAGAGCGGCGACAAAGGACGAAATTATTTATTGTCTATTCTTCTTGTCGAGTAGGTATTTCTGACTTACTTGTGCTACTGCAATAGTGTGTCGTTGGAGCTAGGTTAAGTCTACGCAGGCACAGGAACAGGCACAAGGCACAAACAAGACAATGTGGTCTCAGTAGAGAAATGACCCCCAACCGAACTAAGAGGGTATGGGCAGTTACTACATGTAGGAGGGGCGTGGGTTGAAAGAAGCAAGCAAGGTACCTTATGTACATACATACATTAGGTACTTGTGTAGTACTACATATATGCAGGCTGGGTACGTGCAGGTGGGTAACACGAGTAGTACATACCTATGTATAGACCTTACGTGATGGAGGTACATGTATGGGTAATATAGGTACCTTGTATACTAATCAATGCTAAAGCTACCCGGAGATACCTAACATATAGGTACCTATGTACTATGTAACAGAAGTGTCATAATGGAAGGAGAGGTCCAGGCGTATCTGCGGGGATAAAATGTCAAAGAAGTTGGAACGGTCGAGTAAAGTTGCCTAGTCGCAACTTCTCTTACCCTCATTTTGAGAAATGCTCAAACGCTCAGATGTTAAAAAGCGTCTGAAGCGTAGCGTAGTAGCCTGTCTAGTGCCGACCTAAGCATCTACGAGGTCTAGCGTAATAGGGAGCGGTGATGTATTTTAGCGGGGTAGTCCCTCCAAATGGTCCAATATTATTCCCGAATTCTTTAGCCCCTGCTAAAAGTCACGCAAGCTATTGTAATAGGCCGCTCTTAAGGTGAGACCGCGGCCGACATTTCTTACGTGCGTCTCGCGTGTAGGAAAGGGGATCATCTTGAGGATTTCGACCCCAAGATTTTTTATTTGCTGTTTGCAGCTACCTATCCACCCGCTTGGCATCCGTCACGGCCCGGCCCTTCTGAATTTCGTGCTTCCGTACTTTACATGTATCTTCAGCTGTATTACGAATACATAAATTCTTAAGCCTGACATGTGCAAGGTTTAGCGTCAGGTTAGGGCCTTGCATATATTTTTTAAAGAATGTTTTTTTACCATGCAACTAAATCAAATACACGAAACGTAGTATATATTTTAGAATAGTTATATCAGGTAGGTAGGTACATGATTCATGGACACTGGCGAACTACTGTGTAGGTACTTATCGTAACTAAAGAAACCGGGAACGAGAAGATTAGTTAGGGGCACAAGAAGCTTATTCCAGTAACAACTGAACTCATAATTAAGCGAGATTAATATAGATGTTCAAGCCATTTAATCAGACAATACGATTTACATAGCTCGTTTTAATAGGTACACTACATTGTCTCGTAGGGAGTTTGATGACTTGCCATTCCTCCCTATCATCTGTATCCATTGCCATAAGAATTATTGCCTTGATAACCACCTCGGTTGTCGTACTGTCGATGGCCCCGATTATCACGAGTGGGGCGGCTGTATTGGCTACCATGGTTGTTTTGACCTTGCGGGGGCGGAGGGTACGCTCCTCCGTGTCCTTGAGGACCTCCGTAACTTCCACCACGGCCCCCTCCGTAATTACCTCTGTAGTTTCCACCGCGATTTCCTCCATAGCTCCCTCCATAGCCCCCACTGTATTGATCAGGAAATTGGTTACCAATATAGGCACCTGCTTGCGGCGGCGGCGGCGGCAATCCATTACCGAATCCCGGGAAGCCGGGAGGCGGCGGTACCCAACCGGGAGGTGGAACCGGAGGAGGAGCAGAATACGAATTGTTGTATCCGTTCTGGTATGACGGTGGCCGTTCAGATCTATCTCGTCGAGAATCTGGCCCGTAATTAATCCTATCCCTCCTATTGCCATCCCAACCACCCTGACGCCCAAGAGGTGCGCCTCCATGGCTTCGGCCCGAATTTCGCATCTTCCCCTTCAGCTCTTCAACATCGCTGCGATTAAGTGCAGGGTTGGGCATCTGAACGCCCCGCAGGAGCATAGACTTATGATTATTCGCATTTGGAATTTCATAATAGACTCTGTAAACATCATGGTTAGAAATCAAAATTTGTAACTTGTAATAGGAGCTAGAAAACTTACGTTAATGATCGATCATCGTCCACGGGGGGTAGTTGCTTCCTCTCTAGTGGATATTCTAAACTACCATGTGGCAGATACTCAGGAACTTTCTCTACCTTTCCAGACAAGCCTTGGCTCAAACGCGGGTCGAGTTTATGTATGGGTTCGCCTTGTTTCTTGGAATAGAAATGTGTGATAATGTCGTCGTACAACTCCTGGTTAGCCTCGGACAGCAAAAGTACATCTTTACCAGGGCTGTTGCGGGCTGCATCCTCAGCACTCAGATGAGGATATTTCTCCTCTACGGCAGCAAGTAGTCGAGGCATTTCAATAAACGGAAGAAGCGCCACACCCTGCCATGCCATCTTCTTTCCGTTGAGGTCAATTTCAAACTCCTCAGGGTAAAAGTCGATAATAGGGCTATCCGCCTCTGTCATGAGCTCGTGAAAGATGTCGGGGAGAACGTGACGAGACGCGGCAGGCTGGACGCTCATGAGCTGTTCGAAGGGCTTCGCGATTCTACCTTTCTCGAAATTGATCTCTATGTTACCAATGTCCACAAAGTCTTGCGCAAAAGGTGCATAGTGATAAGGGTAAAACCATTCCCATGACGGACACCCTTGAAAATAGTATCTCAGGACCCAAGCAAGACCTTCGACATAAGCTCGGGCGACCTTACGCCTGAATTCGATATCCTTCGGGTCGACGTGGAACTTTTGTTCGTAATACCTGTCAGCATAGCCTTCTTCCCATAGCCGGACCGAGTCTTCGGGCTCTTCGGCTGCCGCCGAACTGCTTGCGGGGGTGCTCGGGTTGTCCTCCTCTATCGCGGACGCTTTACGTTTACCAAGAGCAGACGGCGTCCCCTGTGCTTCCGCGCCGCCTTCTTGGGGGGCACTGGTACTCGCTTCTGATTGAAGTGATTGGATCTGGCTTTTGAGTACCGCCGCAGCGCTCTTATTTGCCACATTAGTATCCTGAGCTCCTCTATTGACGATCATATCATGAGTAAGACCCTGGGGAAGACCACCAGGAAGGGAGCTATTAGCACCACCCCTATTGCCTCGACCACCTTGATTACCGTTACGTCCATTCCTCTGCTCTTGAAGCTTTCGTCGCTTAAATCCAGCTTCTCTTCGCTGTTCAACCTCTCTTCGTCTCCTGAAAATGGCATCCTCCTGTTTCGCCAGGCCATTCAGAATGTACTGGGCTCTCTCGAGATTCACGTGCCCATCTTTAGTGACGAACCCACCCATGACAGGTAAGTTATCGCGCCAGATGGCAGTTAACGTGTCGATACCATTCTCGCGGATTTCAAGGGCAGGGAGATGAGGGAGGAAATCGTTACCAACAAAGGAGCACATAAACACCCAGTCATCAATAGCACGCTCAAGATCAAACCGGAACGGGAGTCCGGGTACATCAAGCTCAACGGCTAGATATTCTCGCAAGACCGAAACATGGAGCCAGATGAACGGCTTCAGGGGGGCAGCCTTATCCTTTTCATCGAATTCACCATCTTTCTCCTTGGCCGCACCACGGCAATTTTGCGCATCATGACCTTTCTGGCCACATATTCGGCAAGTTTTGGCTTTCCCATCCTGGAAAAACACATCTTCTCGGAGGACACGAAAATGAGGCTCATGGGTAGCGAGTCCAAGCATGATCAAGTCAGCATCTAATCCATAGATAACATGTCTCGTGTTGGGATCATGATCAGAGGACGTTCTCTGGGAGCGAATGAAGTTCATGATCTTATGCTCGCCCTCACCAGGTACCGTAGCGTCGGAGATGATGACTTTCATATTAGCCCATCCAGGGTCAGTGTTAAGCTTATAGGCACACCAATACCTCAAACTCATTGCTAGTATATCCATGAAAGGTGTACCAGGCGTGATAGCGTTAGAATCGAAGACTTTCTTCGCTGCTGCTTCGAGTGTCTCCGGCGGCAATTCACCACCATTCTGCCTCTTGACCATCTTCAATAGTTCCTCCTTATCAGCTTCCTTTTCCTTGGCTTCTTGGGCGGAGCGGAACCGTCGAGATCGCTGCTGATTCATCTTGGCTCGAGGCGCGACACCATCTGAAATATAATGTTAGCAAACGCAATAGTCGGTAATGGCAGATAGTGGATGACTTACCAATGGCAATCATGAGTAGCTTTCTCGGACGAACCATGTTAACCACACGGTCGGTATATTTAAAGATCTCCAGCATCATTTCTTCCTCGTCTTTTGGAGCGGGCTTATCTTCTGGATGAGAACAGGGATGCACAATACCGTTCATATCCAAATATAAATTATCGAATTCCTCGCCGTTTGGGTTTGGTCGCGTGGTGTCGACAGGAATAATCGTGCCATCATCCATCTCGATAGGCCTGTCTTCCACGACGGGAGATATAATCTTGGGGTACTTGTTGGAGAGCCATCGAAAAGCTGCCGGAATACCCATCTCGGCGGTATTGACGTCGCTAGTTTCTTAATAAAGTAAAGGCCAGACGCGATAACGAGGTATGGAAAGCTGCCCAAGGTGATAAACTAGAAATCTAGCCCGGGCTAAATTTCGAGCGTCGACTATTCAAGGAAGCTGAATGAGCGGAGGGAAATATGAGAATAGAAATTAATATCAGAGATAGGCGCATGAGGTATAACAAACACGTCAATCTAGCTTGTCTGTGAGTTTAAACTGGACGAAGTCGATTGATAGTCAAAAGACAATGCCTCGCTCACTAGCTTTCGGACTTGAACAGCTGGTTTGAGTAGTACGGAAAAAAAGAGATCAAATCTAATGGTGGCGCATCGAAATTAACTACGCTATAATTCCGATTAGCCAAGCGTACCTCCGCGATTCCGCGTTGATATAGATTCGCGGTTGTTTCAAGTTGTGGCGGGCACAAAGATGTTGAAGAATAAAGAAAGATTCAGCGGCGCAAAAGTTCATTCAAAGTCGCGAGCCCGGATTAGATGACCCTTGTCGATATGTACCTACATAGAGTTCGCAGCATGACCCACAAACCCCGTTTTGTCCATCGCTCTAACCTATCCGATAAGTGATTACGTCGGGACTTGGGAACTAGCGCCGCTTTTCAAAGAATTTAGCCTTTAGTAAAATCAGGCAGTTCCATATGCGCGTATCCAGTAGCTTATGCCTCTAAAATGCATTATGGACCTACCTAACCAACGTCTGGGCTAAGCTCGCGCTAAGATTTAGTAAGTACATACCTCAAAAGGTACCTGGCTAGGTCCACTACATATGGAATTATGTACAGTTCAAAATGTCAAGTACCACCTGTTATCACTTATCGATATCTGGCCAAAATATGTTAACGCACCTGTAATCAGTCGTAGTTAGCTGTTATTAGTTTAGGTATTGTACCTAAGGTAGTCTTTCCTTCAACAAGCATTCGCATTTACCTAACCTAACAACAACACTGCGCATAACGTAGGCGCTATTCTACGATTCGATCCGATCACTTACTCCCTTACCTTCAACGGTACGATGCTCCTAAGTTGGTAGCACTTTTTACCAATGGACTTGATGCGTAACCGCGAGATCGAGCAGCAGCAGCAGCACGAACCATGTTCTCTACCATCACCTCTGCTCCTGCGAAGCAGTCTGTTAGCGAGACGATAACCGTCCTCAGCGGACGTCTCAGCTCAGCTACCCTTCTCGAAGACCGCCGCGCTGCTATTCTCGGCCTACGAAGCTTCGCTAAAGAGTATCCGGCATCAGTTGCATCCGGTGCTCTGAGAAGTCTCATCGGAAGCTTGTCAAAAGACGGCGAAGATGTCGACACCGTTAAAGTAGTCCTGGAGACTTTGCTAATGCTTTTCAACCCCAATCAAGATAGTCCTGAGGCTTCTGAAGAGATTGCTCTCTGGTTAGCAGACGAGTTCACTCAACGGCAGGAAAACATAACCTTGCTCTTAGATTTCCTCGAGACCAACGAGTTCTATTCACGCCTATATTCTTTGCAGCTTCTTCTCGCTATCCTCTCAGCCCGCACCGAAAGAACCGAAATATGCGTCTTTACCGCGCCTCTTGGTATTTCTAGACTAGTTGCTGTCCTCGACGATAGGAGGGAGGCTGTTCGGAACGAAGCATTAACCCTCCTTACCTACCTGACACCTTCATCCCCTGATATTCAGAAGCTCGTAGCTTTCTCAAATATATTCGGACGGGTTTTCACTATTATAGCAGCCGAAGGGTCGCTTTCCGAGGGCGATAGGATAGTTGAAGACTGTCTGATTCTTCTCGCCAACCTTCTACGTCTAAACCCCTCGAATCAGTCCTTATTCCGTGAAGAGGCCTATATTCCACAGTTAGCAAAGCTTTTAGAGGGCACCTATCGCACCGGGAAAGAGGGGGAGGAGGATGTTGCCCATTGGGCTCAGGAACAGCGCAACAGAAACATATATGCTCTACTCGCAGTCATCCGCCTCTTCCTCGTGCCTGGTGCTGTAGGAACATCCCAAAATCAGGCGGCCTTTTGGCAGCATGGTGTCCTTTACCACGCTTTACAACTTGCTTTTAGTCATGATGCAGAGATGTCTATCAGAGCAGAGGTGCGAGGTTCTCCCCGTCACATTAATATTGTGCATTGTTTGTTTACATATGTGACGTAGGCTTTAACTACTTGCGCGGATATTATCAGAGGTAATTCTAAGCTACAAGAAACGTTCGCACAACTGCAGGTCCCATCGGTGCTAGAGACGACACCGCCAACCAACGGGCATACTGGGAAGGCAAATGGTATTCCGGCCGTCTACGTGATCGACGGTCTCCTAGATCTTACCCTGAGCGTATCTACGACCCAAGCGTTCGACCTGCGGCTAGCCGCATGCCAATGCATTAAAGCATATTTCTTCAACCACCCCGAAGTTCGCCTACATTTTCTACGTCGAGCAATCGAGGGTCACGCATCTGGCGTAGACGAAACAGCTAATGTCCTAACTACCCTGCTTCGACCGTCTAATGGCCCAGACTTAGTAGATCCCTATCGGCATTGGTTTGCGGCCGTTATTACATTTCACCTGGTCTTCGAAAACGCCGAGGCGAAAGCCCTCGCAATGTCCGTGACGGAAGGCGATGCGGATAGCGGTGAAGAAGTCGTAACAAGCATTCAAACCATCACCGCTCATCTCGTTAGCGGGCTGGCCAGATCCGATGACGACCGTATTGCTGTGGGTTACTTGATGTTGTTAATAGCATGGCTCTTCGAGGATCTTGATGGAGTCAACGACTTCTTAGGTGAGGGGAGCAATATTCAAGCCTTGGCGCAAGAAGTTGTACGGCATAATTCAAGCAGCATCATTGTCCAGGGGTTATGTGCTATGCTTCTCGGGGTTGTCTATGAGTTCTCTACGAAAGACTCGCCGATTCCTCGCTCGACTTTGCACTCTGTTCTCGCGTCTCGGATGGGCCGAGATAGGTTTATCGATATTCTAAATAAATTGAGAAGTCACCCTTTCGTGAGGGATTTCGAGGTCATCCCACAGAAAGCAGACAGCGGGGGTAATTTACCAGATGTTTTCTTTGATGCGACTTTTGTGGATTTCTTCAAGGATAATTATAACCGCATAATAAGGGCTATCGACCGTGAACCAGGCATGGAGATTTCAGTAGTAACCAACGGTGTTCAGAAAGGCATATCTCGTGAGATGGTGGACTTACTACGAGCACAAGTCGACGAAAAGGAACGAGCGTTACAAGCGGCGCTTGCTGATATGGCCTCTCTCAACGGGAAGCTTGACCAAGAACAAGCTGACCATCGTCGAACTAAAGAAGTCTCTGCTGCGGATTTGGCACGAATAAAGAGTGTCAATGAAGCCATTCAGCAAAACCACGCCGAGGAAATCAAGTAAGTACTTTACAGACTTGGTAGAGTTCTTCCTAACATATAAAGAAAAATCGAAGCACAACAGCGATCAAGAGATGAATCGTACCAAAAGCAAATAGAAGCCGTCCGGAAAGAAGCAGCTAAAGCTGCGGATACCATCCATGCCGACTATCGTGAGAAAGAAGCGGAATTACAAAGACAGCTGGAATACATCCGAAAAACGGCTGATGCCGAGGCGGCACGTATTCAGCGGCGATCCGAGGCAGAAATGGCAGACCTTCGGGCTACAATTAGTCGTCTGGAAGTAGATCTCATGAAAGTAGGTATAAGTATAAGATTCATCCGGCACGTAGGTTAACAATGTAATACAGGCAAATAAAGCGAAGAGCGAAGAACTCCACACCGCCCAACAAGAATTTGCTGTCAAGCTGTCAGCTGTACAGTCGAGAGCAAAGACGGCCGAAGAGCGATGTTCAAATCTTGAAAAACAGTTGGCGCAGAAGGGTAAAGAGTTAGAGGAGGTACGTAAAACGCCATTCCAACTATGATAGGTATAATAAGAGCGTATGCTAATCCCTCGCATCAGTCTCGCACGCAGTTAGAAGAAAAGGAGGAGCAGAAATCGGCCACTCAAACCGAGCTTGACGACCTTCTTATGGTCTTCGGTGATCTAGAAGAAAAGGTTGAGAAGTATAAGGTACGCACGCTTCCCATGAACAACCCCAAATGACTCTGCGTAGTGGCTTTTTCATATGCTAAATTGGATCCTTGTAGAAACGACTTGTTGATCTAGGCGAGACCGTCTCGGACGGCGAAGATGAAAACGAGGACGAAGATGAAGATGAAGACGACGATGACGACGATGATGATACAGATAACGAAGTGGACTGAGTGTATTTATGCGACACGTCCTCAATATAGCCCATAGGTATGTTAAGGAGCCTTGTAGTTGGTCCAACAGTCAGGAGTACCGATACCCTAATTCAGGAGAACTAATTTAGGAGAAGGCGATGAGCTTGAGGCATGTTCTAAAGTGCCTGCCCCTATCTTAAGTACCTAGGTACCTACTACGGTGAAGACTACCTATATACATACCTACATGTAGTTCATATGCAAATATCGCGTATTATATAGCAGATATGTACATATATTAAGTATTATGTGCATATATGCTCATGTACTTATCCGAGCCACTATTGTACTTGGATATTTCCACAATTATAAGAAATTCTTAAGAGAGCCGTGATATTAAAAAGGGCCACCAACTATTATAATATCTAGGTTACCTGGTTTATATCTTATATCAAACAAATAATTGGTGTCTATTAAAATAAGGTGATACATATGAACCCCAAGGCAGCATTTGAGATATAGCTCAGGTATTTAGACTCGCTCATACCCCAAAATCCAATTCTTTTTTGTCGCTTTTTCCACTTTTCGTATTCGTCATCTTCATCTTCATCTTCATCCCTCTTCTCAATCCTCACTCAAGTACCGCCACCAATATCTCATACAATATCTTATACAATTTTAGGTACAGAGCAAGGTGTCCCGCAATGAGCACCGCGCCAAGCAGACACGCGGACCGCCACCCGGTGAGCGAGTCGGAGGACTCGGACTCGCGGGACGAGGAGGATTGGAGCGATGCTGAGGAGGAAGATGATGAGGAAGAGACCCTTGAAGTTATCTCGCTGCTTGATGACCGGGTATTCCCTGATGTCATATCCATGCTTGAGCATTGCAGGGAGAAGCACGACTTTGATTTCCTAGGCGTTCGACAGCGGTTGCAGCTTGATTTCCACGGCTGCGTTAAGCTTGTTAATTTTAGTGAGTCTGTTTGTTTTATTATTCCTAATCTCATCTCCTCATTTCTAACGCTCAAACAGTTCGCCAGCGGGTGCACGAGGGCTTGTCCGTAACGGAGGACATCTCGTGGTCCGACATTGACCATGAGCAGTACCTAAAGCCCGTGTTGGACGACGATGCTGTCATCCTGGGACTATTCGACCTACCGGAGCTAAAGCCAGTAATACAGAATAGCAATGGCGACAGCGGCGAAAACGTCGCATTAGTTGACGGTCTCCTGAAGCGCAACAGTGAGCTCCAGGAGGAGCTGGCCCGCGTCAAGGCCCAGTTCGACAGCTATCGCGTCGCCGTGCAGCAGACGCTCGACGAGCGCTGGGGAGACGTCGATCAGGCCGAGGCTGAATCTGCTGCTGCTATCAAGGCGGGTAAGGGTAAGGGTAAGGGTAAGGAGGCTGGTGAGAAGAAGGACGACTCTCAGTCCTACTGGGAATCTTATGCCGGAGCCGGTAAGCACCTACCTAATTATCATACTGATTATCTTCTGCCTTAAGCAGTGTACTAACAGCTAACTATCTTAGATATCCACGAGACAATGCTCAAGGATGCCGTACGCACCGACGCATACCGGGACTTCATCTACAACAACAAGCACCTCTTCGCAGGCAAAACTGTGCTAGACATAGGATGCGGTACCGGTAAGTCTTATACCTTTCTCCCTCCTATTTTATCTTGTCACCCCCTTCATCCCCTCTATATATCTAGTATGTACCTATGTATGGTCCAACCTGACCACCACCCCAGGAATCCTAAGCATGTTTTGCGCTCGCGCCGGCGCGTCCAAAGTCATCGCCGTCGACGCCAGCGCCATCATCACTAAAGCGCAAGAGAACATATTCCACAACAACCTTTCCTCAGTCATAACCTGCGTGCACGGACGCATCGAGGAGGTCGCCCTGCCCGTCGACGAGGTCGACATCATCGTCAGCGAATGGATGGGGTACTGTCTACTCTTCGAAGCCATGCTGCCCTCCGTGCTCTTCGCCCGCGACAGATACCTGAAACCAGACGGTCTGCTAGTGCCTTCGCACGCTAACATCTGGCTCTCCCCCGTCGCGGACCCCCAGTATATCGCCGATAACGTCAGCTTCTGGCGCGACGTTTACGGTTTCGATATGCACGCCATGCAAGCCGGAATCTACGACGAAGCGCGCGTGCTCACCTGGCCCTCGTCGTCACCCCCCTCCGACGCAAACAGCACCATCCCCGCGCCCCCAAGCGCATTCAAGCTGCTAGACCTGTACCAAGTCCAGACCGCAGACCTCTCCTTCACAGCGCCCTTCGCAACCGCCTTAGCGCGCGACGTTGACGCGCTAGACGGGTACCTAATCTGGTTCGACGTGTTCTTCTCTCCCGTCCGAGACTCCGCGCTCAGCAGCGTAGACCTCAGCTCCACAGCCTCAGCCTGGGCCGCCGCCGACCCGCAGAACCGGGTGGCATTTACGACGTCGCCGTACGGCCGCGAAACGCACTGGAAGCAGGGACTACTAATATGCAAGCCGCCGAAGTCGCAATCCAGCCCCGGGTCGGAGAAGAAGAAGAAGGACACGTCAGCCATGAAAAATGGCGACGAGATCAAGGGCGAGATCACCTTCTCGATCCCCGAAAACCACGCGCGCGGCTTGGCTATCAAGGTTACGTGGAACGGCAATAAGGGACAGACCTGGTTTTTACATTAAAGGCAGGGTTAAATGAAAAAGAAAAGGAGTGATAGTCCATGTAGCTAGATAGCTACCTGCGATAACCGTACTTAGCAGTGCGATATTCGGAATGTGAAGTGAGTTTTAGACGCTTGGTATTGTAAGAGCATTGCTATCTGAGCTGGTTATTGCCTAGGTACCCTTTGCAAATGCCGCAGTTTATATGATTCATGTAACTAGGATGATAAACCGATTAACAATATTCCAGCATAGAATAGCAGTGCTGATGTCATTTAATAGTCTTGAATATAATATGTTATGTCATTCCCCTAATATTATATTACTAAACGTAGGCAAGTCACATAATAAATGCCAGAGAAATTGTGGGAATGTACAACTTCTATTTGCCAGGATTGTTCTAGCTAGTATTGAATACCTATCACTCACACCTTAACAGGCTCATCTATACGCAGACTCGTAGCACTCTCTTATTTTATCCTCATACCGGCATACGCATTCATAATGGCAGCAGAGCCCTCCGGTAGCATCTTTTGGGCTTGAGCATCTGGCTCTCCGTAATGCACCCTCTTTAAACGCCTTCCTTGATCAAAGACCCATAATCTATATATCGAATCTCTCATCATGAGAAAAAAAGGGGATTCATTAAAGCATAGAAAATTCGCCATTCTAATGTTGTTCATAAGGATTGCGATGATTCCGGTGATGAGATTCAGGTCCACCGCCTCCTCCTGACTGATTGGTTCGGCTGGACGTCTGAGGATATAGTGAATTTCCTGACTGGGTACTGTACGGGTGCGGTACACCTACTTGTGCCTCTTCATCATAGGGGCCCGTAGGCTGGGTTATCTGAAAGCTTGGCGTGTTCTCGCTTATAGGATGGGGAGGTAAAGTTTCACCTGCTCTCCGACGACCACTACGCTGACTCTCGTGCTTATGAAGATCCAAACGTAACGACTCTATATCAGTTGAGCGTTTCCGCTCTATCGCATCCCCGCGAGGATCCGGGGAGTCGTCGCGATTATAACCCCAATCGTCGGCTGCTGCCGTTATGGGGTCGAGGGTATTTAGATGCTGTGCAGCCTTCACCTCTCTATCCTCCGGCTTGCCGGGTCTGCTAGATGTCGAAGGGTTTCTGGCCGGTGCTGTTGGCACCAGTCGGCCCTCTTCCTTTTCCTTTGCAGCTTTGTCGCGAGCAGCAGCAGCGTCCGAATCCGAGACACTAACAGAGTAAGAGGGGTTTGTAGGCCCACCCAACGCTTCGCCGCCGCCACCAGGTGCATATATAGGCACCTTCTTTAAAGCGAGAGTAAGTGCGCACATAAACTTAGAGCGTCGAGTAGCGCGGATAGCGTCATTGTGCCAGTTCGACTTGTGCTTGATAGCAATTTTAAGTTGTAGCTTATCCAAGTCGCCGACACCTGCAACACTAATAGATATGTCGGGCTGGAAATCTCGGGCATTCTCTGGGGCCTGCACGAATCTCTCCATTTCAAGCCGTAAAAGCTCGATGTCCTCAAAAGTGGTATCATACGAGACGTTGATGTCAATGCCCTCCTTCATAGCCTTGCTTCTGGTAACATTCTCGACCCAGACATTGTTCAAAACAATATTCGGCACCTGAACGACTTGCATCCTGTCGATACGATTGAAGACAGTGTAAAGTAGAGAAATCTTCTCAACAATCAGCTGCTCTTTCTCCGGTCCCGTGATATCGACTCTGTCACCAACATCGTAGGGGTGTTTGACAAACAGGAAAATGCAAGAACCCAAGAATTCCTGTGCCGTGACGGCGAAAATGAAAGAAAGCGAGAGCAGGGTTGTGCCCGCAGTTGTGAGTGTGGTAATAAAGGAACTCTGGAAGAATGCAACTGTAACGGCGTGTTAGTAACTGGATAGCTTAACAAGATAGAACTATAGGCGGCAACTTACGGAAGATGAAGATAACAATCAGCAGGACAATGAACAGGAGGACCTGATCGAACACGCCCAAGGCTTGGCTGATATCCTTCATACTGTTTCCTATCGCCTTTCTCTCCTTTCCCATCTCAACTACCTTCCTAATCATTTCATCGAGACTGATGTCCCCATTTCCATCCGCATCAACTGCTTCAAAGCATTCTTCAGCTTCATCGCGGTGTCCGGGGCCAAGAACTTCGACGATGTCATCCGCAAATAGAGCCTCGTTGCCTTCTACGACAAACGACATCCAAATACGCTTTGCGAGAGCTTCCGAAGTCCTAACCTTCTCGAGCGCCTCTACCACAATTGAGTGGGCAGAGTTCGGGTTGAAGACCTGCTTCCCAGTAATCTCCGAGGCCAAATTTCCGAAAACAGAGGTAACTTTGTCGCCGATGCGTGTTACATTCCCAATCAACCTCATAGGTGTAACTACTCCGTTCTTCCTGTTTTTTCTACCCTTGTTTCCACCAGCCAGCAGCATCTCGATACTATCGTTGATAAGTTCATCCTCGTCGCGGAACTCGGGGCAGTACATAGGAAACAGTTGTCGAGAAGCGTCGTACATCAACCCCAAAAGGTAAACTTCCCGTTTGGAGTCCTTTATCCGGTTGGCAAAGGACCGCTGGTGGTAGGTGACGCTGATGAGTTGAATGATAGCTTTCTCGACGAGGAAAACAGCCGAAGAGGCGAAGAGCGCACCCAAGATTCTTCGCATCGTCTGGACCCACTCAACATCGTTGAATTTAACATTAAGTAAACCTGTGAATATAAAGAAGGTCGCCAACGCCCAGAAGAAGAGTGACAGCGGAATCTCAAGCGCACGAATGACAATTGCGTACTTGCGAGTGCCAGCACTGACAACACCGGTAAAAAACATAAAAACGGGAGGCAAAAGGTGGGCAACAACCTTTCCAACCCATAAGGACAGCCACGCCAGTTCTATCCATAGGAATAGGTCAATGAGGCGTGGGCCGGGCGCATATATAGCGGGAGTTTCGTTTACATCATTCTGCCGCGGGCCGTGGCCAGCTTGAAGAGTGTCCTGTTGGCCGATTGCTCGGATAACAATCATAGGAACTGCCAAAAGGACACCAACGGGTACAATGTAAACGAGATATCGCGTGAGAACCGAGGCTTGGATAAGTTTATTGTAAAACCTACCCATAGCATTGAGAGATGCTTCCTCGGAGACTAGACTGTCGTTTTCCCGAGAGGCCTCGCTTTTGTTAGCTCTCCTCCGGCCACGATGGAAGAAGCTATTCTTCTCATTGTTGTCGACAGGGCTCTGGTTTTCGGTGCTCAAGCCGGTTGCAGCGCCTTGGTTGGGCTTTCTAGCACCAGTCGAGCTGGCATTGCTCCGTACTTGGGTCAAGGGGATTTCGTTGTCCATGTCTGGTCGTGAGCCACCTAGTTGCATAAACCCTTTTGGGGAACGGATCGACATCGAAGTAGGGAGATCTGTAAGTAAAGTGCTAACGCATTCAAGGCAATCAGCTGTCCAGATTCTGGATGTAACCTGGCAGCGTGGTTCGGGAGTTTTTCCCTTTTCTGAAAATAGGGTACTGCTGTGTATACAAGCGAGTGTGTTATACACAAGGTTGGTTCCTCGGGATGGCACTAGGCGATCGATCGGACGGGTGTTGAGAGCGGTGCGTTTGAAAGATCAGGATCGAGACAAAGAGGAATTTAACAGCAGGGTCTTTAGGAGAAGGCAGTATGTGAATTGAAGAAAAGAGGCAGGCAAAACGAAAGACTGACGGCCCTGTATCTACTGTGTAAAAGAGGTGAGAAGGATCTAAAGCATAGTATGCTTGTAGAGAAGAACCGAGGAATTTGTTAAAGACTGAGGATATAGTGAAAAGAGGGTAGGGAGAAGGGGGGAAAAAAAGATCGCGAGTCCAGACGACAGGATGCAGTTCGTTGGACTAGATGATATACATGTAAGGACCGATTGCGGGTTTGTATCATGTGGAGAGGATTGACGCGTTGGAAGGTCCCGTCCTCCGAGGCTGCGAGGGCAACTAGGGTCCACCAGGAAATCGATCCAAGGTAGGTACCTAACCTAGTAGTCTACCTACATATGTATGTGTACCTACCTGGGTTCGAGTTCAAGTTCTGTGGTGGAAGGCGCTATCAGACATTACCGTTGTACATAATTTGTACTTGAGGTACACAGAAAGTAAACACTCCCTTGTACCTAATCACATCTAAAATGTTGTAACTCATCCTCAAGTGTACCTAGAAGCTTTCTATCCCTTGAAGTTTTAGACAAAGTTTTACTCGAGGTATTCACGTTGGAGTTCACGACCTTCCAGATAAATTTCTACCTTAAGGATGTCCCATTGACGTTATCCAGGGGTAACGAATCTAGATGTTTCAGCGGGATTGGATGCTAATGGCGTGCAGCTGCTGTGGTTGGCCAATCGCTATTACCGGGTTATTAACTGCGGGAAAACCTACCCGAGTCAATGGGAAGCTTTTGTGGCAGCATGCATATACGTACCACCAGCAGGTGCGCGGGAAAAGCTTGGCACGGAATAAAGTTGGTTAACTACCTGCCTAGGTATGTCGCTATTCTCTTTACGGCAATAAATTTATTTTAAGCCACCCGGTCATCATCCCATGTTTCAGAAATTGGGAGGCGAAATTTGAAAATTTATCTTTATCCCACTTGCCGTTTGTGAACGTTAATTGGATCAGTCCTGCAGTTGAACATGAGCCAGTAATTACTAATCTACATGTACCTAGCAGTTAATTGATATTGATACCTCTCTCTAATGCACAGACACATATTTGATCAGTGGAAATGACGAACGGGTCCATGTTGTACAAGATCACAAGAAGATCACAGGAAGATTATTGTTCAAGATCTTGGTTGTCATCGAGTCCCAATTAAAAAAAAAAAAAAAAAAAAAGGAATCCCCTTTTCCTTTCCCTCGAGTACCACGTCGATCTCTAACTCACGATAACACAACCACAACATAAGTACTGTATACCTATCATAAATACCAATCAACTTATAACTTACTATGTATATATGGGTAATACCATACCGTGTCGCCTCGAGTAGTAGTGCGCGATAGTTTCTCCTAAAAGGTTGGCATGAAGGCATGAAAATCTCTGCCTTGGAATAATCCAAGTTCATTGTTCAGCTGCCACCAGGGCGATCACGAGCACGGACAAATGGGACCGCAAGAGGTTGGAGACTATCAACTAGGAAAGGCGGTGGTAATGCAGATCTTGAGATCCGAGCTTCTCCCAGCTGAACAGCAAGAATGGCTGGAATGGAGATGATCGATCGATATCGATATCGCAATGAGCCACTATTGATACGACGCATACAGGCATAGTATGATCAAGCTTTCTTCGCCAATCTTGTGCGCCATGCTTCGCGGACAACAGACAACGAACCACGGACCACGGAAAGGCACTGACGAAATAATAAAGATAAAAAGGGCCCGCTAACTTTGAAAATCATTATCAAAAATAATCCACTTAGACACGCAAGTGCCGCGACGCCGGAATTCCAAAACGCGCCGGGCAAGCCACGTTCGCTGATCGTCATCACGCCGCCTTGCGAATGTCTTTCTAGTATCTAGACTACGGTGGGACTAATGCCAGACTATGTAAGTGTGACATCAGCCTACTATACCAACACTCTGGCTGTCTATTCACCTAGGTTAGGCTGCTAGGATCGCTCGCCATCCACTACCATGTGGGGGTCGTGTAGTTAGCAAGGCTATCGGTTGAGCAGATTTTTATGTAACAACAGCATCTAAGCCTCCTGGATACTCAAATTTAGGTATATCGTCGTTTCTAAGCTATTATACTTAGCTATGATTTACGAGATTCCTTAACCTAACCGAGTGTATCTAGGTTCCTCTATTTACAAAGTGGTGTAAGACAGTTGGGTCCAGAGAAAGGCTGTCATCTGGATGTCTACAAAGGATATATAGGGTATGTGTCAGCATGAGCCGGGTGTCTGTGAACACTAGGGCCGTGCCACGAGAAGCGGCGGGATACAGCTACTTGTCTTTCGGCCCGATAAATTACATCAACAGCGTCGGTACCGGTGGTTGTAGCACTGCTCTGTATGTCCTGGGGAGTAACACACACCCTAGTGTTAAAAGTAGTCCCCGTATTATTGTCAGTTGTCGATTCATCCTGTACCACAAAATCCGGTGGAGCAGCGTCGTCGTGTCTGTCGAAGTGGTAAAGGGGTTCGAGACCAGCCCCGCGTTGCCATAAGACGTAATGTTTGAGCCACCATGGGACCACCTTTTTGCAATTGTATTTGATAAACACGCTCATAGGCACGGCAAAAACGTAATCAAGTTCCTCTAGAGTCCGCTGCTTTGTCTCGGGCATCCATAGGAAGATCATTATGAAAGCTGTGATGTTAAACCCCGCGTATAGACAGAAGGCGCCCTGATTGGTAACACCGTATTAGACTAGTATCTCCATATAACGCTTGCGCAAGAGGTTTTGCGACTTCGGAAGAAGATTCTGTATCGAACTTACCAAAACACCCGTAGCTGCAAGGATCTTTGGAAACGCGATCGACAGTACGGCAGCCCAGAAAAGACAAGTTGCAACAGCCCACGCCATACCAACCTCGCGGTGCGAGAGCGGGAATATCTCTGCACTATACGTGTATGGAACGGGGCCCGCTCCGGGTGAATAAAACATGGCGAACACATATACGAATAGCGCTACCAGGCCGGTATGGGCTGCCGAGGTCTTGGGGATAAGTGTACATAAACCGGCAGCCAGTAACGACCACGCCATATTGGGAAATGTGAAAAGGAGTAAGGGGCGCCGGCCAAAGGTATCAATCGTCCAGATGGCTGGCCAAGCAAAGAGGAAGTTGACGAGACCAAATCCCCAAGATGCAAGAAGGGCGTTAAAATCAGACGCCCCTGCTTCTTTGAAGACGGTAGAAGAATAAAAGGCTATGATATTGATACCTATTATGCATCAGCCTCCGAATGTGTGATGCTCGCGATTCATACTGGGTGACTTACCGCACATCTGTTGGCCTATCATAACCACAAAGGAGGCCAAGGTAGCTCTTCTAATTCGAGGGATTGTAAAAAGCTGGACGACCCTTTCAATGTAAGTAGAGTCGGTAATGGTTTCAGCTTCGATTTCTATCTGGAAATAGATAGCGTAAAGGTCGCGAGCTGCCTGGAGAGGATGGTTGCGAAGTCGTAAGAGCGATTTTATAGCATCTCGAATCCGGCCTTTCTTGATGTACCATCGCGGCGATTCCGGGCAAAACAAGATGAGGAACGTTAGAGGAATTGCTGGGATGAAGGCCGAACCGACCTGGACTACATAGAGAATGTATTAGCTAAATAAAGACTAACGGCCACAAGAGGTGATATATACGTCGCCAGGCGATTTTGCCAACTTGACCAAATGCTAGATTAGCAGAGCATCCAAGGAAGATGCCGAATGCAGTCCATATCTGCCACGATGTCACCAAGGCTCCGCGAATAGATGCAGGACTGTTCTCAGCAGCATATATCGGTACGGTTGCGGCTTTGATTCCCATACCAACACCGAGAAGAAGTCTCGAAATTAAAAACTGTTCCCAATTCCGAGTAATGGCTCCTAGTATAGGAGCTATCAAACAGATGATGGCAGAAATAAGTATAGTTCCTCGACATCCAAAGCGGTTATTGAGCGGATCAGAAAGCCAACAACCTATAAGTGCCGACCCAATATAAGGAGCCGAGTTGATGAGACCGACGAGCAGCACATCACGGTCTGAATTCCCACCGATACCAAACTGCGCAGGAAACGACAGGTTGGCTCCATTGGTACCCTCTTGATCCCAACCTTGTACAGCTGCTCCTATGGAGCAGGTGAATATGGTTAGATAAAGGAGATTAGGGACTTTCCATTTATGTGTGGCTTCGGTCCTCAAAGCCTCAATCTCCTCGGCATCGAGCGCCTCCGGCCCCTCGATATCCTCGAAACCGACGGGATCCTTGGCAACGAGAGCCCCCTTGCGCATAAGGGGAACGTACTCGCATATGTCATTCCATTCGGAAAACCGAGTGACTTGATCGAGAAGATGCTCACGAGGGATATTAGCTAAGGGGTTTGAAATCCTATTCCTCATCAAAAGACTTGGGTTAGCTAGGTACCTCCTAAAACTCGATGTTGGGCTACAGACGTAGCATTTGGGTTGTTGTTGAGGTCGATATGTGCCTTTGCGTCAGGGCGAACTCCCATCTCCGTCGAGGCATCGTAGCGGTACATCGAGGTCTTACGACTAGGTTAATTATATTAGTAAACGATACCTACGTGTGTATAACGATAGCCCTGTTGAGATATCAGGTTTGTAGCTCTTACACCCGTGGCTGTTCAGTTTTTTCAGACATAATGTTAGAATTAGAAATGAAGCCAAAGCATTCTGTAAAATATACGATATAATAACACGTATAGTATAAATTCAGGGAAAGACGATATTAGGATGGCGTTTCTAGGGAATATTGGCGATAGTGAAGTAAGTAAAGTAATATGTACGTGAAGGTAGGCAGTGATCATTCGCTAAAGTACCTAATACAAACAAAGAAAGATATCGAGTATCATGAATTTGCTACATCTCCAAGAGAAAGAGCATTACACTTAGACTTGTAGTCAAACTATCATGACAGGCACAAGTTTCAGACCGGTTCACATGTACGTCGCCATCTCACTAACTTTGTCTTTTTGCATATGAAACTACTTATAGCCATGCCCAGGTCTCATCTTAAGTGTGTTAGGATTTTGTTATACAAAACATCGATAAACAATGACACACAATACAGTTAACTCGCTTCACTACTTTAAAGCACCCAACTACCTGATCTCTCGGGGTATCTTAGAAATACAATACACAATATACAATACATAATACACGAGCCTCAACAAGCTCACCACCATCAAATCAACCCAGACGCCCTAGTCCCCCCAAGAACGTCATTAGGCTAGGTACATACATTAATCGTAAACCGTAAGCGATACTTATACATCACAACCCCAACCTTAGGTACATCACATTATCCACAAACCCGCTAAGCCAACCCTTGAGAATACTCGCTATCCCCCATCCCTTCCTTCCTTTATAACAGACATCACGTCCTCGCGCCTCCTCCCCCTACCAACCATATGCACGAGGTCAGCATACCTCCTGCGCCAGAACTCCACCGCGGCATCTCCTTCGGCTGGGACATCGGCGTTTTCACCACGATGCTGTGAGCCCTTCTTCCAGCGCGCATGAGGCACTATCTCTGTGAACCGGAATCTGGCATTCGTGGGCCCGCAACGCAGATCCCACGTGTAGCTGTATCGCGTATAGTCTACGCCGACTTCGAGGCGATGTACTGAGTTTGTACTACCACTTGATTTAGGGAGGTGCCTGGCGCCTGCTAGTGCTGCCGTAGCGATTAGGAATGCCTCCGAGGTGCGGCTTCTCTTTGCAAGGCCCGCGATGATGGCCCGGGCTAGGGCAAGTGCCTCGTTGATGTCAGCTGGCGGGCTAGGCTGTCCTTTCTCGTCGTACCACGTGCTTTCAAGGAGGTCCGCGACAAGCAAGGTTTCCATCTCGTCGCGGTTCGTCCGATCGCTATCGTCGAATTCGAATTGTACGGCTGGG
Organism: Daldinia decipiens; assembly: GCF_022478715.1. Classification (NCBI taxonomy): domain Eukaryota; kingdom Fungi; phylum Ascomycota; class Sordariomycetes; order Xylariales; family Hypoxylaceae; genus Daldinia; species Daldinia decipiens. The sequence continues at coordinate 189,219 of NW_026054582.1, forward strand.
CCCGTGGGATCATCGGTTGGCCCGGCCATGAACACATTTGCGGTATGGTTGAATATCGAAATGTCTTCTATGGGGCTAGCTGTTAATCCGCCGGTGCTGTTGGATACACTCCCATTAACCGTGCTCTTTCCATTTACCATTACAACCGGAGGTGGAGGAGTTGCTAGCCTGACAGGTCCGCCAGCTCTTTCCGGTACTTGCAGGGAGAGGCGGCCAGGTCGAGAAGGTCGAGTGGTAGGAGTGGTCGTTAATGCTGTGGTTGGTGCGGTTGTTGGTGCAGAAGTAGGTCCGGCGGATTTTGATACCGGATCTGGAGGGTGCATTGGGGCAGGCGGTGTACTTAACTGGGGCGTACTCTGTTCGAAAGGTGTTGTTTGGAATTCGCTGTGCTCGTCTGGGATGGCTGACAATGGTCCATCGCTAGGCCGACTGCTAGGAGGTCTCCCACGGGGCCTTCCACTTGTGGATACGCCACCGCTTCTCCAAGCGGAAGAAACTACCTTCGCTCCGTGGCGACGGCCGAGCGACCTAGCTTTAGACGGACTAATGGCCGAACGGGGTTCCGTGGAGTCTCCCCAAAATGTCCCTCTCGTCGACGGCGTCATCGCAGATTGGGGATAGGCTGACATAGGCTCACGGGAAACATCGTTACTCCACGGGAAGGCAGAATTCGTTTCTGGCAATATACTCGATCGCGGATCAACAGGTGGAAACATAAAGGCACTTCTTCCGTCCGGATGGGCGGTCCACGGATCTAAAGAGTCCGGACGCGCGGTTCTAGCCTCTCCGTTGAAATTCGGAGACTCTAACCTTGGCTTTTGCGACGGAGATTTGCTAAAACTGTCGTCCTCGGGTCTCTTTCTACCTCGTCGCGGCCGGATATGAGGTAATAAGGCACGCAAGGCCATGTCATCTTCAGCAGCAACTCCATCCCTACCCTCGTCACATACAGGATTTGGATCGCTCGGGATCTGGGTCCAATAGGGATGCGGGTTATCCATCAGATAGTCGAAGAAGGCATTGATGTGCATGGAATGCATCCATCGCTATTACAGGTAAGTCACGCTGCTCTTGAATAAGTTGGATATGCTTTACCTTTAGGCGGACGGCATACTGCTGTATCTTCTGAGAACTCTGCCCCTTGTCGTGATCTGGCGGCTCGACGCCCAGCTTCAATGCCAACTCTGCCCACGTCTTGAGTTCCTTGGAGTGTAGTTGCTTGATGAGTTCGAATAAAGTAAACGTGCTGAAGCTCTTGCCTTCACTCTTTGGTGGAGTTCGAAAGGCCTCTCTGAGCGCTGCCGTATCCGTTTCCAGAGGTACTGCTGGGTTGCAGTAGAGAATAAAACCCACGTACGCATCTTCAATAGAGGCACTGGTCACGCTCCTTTGAGGTAATGTCGGTCTTATCAGCCCTGAGGACCTAGGAGTCTCATTCCTAGAAGGAGACGGAAGAGGGTTAAAGCGACGGGAACCGTTGCTAGTTGGAGTAGAGAGCGCCATCTTAATATCATAAGATAGCGAAGTGCGCAATTATCCCCATGGATAGTTGGGGAGAGGTACGATTATAGGGAGAGGAAGATGCTGGGCGCGTTTGACTGGCTGAGGTTCTCACGTAATGGTTGGTAATGTTATAGACTTGATATTCTTCGCAACACGAGTAACAAATAAGGTAGTTTTACTATTCTCATCAAGTCTGTGTCTGTGTCTGCGTCTGTGTGTAACACAAATTGTCTGTCTCATCTCTTGTCTTTCGCAATTGGCCCCTAAGTCGAGGTGATCATGTAAGCCTGGTGTAAGTGATGGATAATAAATGTTCGCTCAACGACGGTGCGTAATAGTTAACTAGTAACGAATAGTAAATAGATATGTTTAGACTAGTAGGGAATATAATGGTCAAATGATAGAAAGGAAAATAAAACAGTAGCGGATTTCCCGTCTTGAGCGTTATTGAAGCTGTTAAAAGCGGGTGTGGCGAAAGTTGATGGGAAAAAAGAGACAGAATAGTTGGTGAAGCCTCCTTCCGGTGTCCAATGCCTATTATGCCGAATTCTATTTTGAGAGCGCGCTGGCGGAGGCTGGTGCCACGAGCGCACGGCTGTTTTAGATGGGCCGGGAGATTTTGTTGTGCATGTACCGTGGTAACTCTGCTATTTTTGGGTACGTTTCCACGTGACTCGTATGCATACGGATGCATACGGATGCATTAGGTGCATAAGCTCAATGCACTGAGAATACATACCTGTAATTAGCCCCTTTTCCTGTAAAACATACCTACATAAGGTAAGGTAAGGTACCTTATGTAGGCTTTCTGTATCTGTCTGCCTTACCAGTTCATTGGGCAAATATCTCTTCAGCAGAGTAGGATCCGGGTAGTAGATATTCGTAAACCTGCGCTCCGTGGGCACGGTATGATCTCTTCATCTACCACCAGCCACTATCACGGTCTCTTTGCATGCCATCATGAAACTTGTATCACGGCACGCTCTGATATCTTTGTCGTGCGCTGTCTCAAATTTAGGGGCGACGTTGCTAAGAATACCCGCAAGCATATTTGGCCTTTTGGGGCGGTGTCAATGTTGATGATTGAGATTAGGAAGAATGTAACTAGAATGTAACTAATATCAGGCATTTAAGTATTTAAGTACCTATTTACCTAAGCTCGGTCAGCCTTATAGTCCCTTCTAATGCTTTGACGTATCATGTAAAGGCTAGCGATGGATTGAGGGAGGTATAAATAAATGTCCTTGGTGATGTAATTTGTAAAATAAAATAAAGATGCATCATCTCAGTCAATATATATGTAAATACACCAGGTATATCTGACCTGATTCGCATAAAACCCATCAAATTAGTGAGTACATCATCATCATCGTCATCATCACAAGATACCTATATGTAGAAAGATAACAAGCAATCTCATCTCGCATGTGAAAGTCGGGAACTTGGAGGTCTCAGCTTCTTTAACGAATTGAATGCGGGGCAAAGCCGGGGAGAAGAGCATGGGGAAGAATGCCGACCTCGTGCCAGATGGGGCGAGGTTAAATGCTTACAGGTCTCTTACAGGCGGATTTCGGCTCGGGCTTACACTACATAGGTGGATTTACAGAGGATTACAGGGGATCGCAGGGCTACATCCCACTGGACAGAGGGGACTAGCCGCATTGTGATGCAATGCAATCGGACCTCGGCTCTCAGCTTCAATGGGACCTCAACTTCAATTTGAACTTGATAAAGCTTTAACCTAGCAGCCGCTTACCGTTTATTATTACTCTTTCAACATTTCGACGTGTAAGTCGAGTGTAATAGCATTTTGGCTTTTCCCTCTTCCCTTTTCTATTTTCCGTTTTCCATCAAATCAAACCCGTCTTGTTACTTTATTTCCATTTGGAAAGCTTCAGATTGATATAATCTTGACATCCCTTACTTACAGAGGTACTTCGTAAACCAACAATCACGATGGCGTCGTCTAAGCCCGCCGTTCCTCAGAATGATAACGTCGCGCACGCCCTCGCTGGTGCCGGCGGCGGCATCCTCTCCATGGTCTTGACGTACCCGCTCATCACCCTCTCTACCCGCGCGCAGGTCGAGTCTAAGCGAGCCGAGACCGCCTTCCTAGCCGCCGTAAAACAGATCGTTGCACGAGAGGGCGTCTCGGGGCTGTACGCGGGGCTCGACAGCGCCGTCTTCGGTATTAGTGTAACCAACTTTGTCTACTACTATTGGTACGAGTGGACGCGCGGCTTCTTTGAGGCCGCTGCCTCCCGTGCCGGACGGGCTTCTAAGAAGCTCACCGCCATCGAAGCCATTATCGCCGGTGCCATTGCTGGTTCCGCCACTGTCATCCTAACCAACCCTATCTGGGTTGTGAACACGCGCATGACAACCCGCAAGGGACAAATCGAGGCCGAGGAGAATACCGGCGGCGCTCCCGTAGAGAAGAAGAAGCAGCCGACTACTCTGGGCACCCTATCGGCACTACTACGCGACGAGGGTCCGCAGGCGCTCTTCCGCGGCGTCGTGCCGGCTCTCGTTCTCGTTATCAACCCCATCTTGCAGTATACGCTATTCGAGCAGCTCAAGAACGCGTACGAGCGACGGCGGAAGCACAACGTAACCCCAACCGTAGCATTCTTCCTAGGCGCTCTCGGCAAGCTGTTTGCCACCTCCATCACTTATCCATATATCACTGTTAAGAGCCAAATGCACGTTGCCGATGATGGCCAGAAGCGCGAAGGCATGACCCAGGCTATTCGGCGAGTTATCAAGGAAGAGGGTTATTCCGGCCTGTATAAGGGTATGCTTAATATCTTATTAATCATCTAACCCTTCGGCGGGCATTATTTGGTCGATTGGTGATATACTAACTTGTTGTTACTCTAGGTATCGGCCCTAAAGTCACCCAGAGCGTCTTGACAGCCGCCTTCCTCTTTGCCTTCAAGGACGTTCTCTATGAGCAGACGATAAAGCTTCGAGGCACCATGGCTAGAAAGGCGATCAAGGCATAAGCACCTATTTTACGGTTGGTAATGCGTCTACTATGACTTGCATGAGCTCTGGCCTTAAACCTGTACATATTGTATCTTTTGAAATAGGAGGCTCTTGGCTTCTTGTTACTTGGGCGTAGTCCCAACAGCGTCTATCGTAACTTGACTCATTTTGTTGACATTGGCACGATTAAGAAGGGGAGGGGTGAATGAGTAAATCAGGCTGAAAAAGCTAGGGGAGGGGGGAATGAGATGTCATATATATTTCTATATATCAACAAAAGGCATATGTGCCCCAGAAGAAACTAAGCAACGAATAGTGAATAAAAGGAATGAATTATCCAAATACCATAATGCACGTTCCGCCATTGTCTAGTTGATCTACCGCAATAGAATGATATCCATACATGCTCATGTGCCAAAACCCCAATCTCTCCTAATCCTCTTCCCCAATTAACATTCGGCACCCAACTACCTAATCCTCATCACAACCATAATCCACTTTCCGCATCAGGGGCAAAGAAAGAAAAGAAAAGAAATCACGCCACAGGAACTAGCTTCGGAACGATCCACCAGTCATGATACCCTTTCCCGGGTGCCGGCATCTCAACCTTGAGCTTTAGCTGTGAATCCTCATCCTCGCCCCCCCTGGCTCTATCCAACGCCCTCTGCAGTGTTGAGACCGCAACGCCCGCCGCGATCGCGGCTTTTAGACAGTCCCGGATATTATTGACCCACTGATCGTGCGAGTTGACGCTGAAGGATTGTGTGTCCGACATCTTACTCAGGGCCTCATACCCTTTTTTCGCACCGCCGACAGCGCTTTCAGCATACTTAAGTAGGTCAGGTGTTGGAGTCTCGGGTTGAAGGGTTGCGCGCGTAAATTCGTCGAACGTGGGTAGCTGGGGTAGCGTGATTGTTCGGAAGGGCTTCATGCGTAGATCATAGCGCATGCTATCGGTACTATAGGGGCGCTGCGGTGGAGCGATGAGCTTTAGGCGCTGTAACGCCGTATATAGACAGCAAAGACCATCCGCAAACTCCCACGTACAGGCCGCGTCAAGCATAGTTATGCGCAAGTATGTCAAGGAGGTCATATAATCGCGCTCCTTAGCGGCCGTGTATTGCGGTAGTTCTTGATCGCCCTTTCTGCTGTTGTCGAGGCCATAGCGTGCCTCGTCTAGGCTGCGCATTGTAAACGACTTGATACGATCACCGTGCTGCGCGCGCGTCTTGGCCAGGTAATTTAAGTACCAGTACATGCCAGCAAGCTCGTCCGTCTGATAAACCTCAAGTTCGAACCCGAGTTGGACAATCCACTCCATCTGCCTGAGCTTATAGAGATACGCCCATGATGATAGAGGGAGAGAAAATCCAATACTGCCTCTATCTGTTATGAGGGGCCTCTCATCTAGGGCGACTTGGAGAAGTTGGTCGATCTCCTCGACGTCTACTTGGAGCATATCCCACTCTTGGATATTGTGGCATAGTGTGCGCCGAACTCTACATCTATTCTGGCAGAATATCCTGAAGACATCCAAATAACATTCAGCTACCCGCTGCCTGAAAATTTCCATCTGTGCCGAAGTCTGGTGACGGGGGTCAGTCGGGACCTCAATTTCATCGTAGGAAGCGTCGATCTGTGGTGCACAGGGCATAACGATGATCGAGAGGTCATGGTCGATTATCTGCCGGATGCTATAGTTGCCTAGAACAACCATTTCTCTGAATAAGAGATTCTGAAGTAGTGTCCTAATATAAACTAGTGGTTGCGGCTTTCTCGCCTGAAATAACAAGACGAAATTCTAAAAAAAGGAGTTAACTCAGTTATTATAAAACCGACTCGAAGAGTTTACCAAAAGGCTTTGTGGTTCCGAGTACTTCAGAATATCCATGATATCAACTCCGTCTTGGAAAAGTCGCTTAAGATGGTCATAACTCTCTTCAAAGCTAGGCTGGACCATGGGGCGCGGAGGCATTGTGCTCGCTAGGCGTCGCTGTAGTTTAGTGCTGAAAGCTTCTGGTACTGGCTTGCCTAGCGAATGCTGCTTTTTAATGTGCTCAAGTAGACCTTTCATCTGTACCCAGGGCATCTTCAAGGAATCCGGGTTAGATTTCCGCAGGCCTGATAAGTCAATGGCCCTTAAGAATGCGATACGGAGCTCGAGCCGAAGGTCCAGGGCTGCAGAGATATCCTTTGCAAATTCATTGCTAGCAGCACGAAGGTCACCCCGGGCCTGTTGTAGTATATTATTGACGGAACTAACGGGTATATCAAGTAATAGGTCACGATCGCACGTGTTAGTAACAAAGTCTTCTTCCTATGTATTCTTAGTAGCTTATTAAAATGATAATCGTCCCGTCCCATCAGTCTTACCTCATAGTAAAGTTCATCTTTCACAAGCTCGTTTACGAAACAACATGCTTTAAGGAGTCCGATGCAATAAGCCCGTAAAACGAAGAGTAGCTTCGGTTGCTTCTCGCGGGCCTGGGGATCTCTTATAAACTCAGCCTCACCTATACTGGCAGGGCGAGGATTCATGAGCGACTCTATATAGATGCTTGTGAATAGAGTCTGGGAAAGGGGGTAGCCAAGATGCCAGGCCATCTAGTTATGACGTTAGGCTGGTAGAAACTCGGAGTAGAAGTTTTGTCGCTTATCTAAAACACACCTCGAGGCAAAGAAGTTGGTCAATAATTCCAAGAATTTCTTCTGGAAGCAGATCACGAGAAACGTCATATTCTTCGTCTAGAGATTCCCCTTCTGCTAGAGCACCACTATCCATCTTTCGATCCATAATCTAGTGAGATTTTCTCTTAGCAAAGCACGTTCTCGTAATCCTATAGACTTAAGATGATGATGTGGACTCACCTCCAGAGCCGCGACGGACTCAAAAAGGGTAAAATGGTCATCTTTGACGAGTTTTCCGGGTGCCAAAGCTATTCATTAGATTAGTAAACTATATCTTGGGCAAGACCTGAAATACTTGGACACACTCTTTACGGCAGAGGCGAATTTCTTGGTGATATCTGTTGCCCTAACTCCGGGATGTGATATGTTTGGCGAATGCGATACTATATCAAGCTGTTGCATCTTGACTGTCACCCTTATAGGTTATGAGATCAATCGTGGCTCTATTTCTTGTTAGCCTATATCTATGCGATTTATGAGTCTTTTGTCGAATCTGATATTCCGAAGTTCAAGATAGCCCCAATACAATTAATTACACTAACCTTAGTCTTGGCAGGAGTAGCGATAGGCGGATATTATGGATTTCTGGGTTGAAGAGTACCTAACCATAGGCCAGGTCAGTTGGTTAGATGCACATGTATGTGTTTGTTATTGGTGATGATGGGTGTTTTTGCGGATGGCGCGGCGAAATGGAAGAATGAAGAGGCAAGGCAATTGTAATTAGAATTAGGCACTAATTGACTACATATGTAAATTTTTAGTGTCGAAATGTGCAGTACCAAAACATACCAGATAACCTCAAGGTGCATTGAAAGGTGCATCGGGCATTGGGATACAAACAACATTGAATAACACGGACAGGAACGATTTGATTTGTTACATACTTGCATGTACATAGGTAGGTATATGAGGTACCTGTAGGTTTGCACGTTCCCCTTGAAAATATGATTTTGCGTTTTTCGGACGTCAACTAAGACAGGTGTAACCGGCCTGAGTACCGAACCTAGAAACATCGCTATATATGTAGGTAGGTACCTAGGTATGTATGTAGCAATTGCCCTTTTATACATAGACGCATGGGTACAATACATTGCATACCTCCATACCTACCTACTTAAGAGGTAGGTATGTAGCCTACCCGAACTTCAATGCGGCTTAATAACATGAATTGACTTCGACATTTACAACATTTACGCATGAATTTACTGTCTAGGTACCTAGTGTAGGTAAATCCAAGGGATTCATTTTTAGGATGAAACTGTTTGATTTTATACAGCTATACACGAGGCAGCCGGCATAGTGGCATTTTGCTACCGTTGTTCTTGTCTATTCGCATGCGCATCTGTCTCTTATAGGTCCCAGCCATCCTCGCAAGTTTCTCTCATCAAGGATTCATATATTTCGTAGTTTCGCAGTTCCGTCGCTTATGACGAACCACCGGAAGCGGATGAAGCAGCGGCGGCGGCGTTGGCTTCAGCTAGGGGTCTCAGCTCACCCATCTTGCCGTTCTGTAAATTGAGGTATATAGTCTGTCAGTTACCAACCCCTAAACTCCCGATTCCCATGTGCCAAATTTCCACTTGCCAGGAATAATCAACTCACCTCCCACTTAGCAAATCGCAGGTCCATATCTCCTCGTCGTTCGGCAAGTAGTCTCTTTTCCTCTTTCAAGCTTCGGCGCACGACGCGGGATGCGACGGCCAGGTAGCGGTTGTAACTGTTCGATCGGAGGAGCGGTTAGAAAACTAGGCAAATTCATTTTGCTGGGGGAACGTATCGAAATATAGGGATATATGAGGAGAATTGACTTACCTTAAACCAGCGGCTTTCCACGCGAACACCATGTTGACAGTTACTCGACGTTCAATTGGGGATTAGGGATTGATTGAAGATTCGTTTGTATGCACGGAATCAAAAGATAACTGCGGCGGTAGAATCGAGAAAGACCGTTAGCCGAAGCCTGTCAATACCTAAGGTACATACGTAGTGGCTCGAGCTTTCACGTGATCAAGAAATATTGTACGGAGGTACGGATTACAGAGACCCACTATTATCTGGGTACCTAGGTACTTAGACCCCCAATCGGGACTCAACCCTCCCCTGCTAAAAAAGACTCCTCTAGATATAAATACCAATAAATTGTATATTTGGGATTCTGTAGGTCTTTGATACACAGAGCTTATTATGTATATGTAACTCTAGACCATGGTCATTCGCAAATTAATCACCATCGCATGCCCAAGTACAAAGCGTGCTACCTACCTATAAATCGGGTAGTTGAGTGTGTTCGAACTTGAAAGAAAACTCTAGGGGATTTGCTATATGCACATGTGGCTCGACTCGACTCGACTCGACTCTACAGTGGTGGGTTAATCTGTTGGTACACTTTTGCTGCCCAAATTTCCCCGTCTATACCTTCAACCCAAGTTCCTCAGCATATGGCAGAACGTTTAAGTCACCAACTGCAGCCACGGTGGCCTTGCCCTCGAGAAGGGACTTTGCCGTCTATGATAACAGTTAGTATTTGCATTAAAAATAACAATGGGGAAAATTAGATAAACATACCGTCTTGAGCTTGTCTGCTGTGATGCCGTCGATTGAGCCAACAGACTCGGCAATCTGGAAGGGCTTGCCGGTGTGGATAATACCAGAACCAGCAGACAGGAGCGTTGACACACCCGACTGGCTCGCATCTAGAGCGTCAAACTTTGCCTTGGCGATTGCCTTGGTAAGATCCTCCTTGCTAATGCTACCTTCGGAGATGCTCTTAAGAGCCTTAACAGTCGCTTCACCAGCCTTGCGAACTGATGCGGCGGCACCGGTAACTTGAATAGTCAACAGTCCGGCGTCCGAGTAAGCCAGGTTGGTGCCCGAAGCAACTATGCCGGGTGCCGAGGCCGCTGCCTTGGACAGGAGAGTGAAACCAGGCGACCACTTGACATTAGGCTGACCACCAAGCAGGGCTGCTAGGACTGCAATTTCAGGCTTGAAAGAGCCGAAACTAGAACCAGGGAAGGCAATGACTAAAGAGTTTCCGGCAGTGTGGGACGTACGCTGCTCGCCACCGTAGTACGTTGTAGATTTCGCGTTAAGCGTGGCGGAGCTGGATGATGATGCGGGTACGCCGCTGAAGAACTGTTCTGTCCACTTGTGTAGAGCAGTTGTCGTGGCCCCGTCTCCAACTAGAGCGATATTAGGCTTTGCGTAAACGGCTCCCGCATAGTCAGCGACGGCGTGTTCGTTCAGATAGCTTTTCAGAGGGGTTGAAGTCGTCGGGTATAAGGAAGCGCCAAGGCCTGTGTGGAAGGCGACCGAATGTGCCGAGTCGAGAGCAAGAGCGGAAACGTCGTTAGCGAGCTTAGCCTGCTTCACCTTCAGAACCCTCTCGACGTCTTCATGAAACTCGTGCGCTATAAACTATGTAAGCATTTTATCACCAGCCAATGGCTTCAGATAGCTCACTGGTGTACTTAGTTTGAGAGATGACCTCTGCCAGCAGTTCGGTGAAGTAAGGGATGTCCTCTCGCAGAAAGCTTGCTTCGAGAATCAATGCTTCTCGGGTGTGGTAGGCGGCTAATTGACCTCCTAAAAGCTCAGCTTCTCGTGTGATACGTAGGGCGGTTCGCTTTTCGGTGTTCTAATATAGTTGCATCTAATTAGCTCACGACGGAAAAAACAGCGATAAGAGATGTGGGCTCGCTTACCTTGAAGGCAAACTCCTCGAGACCGACGGTGAGACCAGGAGCAGGCTGATACCTAGTACCACCCTTGGCGACAACAGCAAGTTTTGTTGTCGGACCGTGTGAGTCTCTGGTGGCCACCTTGATACCAGCAACTTCGGTGGTGTCATAGGTGAAAGCGGATGGTGCCGAAGATGCGGCAGCATACCCTCGGCGCTGAGCAAGCTGCGAGCAGCCTTGCCTACGAGCGGCAAGCTGGGCACCTCTAGAGAGAGCCGATCGGGAGAACATTTTAGAGGGCGATGCCGTCAACAATTAGCTATTGAAGTCTGCGACAACAGCTTTTAATACGCAGATCGTTGAAAGCTTCCAAGTCGGAGCAAAAAGATGCTCAATTCCGGTAAATTCTCGGTTACGGTACGTTATCTGAGGCTTAGTGAGGCTAGAGCCTGGTCAGCCACTTGCCAATAATTTCTATTGGCCGATTGAGTCAGCGTAAAGAGAGGAAAAAAACTTTGGGGGGGAGCTTATTTCATGAGTGCATGTATGTATGTACATAGGTATAATTAGGTACATATGACTGCTACCTACATACCATGTAGGTTAGGTACCAGGTACTTCGTAGGTAGTCGGAGAGACAGGAAGCTTAGACCATTAATTAGAATTCCCCGCTGTCCTAAAAAAGTAGTTGCATCAAAATTATTTTTATACGCTATTGTTCACTTCGCGCTGCGCAAATCATTCTTCTTAACTAACATTCGACTTTACGTACCAATACTTCTTGCGCCACCTTCGTGTTCTTCGGCGCACCTTTCTCTCTCTCTCTTCTCTCCTACCAAATGCTTCAATGAAGCCGCGGTAGTAACTGTAGTGCTCTAGAGATAGTGAGAGGATCTCTAGAAGCCAATCCCTTCGACAAGTCCTAAAATCCTATCTATTCACCTCGCCGCATAATTCCAAGCTCAGCCAGTCATGTTAGTGGTAAGTGATGGTTCTTTTCAAGTCGCTACAGCTTTCACAACAACGCACAGAAAATGTATCCCGATTGTATCAAGCAACGAAAACTAATATCTATAATTACTAGACAAAAAATGTTGCAGAACTTTGTGTTCTGCTAATCAGTGAGCTGTATGGCCAGCTCCCATCGGTAATACTTCCTTTATATTACATCCTCTAGAACCTTTAGTTATGCAGCTTTAAAGCTAACAAGTTTCAACTTGGCAGCGTATGTTTGCGGATCTTCTAGCAAGAGGCAGGTCGACCATCGCGCAATTAGCGCAGCACACATCGCTCAACCAACGACAAGTGCGCCATGGGATCGCTGTGCTCATCCAACTAAATCTCATCTTCCACTTTACGGACCAAGACTCGGGTATCACATACTACGATGCAAATCCCCATGCTGCCTACAATCTTGTCCGAACAGGAAAGATCCTTGACATGGTTCGTGAGAAATATGGATCCGATGCGAATGCTCTCGTGCACGAGGTCCTTGTTCAGGGCCACACGAAGATTTCTGATTTAATTGCAGCGTTCAAGGAGCGACGTACTACGCAGCAAAAGACCGCCAACGGTGTATCCCAAAATGGCCACCATATCAACGGCAACGGCGTTAAAAATGGTATAGGCGATATAAATATAGCGGATGAAGATATCAACCTAGAGGATCAAGTCTACGAGAGTCTCTCACAGCTTATTGCAGCTGGTATTCTTGAGCCGCTTACGCTGGCGATGTACCAATCTCCACAGGATCTAAGAAGCACAATTGAGCAAGACTTCCTAACTAACTACTATCCTACTGGCATTCGAGGAGCTAAGCAGACGGCTGAATTCGACAAGTATGTCAGAGACAAGCTAAGGGAGTTTCACCTTAAAAACACGGGATTAAAGAATGATCTCGAATTTGAACTCGAGAACGGGGCTGGCTCCAAGCGCCGGAAGCTAATTAACGGCACGACCTCCAATACACTTACCAACGGAAAAGCAAGAACCACTTTACTAAAAAATGTGAGTTCCCACTACGAGGAAATCTACGCCGGGGAGATTCGCTAACATTTCCTTTCAGCTCGATACCGTACTTCGGGTAAACTATGATAAATGTGTGGTTGAGCTCCGCAACCTTAAACTCGAGCGGTATGTGGAAGACTTGATCGGCGATATCACAGCAAAGGTGTACGCAGCATTACTTGGCGTGCTGAGCAAAAAGATTTCTCGTTGTCAAACCGATAAATCAATCGAGGTCGAAGACGAGAACAATGATGCTTCTACAGGACCCCGCGTCACTACTCAAGAGGTTTTTGAGCACCTAAGTCCTTCTATTGATGTATCAGGCGGTGTTGGAATGCTCCATGAAGATGGTGCCATTGATATTCGCTGTGCAGAAAAGATCAGACGATTTCCTCCGCAGCTTAAGGGTTCGACCCTTAAAGAAGAGCTCCAGGAAGGGGAAGAAATCGTTGAGTCGGACGACGAAGACTACGACCCTAGCGGGGAGGCAGCTGTCAGCTTCGGATTACATGGTCAAAATGGGTCAAATGAAGTTAAAATGCAAGTGGGCGACAGCGTTCCGATCGGCACAAAGCGGTTGCATCAGATGCGACAACACCTACTTATCCTTGCCGAAAGTAAGGAGGGTTTTGTGCGACACTGTGGCAGTCTTGATTTCGGCGAATGGACAGTCGATTTCGAACCGCTCATGCAGCATCTAAAGTTCCTCGAACTTGATACGCTTATCGAGAACCGCTTTGGTCGTCGGGGTCTGCGCCTCACTCGAATTCTTAGAGAAAAGGGGAAGATCGACGACAAAACTCTGCCCAGTTTGGCTCTTATGAAGAAACCAGATGTGCACGTTAAGATGGCGGAGATGGAGATGGCGGGATTCCTGGACGTGCAAGAGGTGCCTCGGGATAATAACCGAGCGGCTGCCCGGACAATTTTCTTTTGGTTTTTCGACCTCGAAAGGACACTACAGCGAACACTAGACAATACCTACAAGTCCATGGTACGCTGTCTGCAGCGATTAGATGTCGAGCGTCGCAAGAAGGCAAGCGTTCTCTCAGTTGCCGAACGTAAAGATGTTCAGGGAATGGAAGAGGAGAAACTGAGAGGTGACATATATAATGAATACGTGCAGTTTCTCGACCTCGAAAAAAAACTGCTCGGCCAAGTTGGAAAGCTCGACGATATTGTAGCAGTCTTCAGAGACTTCTAGGGTTCATACTCGCAATTAATACCAGTACAGGAGGGATATCTTGCATTATGGCGGCGATGGTTCACGGGTGGTACAGCCTAAGAGGCACAAAAAGTGACTTTTGCATATTGGACGGCGTTGTCTTCTACTCATTTTGGCCTTTCTTGAACTCGGAATGTGGTATGTCGGACCACATCTCGGATTGTACGTTCCGATGGATGACGAATGTACATAAGGTATTCGTTAAGTAATATGCTCTTGGGACGATAAGTCTGCTGGCAATTGTACAACTACGTTCCTAGATTTATACCCCTAGGCGATGCTATGGGTTTTAATAATATACCGATGCCACACGGATACTCCCTTACACGCGTAGGTATGTATACCTAACCCCCTTAAAAGAATCAATTTCGTGGTAGGTAGGATTGTAACATTGATGTATTTCGTACATACATGAGGGGTATGATTATGATATCTTATCGTTCGTTGATAAAGCCCTGATAATTCGAGGGGGGCCCTTGAAGCTCCCGCAAGCTCCCCGCTAAATTAAGGTTGGTGCGGTACAAATTGGTAATAAGATCTAGAAATTTTTATTTTATTTTATTTTTTTCAATACCCTTCGGCGCGATTGAAATTTTGTTCGACTTCTCATGTGAGCTTTTCTCCTCCGGGTCCGCAGTCGTTCTGATCCTCAATTCCTCGTCATTTTCTTAGAATAGTCCGTCAAGTCTTCTTAATCCGGGACATCTAGACTGCCATATATCTATTCATTTACCCTTGGAATTCCGGTATTAGCATTACACTTGTAATTCATAATGGCGCCGATGGTCACTGGCAAGGAGCGCGAGTCGAATCTCGCTCGACTCCTTGGTTCCGGTAGGTTAGAAATAAAAAACGATATAATAATAATCACTAACAGATATAACACAGGCTCTGCCGGTATATCAGAATTGGCTGTCTTCCATCCTGTACGTGCTTGTACAGTTATTCGAAATATGGCAGCGCAAGACTAATAAGTCCAAAGGTCGACACCATTGCCAAGCGATTAATGAGCAACCAGACGAAGGTGCGGATGAATCACCTATAATATCCAAGGAGCGCACAATATTAATTATCCTATAGATCAAGAATACGAGCCAACTGAATAAGGTCATCTTCAAGGACAAAGCAGACGCGGCATTCGGTCGAAAATTCTTCTCGCTCTTCCCGGGATTAGGCTATGCAGCGGGTTACAAGGTCCGAGATGGTTTTTACTCGAGCGTAAAGTCAAGAAGCTAAATATCCGGTCTAGATTTTGCAAAGGATATACAAGTATGGCGGCCAACCTATCGCAAGGGATTATCTTGCGGCGCACTACGGCAAGGACTTCGAGGGCGCTTTTGGAAAGAAAACCGGCAAGGCAATCATGCACTCGACTGCTGGCAGGTTAGTCTTAGATCTACTACTCGTTTTATTCTACCAACTGACATATTCTAGCCTGATCGGCATTGGCGAGATCGTCTTACTTCCATTAGACGTATTAAAGATCAAACGCCAGACCAACCCAGAAGCGTTCCGAGGACGAGGCGTTTTCAAGATTATCTCGGATGAGGGCTTTGGATTATATAGAGGCTGGGGGTGGACTGCAGCCCGAAATGCTCCTGGATCATTTGCAGTATGTTCATTAAGATAATTTAACCCTCTCTTTTGATAATCCTCTCTTTTGATAATCCTCTCTTTTGATAATCCTCTCTTTTGATAATCCTCTCTTTTGATATACCTCTAACGCTTGGCAGCTCTTCGGTGGCTCGGCTTTCACCAAGGAATACGTCTTCGCACTAAACGACTATAACAAGGCGTCTTGGTTCCAGAACTTTATCGCTTCAATTGCCGGTGCTTCGGCATCCTTGGTTGTCTCCGCTCCCTTGGACGTTATCAAAACCCGTATTCAGAACAGGAATTTCGAGAACCCCGAAAGCGGCTTCCGTATCTTGTCCAACATGGCAAAGAACGAAGGTTTCTCTAGTTTCTTCAAGGGTTTGGTACCTAAGGTAAGGAATACCGTATAATTCGTCTTAGATTCAGTACTAAATCCTTACAGCTTCTTATGACCGGACCGAAGCTGGTCTTTTCCTTCTGGCTCGCCCAGACACTGATCCCAACATTCGACACAATGTTAAAATAGAACATTTTACTTGTATCATAGATTTGGACGCCAGCGTTCCACTGTATGTATATACGATCGAGCCGGCGTTTTAACGGTTGCGGATGACAACGCGATAATGGAGGCGGGTTCTATCGGTTTGGATTTATTAACCTAGATGATTATAAAAGACTTCGGCAGGGTAGACAGGAACTAAAAATAAATACTCGACTCTTAGCAATATTTTATATTACATGTAGGATTCCGTGGATGAATAGGTAGGTGTACTCATCATAGTGCCCACATATGTCATTTGTATAAGCCATGATTTGTATAAAATCAACATAGACACAGACTAACCCCCAAGAGCTTGTACGTATTCCTTTAACCTAGTACCTTCACTAAACGGGGCTACGCAAGACGTCCGAGTTGTCATGACAAGTAGCTATTCAAGCTAAACCTCACCACCATCGCAAGTAAAATTTGAACTATGTCTGACAAGCACCAGAATCTCTCCTGTATAGTAGTTCACCATATTGAATTAAATAACCTAGGTTAGTTACATCATGAACAAATACCCGATGATTATCCGCTCGAGAAAAAAAAAAGTCTGCTGGCGGAGCCGCTCACAAACGGGGCTATCACAATATAGCGCTTGTTTGGAGAGTCTTTTCATCAACCGGTCCTTTGGCCCAATGGTAAGGCGTCTGACTACGATTAGTATCAATCAGGAGATTCTGGGTTCGAGCCCCAGGAGGACCTATTTTTTTGCTTTTTGTTGCATTTCCGTGCTCGAGGTGTATCGGAACTGATGCTATTCTATTATATTGGGATATATTTGGATATGTTGTTTTGCTGGGAAGTCTATATGAGTTAGACTTTCGTGCAAATTTAGCTTTCTTTTAGCTTGACCTTGTGGGATTAGAGAGTTGTTTCTCCATATGAGATGCGTTAGAGATGCGATTATACTTGCATATAACTCTAGTGAGATATTAAGCAGATATCTAAGGACTAACGCTGAGAATGTTCTCCTGAAATCATCATGGAGAAACTCGTTAAGTCAAGTGTATAAGTAATTAAGAGGGTAGTCAATTTTTATGATTTAGGTTGACTCAATATGCTAATATTACCATCTATCTCATCTTGAGCACTTACCTTTTACTTCCCATTGCATCCCTGGGCGCTGATCCGTCGATAGTATACCGGGAATTAGGGACTGGGCGAGTTTTCATAGGTATGAAATTGGCATACTTCTTATCGCGAGGTGAACTACAATTTACGGTCTCTTATATGCTCACTATAGTAGTGTCTTCCGTTAGGTGTTGGTTTCTAGTGTTGAATATATTTTGACATCAAGACTGACTAGGACGTTTCCAGGCCTTGGACGCGAGTGACTTCGTCAATGAGGACAACTTCGTAGATAACTGTTTAATCGGCTTTCAACAATCAATATTCGGGAAAATATACTATATTTATTTTTCATCTCTGAGGACTAACGGCAAGATATTGGTAACATTCTATTGCAAATTACCTAAGTGATGATCTTCCTATTCGTTTCCCAAACTTGCGATTTCTAGAAAACACTAACCTAGCTTTGTTATCATATATGAACGCTAGCATCTCCATTCTGGGAATTACCAGTTGTTGGTTATAACAATTTAGTATTGATAGGAAAGCCGCTGCTACCAATAATGAGTTACCTTACCTTACCTTACCTTGCTAGATAAAGATGTGATAAGGAACCCCGGGCGGTTGGTGATAATACGGTCAGGTCCATAGATGGTCTGATCGAGAACGCCGGACCCATTCGAGTTCCCGATGTATGGCAAAGCTGGTTGCTTACTTGCTTGTTTATTTAGTGTATGTACATAGTAGAGCAGGGAATCAGGACTCCACAAGCCGACATAGGATCCGTGAACAGACGGTAACACTAAATACCTTTATGTACAATACACTATGTATTTCGAAATGCGAAGTGACAGGGTTTATTTCCCCAGACGTTCTCTGTAAAGGTATAATACTATTCTCATGCTGCTTCTTGTTGATATGTTGATATGTAGGTATATGGATCTAAGCAAGAAGAAACACGTGGATCCCGCATTCAAAGCTCGAGCCTGGTACATGGGGGGGACAACAAATGAGATGCATCGAGAATGCTGGGTGCTTTAAACTACATAGGTGTTGTTGAGGCGTCCGCATGATCGGAAAGGAACCGGAGCACGATAGTACGGTAGAGTGCGACGATAATGGAATTAATTGGATTTTAATATAGCATCGTGATGGACCATAGAGGAAAGATGTGAGGTTATCAATACCCTCCCTGCCTTGGGTAAGGTAGGCACTGTTGCTTGATGTACATAGTGTAGGTACCTAGTGTAAGTTAGGTATGTACCTAAGGTATAGATTAATAAGAATGTGGGTATTACCTATCGCTACTGCGTGCAATGAAGACATCATGGAAAATCAATATGTACGTACCTACATATGTACCTACATGTAATGTATGTGCGTACCTACCTACCTAACATACATATGTCATATAATTATGGGTCCAAGGTCCGGTTGCCGGGGCAGCGACGTGTGACGTTGCAACTCAATTAGGATTGGGTAGGCGTCTAATTTGTTTGTCCATACACAAAGCGGCGCAAAGGCGGGACAGCCCCATTTTCACTCCATTTCAAACAACATTACACATACACAGTACCAGGACCTTATCACATATTACCAGGTCCTTCTTAGATTGATCCTCAAGCTCCGTTTTTTTGCTTTGTCTAATCTTCAAGTTCATCCAGCCTGCCAGCCCGCCAGCCCGCTCTCAACTTATCATATCTGATTTGACTAACATCAATTCTTTACTTCCCGCTTCGACGGGGCAGCTCAGGCTGGCCTATATGTAATTCCAAAGCATCGCGCATAAATAACATATACACAAAGTGACAAGGTAGTCTGACAAGTTTGCGACTCAGACACATCATTCCATCAATCTGAGAGACACAACGCCGTTCCTACGGTTAGGAATATGCCACCGGTTGAGCGAGACGCACCGGTCGATAGGCCTCTAAGACATCAACATTCTTCTTCCATAGGAGGAGCTATTATACCAATGTAAGTTATATCTCTCTGCTTCTCTTATCGCTACCAGCTGCCTAGCAATGTGGTATATGATTATATTGTCGACTAACAAAAGAGTTCCAGGTGGGACAGCTCCGATCCAGAGCGGGCGCCGCCCCCTCTACCAATGAACCCTCAGTCTCCTGGCGGCGTGGGCCCTTCTCGAAGTGGTACCTCGCTTGCTATTCAATCTGCGCATGCAGCTCTAGCTGAGAAGGCGCGCGAGAACTCTCTTGTCCCCCACATCCCAAAACGGGCCAACGAGACGTCACCAGAACGTGCTCTTGTCCAAAGATCAAGCCCTCACAAACGAATGCAATCCCTCCAGCCGGGTAGCGTCAGGGATCTAAGCTTGATGATTGAGGGGTCGAGAGATCGAGACTCGGCCAATTCAACCCCTCGAGGTTCGCCTGAGAAAGATAGGCACGCAAGACCGTCGACGCCGATTCGTGGCAGGGACCACGACAGGGACAGGGACGTAGAGTTGACCTCGGCAGAGAAGGAGAACGCTGCCCCCGGCACACCCACTCCCACGCCGTCAATCATGCCTTCTCTTGTTCGCCCCTCTGCGAGGAGGCAAACACAGAGCATCCTTGGTGAAAACACGCCGCCACAGTCTGCAACTATGTTGGCATTACAAAACATGCCTTCAATATCATCTCGCGAGGGTGAATCACCTCTGGCAACCGTCACAAATAACTCTACACCAATGATGAAGCCACAGCTCTCCACCGAATTCCTTTCGAGTCAGCTTCTAAACCTAACCAACATCGCAACCGCTCTCCAGAAGGAAATGTCCCAACTTAGTCGTCGGAGTAGAGATAATGCCACCGACTTGATGAGCCTCAAGGAGGCCACGCATGCTAGGGATGAAGACATTCGAAAGAGTTTGCGTGAGCTAGTCACAAACTCGGACGGTAGCCGGTACCATCGGGATTCATACACGGGCGGTTTATATCTTGACAATAAGCCCTACAGCATGTCTCCTGGCTCGAAAATATCAAGACCGATTTCCCTCCCAAGGATTCCATCGCCCAATAGTTTTGCGGCGTCCATCGACAGAGAGTCTACGCTTAGCACGCCGTCACTCGTAGGTGGAGAATCTCCTGCTACGATGGCATTGTTGGAGAAGATCATTAGAGACATGGGAACGAAAGACGGTCAGGATACGATCGTGGGTCGTCTATCTGAACTAGCTGACAGGCTGTCTGGTATGGCCTCAGCCGGCAAAGTCGAAGAGCTGATTCATCACCTCAAAGTAGCTAGTGAGCATCCGATGAGCCCCGGGACCGGTAGTGGCTCGGAGAAGTCAAGGGCATTAAGCTTTAGTAGTGATGACTCAGGATCTAAAATCAGTGGCGTGGTGAACCAGAGAGTTGATAAGCTGCTCAACGGTAAAGATGGCCGACGTGCTTCGACTACAGTACGAGTAAACGATGCCTTGAATGACGATGTCGCAAAGCTCATCCGTTCTGTTAAAGATAGCGTTGCCCAAGGAGGAGGCCTAACGGCTGAGGTTAAAGCTCTCGTTCGGGAACTTCGGGGCGAGGTTCTTGGGATGGGAAGGGAACTTAGCAGAAAACTGGACGAATCGCATGGTAAGACTCCCAGCAAAAGCGAAACGGCAAGCCGAGCGGAGCTTGCCAGAATCGTAGAAGAAGGCCTAGAGCAGATACGGGTTTACATGGCCCAGCGTCTCAGAGACCATCGACGGGTGTCATCCGAGTCAGACAAATCGACAATCGATTACCAAGAAATCTACAACGCCTTGAGAACTGCTCTGAGTGACACGGAGGCGACGCGCAACCACGACCCCCAAATCAGCCGGGATGATGTTATGGAAGCAGTTAAGGATGCCTGGGAGAACTACAAACCTGAGATAGAAATTCAGCAAATTGGGTTGGACCGGGATGAAATCCTCGATTGCCTTAAAGAAGGGCTACAACAGTACACGCCACAACATGAGACACATCCGAGTGCAACAAAAGATGAGGTATTTCAAGCAGTTGTTGAAGCACTGAAGCACTACGAGCCACCACAAGTAAATATACCTGCTGGCCTTTCTCGAGACGACGTCTTCGAGGCTGTTAGAGAGTGCCTTGAGGACTTTGAATTCCCGATTGCCCCTTCGACCAATGATCTAACCCGTGACGAGGTTCTAGACGCTGTCAAGGAAGGTCTGAGCTCGAATCAGAGCACAGCCCTTGTGCCTCATGGCGGGGAAAGCCCTGATATCATGGAACGCCTCCACGACATCATGCAATACATGCGGGATGAATTCAAAGCTGTATCTGAAGAAGCTAAGCAGAACGTCGCTGCAAATGGAAGAGATACCGAACAGCTCTTGGATGCTACTAGAGATGGTCTTGATCAACTACGAACTCATATGGAAGGCTATGTCGACAAAGCTATTGGCGCTTCTAATCAAGAGGAACTTATGGCAAATCTCGAGATCGGGTTCGAGCAGCTGCGTGAACACATCGAAGAGTATGTCGACAAAGCTTCCGGTATTTCTGATCAGGAGGAACTTATGGCCAATATCGCAAATGGCTTGGAGCAGCTGCGTACTCAAATAGGGAGCAACACCGACAAGGCTCCGAGTGTTCCCAGCGCTCCCGGCCATGAGGAGCTCCTATCGGCGCTTGCCAGTAACTTTGAGCAACTGCGAACGCACATGGAAGGTTATGTTGATAAGGCTTCCGGTGCTTCAAACCAAGAGGAGCTCATGACAAATGTTGTTAGCAGCTTCGATATATTCCGAGAGGAGGTGGCCGAGCTTGTAGCAAAGGTTTCGGATGGTTCTAGGGACTTGATTAAACAAGAAATCGAGTCTCTTCGGGATACCGTCAACTCATCTCTCGTCCCTCATGTCCCACAAATGAGCGATAACAGGGACGTAATGGAAGCTATTCGGGACAGTATCGAAAGAATACGTGGTGAACTCCTTCGCCCCCACGCAGGAACTACTGATATCCTCGATGCTTTACACGAAGGATTTAGCGACCTACGAATATGCATTGAGAAGATGAGCGACAAGCCGGCAGATCTAACTGCCAATGACGAAATCCTTGACGCTCTTAGATCAGGCCTAGATGGTGTTCGGACGAATATCGACTCCCTTCGTGATAACAGCGAAGAAAAGGCCATTACCACAGTAGGTGGTGTCCCAAGCGATGCCCTCATTCCTGCCGATCTTGCCAAACACGACGACATAAAAAATCTCGAAGTTATGATGACGCAGCTTAGGATCAAGATGGAATCGTTGGAAGCACCTCCACCCCCGCCAGCGCCAGAAGGGTTATCAAAAGATGACCTAGCAGAGCTCGAAGAAATGCTTAAGAATGGTGTGTCCAAAGAGGATTTAAATGAAATAGAAGAATTGCTTCGAAGTATGCAAGAATCGATGACCAGCATGTCCAGTGTTAGAGACATTGGAAAAGGCAGTGCAATAGATATCGAGAAAGAACGGGATCCACCAATCAACCTCGACGATGCCGCTACAAAAGAAGATGCGCATGCGATCGAAACAATTCTTCGAAACACCAAGGCTCGTCTAGATGACCTAATCGATGGAGATCAAGTAGTTAAGAAAGATCAGGTCGATACGCTGGAGGCTCTCGTGCTCGAAACGAAGGATTCCTTAGCAACTGTGGCTGGCCAACTAGAAGCAGTTTCTAAAAAGGAGGATCTGCTTTCGATTGAAACTCTCGCAGCCCAGATAAATGCTGCGCTAGATGAGATGAAAGAGCGTGCTGAGAAGTCCCTCCAGGATCCTGAGAAGGTCACCAAGACCCACGTTGCTGCGGTTGTGGCAACCCTTCTTGAACTCAAATCGACTGTCGACGAGATGATCCATCCCGGTATTGCAGCGCTTCCCTCGAAAGACGACATCAAGAACCTTGAAGATACTATCAAAGAGGCCAACACAAAGGCCTTTGAGCAGCAACAAGCAGAGACTGCTGGCGTTAGCGAACGAGTCTCTGAAGTCAAGACCTTTTTAGAAGAGTTCCAGGGCTTGGTCAAGGAGAAACTACAGGCCGGCGGGAATGCTATTGAGTCTCTAGGTAAGATCCTTGAGGGTCTCAGCGAAACGGTGCACAAGAATGCCGACGTCGGTAGTAACCTAAAGGAGATGTTCGACTTAGTGAAGTCTGAATTCGAGGAGTCGAAGAATAGTATGGTAGGTGCCAAGCTGGACACCGATGAGAAGTTCAAGGAAACTACACAAGTTCTGGGAAGCAAGTTTGACGAGAAGATTGGCGAGCTTGTGATGAGATATGATGAATTTCAGCTCGTCATGGAAGATCGGACAAAGGCTTCGGAATCAAGAGATGGTGAGATGAAGGCCGCTATGGTCAATACAAATACCGTCACGGAAGAACTCAAGGTTCTAATTGACACCCTTGGCTCAACTGTTACCGGCTCTCTCGAGAAAATGGAAGAGGCATCAAAAACAGTCTTTGACAAAGTCGAGACACTCTACGGCAAAACTGAAGACAACCACACCGAAGGTAAGGCAGAACACCAAATCACTCGAGATCATATCCAGCAAGCCATCAGTGCTGTCGAAGTCCTTCAAGGCCATGTAGGTGATTATCAGCCAAAGATTCTCGATTCGATCAAGGAAGTGCTCCTCACTATTGGACAACATTATGAGCATTCTAAGAATTCGGAGACTAGCATTCTACAAAAGATCGAAGATGCTAAGCCCGACAAATATGATGATAGCGTAGTACAGTCGAAGCTTGCCAAGTTAGACAGCGACATACATTCTATGCGAGAAAATCTGGACAGCGAGATGCACACCAAGTTGGACAAGCTGGTCGACCATACGCAGACTGCCGATAAAGCGTATGCCCAGCTCGAGACTCTCGATAAAGTGCATCAGCAGGTTGTTAAGACAGCTGCTGACATCTCGGAGTTTCTTTCGTCGCAAAAGCAGCGTGTTGAAGACGAGAATGAAGAGCGTGCAAAGACACTTCAAGTAACGACTATGCAATTAGAGCGGCAGAGAGCTGAACAAGACCAGGTCGAAACTAATTTAGCATACTTGCGAGATGAAGAGGCCCAGCTCCGTGAATCAATCCTTGCCCTAAGAACTGAGCAAGATTCCCTTGTCCGTCAAAAGACTCGATTAACAGCAGATGTTTCTTCCCTCGAGACTGCTTTGCATCTTCGTCGCGAGGAACTCCAAGTAATGGATGCCCGGGCTGAAGGTCTTGAGCGCAGGATACTCGAGGGTGTTTTAGACCATTCTCGTGCCCTACTCATGACGAAATCCGGGTTTAAAGGCCGCGAGGCTATGAGCCGCAAGCGTGTCCCCGGTGCTCGGTCAAGTCTAGAGCCTAACGATGACTCGAACTCCAACCCAAAGCAGTCCAAATCTCGTTCAGCACTCAACATGGCGGTCAATGGTGGTAGAGCAAGCCTTGTCCCGCAGAACTCGACAAGTACTGGCCGTCGAATTCTGAGCCTCAGCCAAATCACTAACAACGTCCCTACTGGTGGCATTAAGCGTAGCCAGAGCGTTCGTACCCCGGCTGGTGCAGCATTACGGAAGAGCAGCTGGGCGCCAGGGAAAAATGGAACTGGTAAAGGCTACGGCGACCTGAGTGTAAATAAGGAGAATGTCGATGCAGTGCGCGAGAGTGACGAGGAAGCACGTGAGGATTCGCCTCTGTCTGAGCCAGAACCCGAAACACCGACACCCATGGAAGACGAAACTGTAGTCATTGCCGCCGACGAGGAAACCTCTGTAGATGACGAAGACGGCGAAGATGCTACAGAAATACCGCTGGAGGTTGAAGAAGGGGATATAGATGAAGTAAACGAGACAGGGAGCGAGGCTGGAAGAACCGTCATCACAGACGCGGAAGCGGAGGTTGGGTACAATAGTGAAGACCAAGAAGGGTCTCAAAGTGAGTGGACCGAAACTGCCTTAGGACCGGACAGCGTCTCATCGGAAAGTATAGATGACGCCGATAGCATTACGGGCGAAGGCGGTATTGTCATGTGCAACACATGATGAATCTACTGGACTAGCATAGCAGTGCGCCGCACTCAAGCTTTGGAAGCCTTTGGAGACAGGAATCTGAATTGGTCGGAGTACGACGGGGGTGAGGTTTATCTGCTTCATCATGTTTTTGGTTGTGTCATGTCTGTGCCTTGGTTCGTCATATTTGTTGATGAAGACGAGACGAGAGGTCTATGCTTATGGGGGATGAGTGTATGTCTTTGGTAATGCTTGGCCTGTCTTTGCCGTATATCTGGGGCCTCGCAGGCGGGAGGGGACGGTGTAAGGAGGAGGAAATGAGGATGGGAAAGGGAGAAGAGGGAAGATTGGAAAATGAAATTTCGGTTTCCCCTTTCCTTAATAATACCTTTGTCGTTTGCTTGCGGGTTTTGCGTTATCGTTATTGTTATTCTCATTTTATTTTTCGTCCGAAGAGAAATTGTGGTTTAGTCTACGTCTGCGAAACTTGAAGTTTTTAGTGTAGTTCAGGCCAAGTACTTCAATGGAAATCGAGGCGTAGGATAAACGCTACTTCGTTCATATGGGGGGGGGGGTAGCGGGGTCTGCTTGACTGGCTCGGTATACTATTAACTAGGTTACCTGCTTTAGGTGCATACCCTATTTATTGGTCATCACGAGTAGCAATAGTGGCGGCAGTCGTGTGTTATACGAACGAGAGAGAGCGGATGTGGTGGGAACTTTTGTAGTGTAGTGTTGTTACATATATCCATGATAATGACGAGACATTTATACGCAAACCACTCCTAACAAGTGACCTTCGTCTTTCTCCCCATCTTGTAAATAAAAGACGTAAATTGGGATATAATAATAATAATATCCACGCCGCGCTCGTGTCCTGTTATTTACTGCCCGATGGCGTATAGGGGATAATTGGTATAAATGCTGTACATAGATAGGTAGATAGATAATAGTACAAAAAGCATAACCTAGTCTGTTTACTCCTTTTAACGTTCGAATTCGTAGGACTTATTCACAAAGTTAAAGACAATGTAATTAAGGTTGTTTCTTCGGAAAATCCTATCGACTCGGCATCCACATGGAAATAGAAATAGACTCTCCTAATAGCCCCCGCCCCCCCCCTTTTTTAGTTACGACGATGTTTCAACCAAATCTTCTCTCTTCCATCCATCCACGGCCGAAGACATTCGGGAATATCAACTGTCATCTCAGCCTCGTCCCATCCGTTCTCTAGCAGCGCGGCTAGGACGCGGGGAACAGCAAGCGCAGTGCCGTTGACGGTCCAAGGATATGTTAATTTGCCACCGGTACCTGCCGTGCCGCGCAGTCGCGTAGCTAATCGGCGGGTTTGGTAATCAGTGCAAATGCTAGCACTTGTGACCTCACCCCAGCCGTCACGGCCCGGGCCGCGGCGGCTCGGGAAGAAAGCCTCGATGTCGCACTTACGGGTGGCGGATGCGCCGAGGTCGGTTGATGGCATTTCAAGCACACGACACGATAGGCCTAGTCCCAGAAGGATCTCGGTTTGTAAGTCGAGCATCTCGTCGAATACCTCGGCGGTGGCGTCCGAGTCGGGCGGCGTCCATGCGAACATCTCCACCTTGGTGAACTCGTGCACGCGATACAGACCCTTGGTGTCGACGCCACGGGCGCCCGCTTCTGCGCGGTAGCATCGCGACACACCGATATATTTTATAGGTAGATCAGCTTCTTCTAGAAGTGTGTCGGCTTTCATGCCGGCGAGTGGGATCTCGGCAGTACCCGCTAGACAGAGTTCAGGTTTCCCTCGCTGGGCATCGGCAGCGGACTGGGCCAAGGTGTAAACCTGTTGCTCGCCGTTCTGGTCGCGCGGCTGGAACCCACAGGCTGCAGCGATGTGGCTGTATACGATGCTTGGCGGTGCTACCTGGCGCCAGCCAGAGCCTTCCTTGGTCACGACAGCAAGCGCGTAGCTGATAAGCGCCTGTTCTAACTGAGCGCCTTCATCTATTAAGTAGTACCATCCCCAGCCAGACGTCGTCGCCGCGCCGGTAAAATCAAGTAGGCCTAATTCGGACCCGATGTGCACATGGGATCGCCATACACGATCCGACGAGGAGACTTCTGTCTCCGGCTGCTCATTGATGTAACTAAGAACGCGGGGCTCGTCTCCACGCGGCGTTTCCGGGCTAGTTAAGTTGGGAATGGCGAGCGCGAGCTCTGTCATTTGCGCCTCGAGACGGGCTTCATCCTCTTCGATAGACGATAGCTTGTTCTTAATAATTCGGGCCTCTTCGATAAGTTCTTCTTTTGACAAGGTTTTGATGTCCTCTCCTGTGGTAGTAGCAGTCGGCTTCGCCTCTCCCGATCCGGTCTCGGTCTCATCGTCCTCATGCTGTATAGTAGCAGGATTTGCGATTTGTCGACGCAAGACATTGCCCCTCTCACGCATGCTACGGCTATCTCTCTGTCGGGTTTGCCATTGCGCAAATAAGTCGATGATGCGGGAGGGATATGCGCTTTGGGTCTTGTAATTTCTTTCAAGACATGTTTGTTCGTACAGGGCCGCATTCTGCCGGATATGTTTGATATCTATGTTAGCCTTAGGGGCCGTTGGAGGTCGGGACAAGATGGGTATGTCATCGGAACCGGGATTTATACTAGCAGGGTTGGTGCTAGATTTATATCGAAAGGTAGAACTAGAGAATAGACGTGCCGTCGCAGAACCTCGTAGGAGGCGCTGTCTTGTCCTGGGTCCAACTAACCGGCATTGGAGGCATACAAATGGTGTTCTCTGTGCCTTGATCATGGCTACGGAGCTACACAATAGTTGTTTTCTCACATTGAGCAATATCTTTGTTTAAAAATTAAAAGTTGAAGGGGGAAAGTTGAAGCGTCGTTCGATTTGCGAATCTTTTTTTAGAGTAGCTTTAGCTCCCCGCATTTTGCAGGGGTAGCTCCTGCTCCTGCTCTCGACATCCTTTGCTCCGTCGTGATATCCATGGATAAGGTTACCTAGGTACATACATGTACATACCTACATGTATGTAGGTATCTATGTAGGTAGTACTATGTACCTACCTAGGTACTTACCTAGACATATGGAAGTCTACCTACATGTACCTCCTGAGGTAGCATCTACATGGAGATCTAGTTGTACCAAAACTCAAGAATAAACCCAATTAAGCTCCAGTATATTGATAATATTCATCAGAGTTCCATGGTTAAACTTGGTTTAAATAGCTCCCCATATTCCCAGAGTCCAACCGCCGGTAGCCTGCGAGGCTTGGCCTCTAACCAATCCCCCAGCGCCCATGCTCTGCCTCTGTTGCGCCTTGACGTCCACTTCGTTAGGTCGACATGCACCATTAACGCCTTGTTGAAGCCAATATTCGCGCTCGACTGTAGCTAAAGCCGGCACCTTGAGCTGCGCTGCTAAGCTTGCTCCGCACCAAGAACCTAGGGAGTCTATTACCCGAAGCGTGCCTTGTACAGCTGGCTTGTAGTTTCTCTCCTTTTTGATAACATCCTCCACATGATCCATGTCAGGGGGCGCATATGCAGGATTGATAGGTGGTGTTGTCTCTGCTTCTTCTGTACCACTGCCGCTTCCGGTTAGAACTACCGCGGGAGTAGGACCTTCACCAGACTGTCGACTACCGCTCCGCCGTAGGTTTGGGTTTGCTTTATATTTGTCATACGCCTTTCCTCTGACCGGATCCCAACCTCTCTCCTTAGCCAAGAGCGATACTTCGTCAAAAATGCGCCCCTTAAGTCCGATAATGTTGGAACAGCCACCCGTGAATATGATGCGCGCCATGCAAACTGCGCGAACATCCAAGGGTAGCTTCAATAGAGCTCGGTAAGCTAATAGAGGCACGGGAAGCTCATGGTCGTCAAAGCAAGAAGGTGAAATGTTAGGTTCGAAAAAGACTGCCTCGCAAGGTTCGGCTAGCTCCGCAAACGGAATTTCCACCGTCTTTGGAGGCTTACAAGAATTGAGTTCCACTGCGACAGGCACGCGGTCGTCAGCCGGCGCTACTGTTTCGGACTCGTCCTGCTCGTGAAGGGTTGGGAGACCCTCGGTGGTATCCTGTGATAACTGATTTACGGCCCTTTTACACCATAGCATGCGGGTTACGAACTCGTCGCATTCTTCAAAGCTTACGATGTTGTCCTCCAATTTATGCTCGGTACGCTCGGCGCGTGCTATGGCTGGTCGTCCTCGAATAACGTTGGTTAAAAACTGGTACGTCTCCTCCACCAAGAGCTTGCCGGCTCTGATAGTCCTCCAAGTATGCACCTCTCTAAACTCGTAAACGGCAGTGATAGTTGTCTCATGCCAGCCAAGGTTAATGACTAGGGCCGATCGAGTACCTGCGGCCATGGCGGACATGACAGGCGACGAAAGAAGGGATATAGATGGGATCTGAAAGCGAGTAAAGATGGTATCGAAAACTGAACATATTAGTGGTATAGGCAGCGTGGGTGGCAAGACTAGACTTATTCTCCTTGGGCGGGAGTCAATAAGTAGAAATCTACAAGCACGCATGTTAACTGACGCCAGCCAGTTAGGAGCATTGAAGGGAAGTAACGTACTTGGTGAAAGCCTCCCTAAGCTCACGTTCGAGCTTATCCCCGACAAGACCCAGATCCTTCCCTCTCAAATCCAACTGCCACAGCTCGTAATCCGATCCCCAAGGCTTCCCGGCAGCCCTATGGCGCCAGTCGTCCTGGTAACCAGCTTCCCAAGCCCTAAAGTCTCCGGCACGCCTCTGCTGCTCTAGGCCAAACGACGCGATCCTCTTAGGGACTGCATCGCCCCCGAAGCCGATACGTAATTTTCGTGAACCTAATTCAACAACCAAAACCTCATCGTCGGCACGCAAGGTGGAGGGCGACCCGAAGGCGGAGGGAACAACGGAAGCTCGTGGAGGGGTGTGAGGCGTAGCTGGAAGTGCCTGAGTTGATGTGCGGTCGCCGGCACGTATGCTAGACACAGTCCGGTGAGGGAGACTGTGGCCTGCGCTCGACGACATTTCTCTATACGTATGTTTACTCCCTATACATGTTGAGAATTGGAGCTGGCGGGGTGGGTTTATTCGTGCATTTGTTTCGTTTGAATCTTGACAAGTTCAAATGTTGTGGGAGGTGGGGGATGCGAGATGCGAGATGCGAGATGCAGCTGCAACGCCTTATTCTTTAGATACCCAGGTTTATCGAATAATATTCATATAATTGAAGGTAGAGCTTAGGTACCTAAGGTACCTAGGTAGTTAAGGGTCCATGCGTCTAGCTCCAATTTTAAATACGTACATAGTGTACAAATATCCTTGCATGTGCATCGTTGCCAGTGGATACCAACGGCGTCAAAGTCAATATTTAAGTTTGCTTCGTACCTCTATGAATAACTACCTAACCTACCTACCCTTAGGTACCTAGGTTACATGCTTAAGGTACATAGTATTGTATTACATCACCCAAACCGCCAAATTGATTCCACTTTTACGCAGGCTACAGTCTTTCCATTGTTACATACATGTAATCAAAATTCCCCTTAACGATAGAAACTTGCAATTCATGGCGAGATAGCTCGAAACATCGAAGCATCGAAGCATCGATTCGAACAACAGGATTTCGCCATGGGGATTAAAGGGTTAGTATACTATAAAAAAATTTGTAAATATCATTCACGAGCACGAGCATTACACTGATAACGAAATAAAATAGCATATATAAGGAAATTGGCACCGGCAAGCGAATATCTCTTACAAAGCTTGCTGTCGAGAAGCTCGAAGAGACTGGTCGCCCCTTGCGCATAGCTATAGATATCGCTATATGGCAATTCCAAGTCCAAGCAGGCCGAGGTATGACAATTCTCTACTGAATAACTTCTATCACAACGACCACTATTCTGACGACATTCAGGTGGTTCTAACCCAGCTGTTCGAACGCTATTCTATCGGCTGCTCCGTTTGCTTGGCTTATCTATACAACCCATCTTTGTTTTTGATGGCCCTAGAAAACCCGTATTCAAGCGAAACAAGCGTTCCGGTCGAGGTGATGGCGTCGCCACAGCTATGGCCAAGCGAATGATCAGACTGTTCGGGTTTCAGGTTCACGATGCGCCTGGAGAAGCAGAAGCCGAGTGTGCACTATTACAGCAAACTGGCATCGTCGATGCCGTACTCAGCGAGGATGTCGACACCATCATGTTCGGCTGCACACGAACACTAAGAAATTGGTCGTCTGAAGGTACGAGAGGAAGCAAAACGCCTACCCACGTCTCTATGTACGACACCCAAGGATTGTTAGAAAGCGGCGCCGGCCTAGATCGGGAAGGGATGGTCCTGGTTGCACTCATGAGCGGCGGCGACTACCTCCCGGAAGGAATTCCCGGCGCCGGTGTAAAAGTGGCTTGCGAAGCTGCCCGGGCAGGATTCGGCAAGACTCTGTGTAGACTGAAAAAGTCAGATACGTCTGAGATATCTAGCTGGAAAGAGTGGCTGGCCTACGAGTTACGGCACAACGAGAGCGGATTTTTTAAGACGAGACACAAAGCTTTATCCATACCCGAGGATTTTCCAAATATCGACGTTCTCAGATACTATACTCACCCGGTAGTATCCCCCGCTTCGACTCTCGAACGATTAAGGCAGCAACAGTGGGATCAACCGATTGACGTCCAAGGGCTACGAGAGTTCGTTAGAGAAACCTTTGATTGGAATTACCGAATAGGTGCTATCAAGTTCATAAGGGTTCTAGCACCGTGCTTGCTGGTACGAAAGCTGATAACACGGGGCACTCGCGGTGATCGTGAGTCCGATTCCATTGAAGTTCTAGAGAAACAGGAGTCAGAACTGGTAAGGTCAATCACAAGTAAACGTGCTCATTTCAGTACGGATTCAACACCAGAATTACGTATATCTTTCATGCCAACAAAAATAGTCGGTTATGATTTCCAAGAAGAACCGGATGAGGTCATTGACTATGGACGAGATGGACTAGCACTCAATAGCGACGAGGAATTCGAACCTACAGCCGACGATGAGGGAGCCGATGCGGTCGGGAAGACTAGTAAAAAGCCATTTAATCCGGTCGAACCCGACCTATTCTGGTTACCAGAAACCATAGCAAAACTTGGAATACCCATTACAGTTGAGGACTGGGAAGAAGCGCAACGTGCCAAGTTGGCACCTCGCCAGAAGGCCAAGGCCCCAAAGCAAAAGAGTAAACCCGTTGGCACCACTTCTAGAGCATTAGACAAGTTCGTCAAAGTTACCAAGAATGTCCCACGAAATACAGAAGCTAGTAAAGATAATACGCCAGTATCTCCTGCACCTTCTCGGATTAGAAGCCCGCTTGGTATCCCCAGGGTACCTTCGCAAAGCCTACCTCCCCCTGCCCCAACTAGTCAGGCGTCTCAAAAAACGCGGCCCATAGGATCCAGTAAGCAGATTAAATCCAAGTCCACGGCCAGGAATACATCCCCAACGCCAAGACCGGATGCGAGTGCCAATCCCTGGACGATTACCAGCTCACGCGTCAATCTCAGGGCTCCCAAGGCCAAATCTACGAAAGCTTCTGAGGCCATTATTATATCCTCTAGCCCACCTACGTCGCCTGGCCCGATCCATCATTCTATAACACAGGGTTTGGATAACCACACTACCGAAAATATCTCTCCAGCGTCTCTTTCTTCAATTTCAAGTTTGGGTCCTCGAAAGCGGCGTTCTATCACGCCGACGAAGACGGATCAGATAAGCGACGGGTTGTCAAATAGTCGTTGTGCAGTAGGAAGAGCCCTAAGTCCATCGCCAAAGTTGAGTGAGAAGAAACCCCATCGTAAGCTAACCAGGACCGAATCACTACCTGTGGCGGAAAGCCCACGGCAGCCACCTGTGGGAAGTAAGAATGGAGCACGTACTGTGGTAGTCGAAGCCCTGCCACTCTCGGACTCGGAAGACGAGGACGAGTTCGACCTACCTCCACTAAGTACCGCCGTCAGCAAACTCCCCCTCGGGAACAAATCATCAACCAGGCCTAACGTACCAGAAAAGCAAGTAGCTCGAATCTCAGAGTCAAAGGGAACAAACCAACAGCCGGGGAAGGATAAGAACAGACAGGCAACTCTAAACAATACCTTCAGCTCAACTAAAAAGATGACCAAGGTATACGCACCCCGCAAGAGCCAGCCCGGATTCTTCAGAGAAGTCGAGGTCGCAGCCGACGAGGCTGATGATCTGCTTTCAAAAGTTAGAGGTGGCGATGCTGTACGGGACAGTACCGGTCGGGGATCAGCAGCAGCATGGAGACGTAGTGATATCTCGTGCATCGACCTGACGGGCGAGGATTGATTCCTATCTTGCACATTTAACCTAGAGGAGGACCGTAAATGTACTTGTCGAGGAAGAAGTGAAATTGCATTTCAGGCTACAAGAAGCGATTAGTCTCGGCGGAGTTCGTATAACAGGCACGTTTGCATTGCATATACATAGCATTGAATAGAATACAAGGCAGAACGCAGATGATGATATGAAGCGTTACTTACTCCCAAATGAATATATCAAGATCAAGTTCTATATAGTATATTCATCCACCCTCCTTCTTCTGTTCTTATCGTAAGCTATGGCGGTTTCTAAATACAATATCTAATGCCCTCTAGCTTTAGATTTGTGGTGTTATTCATGATAACAACCAATTTACGGCGACGAGTAGTCTTCTTACCTCCTATACTCAGTTATGCACGTGCATAGGTAGTAAGAATCACGTCTCAAAGCCCGCTATAGTGAACGTATCTACGAGGAACTGGCAACGGCAATGCTCGTCTCTCATCTTCGTCAGCGGCACCGCTTTCTTCCGAGTCTGGTCCCCCAGCTCCTCCTTGACGCCCATAAGCCATTGACCGAAATAAGTCCACTCTAAGCTAGGAAACGCGGCGGCCCAGGCCTCAGTCTGCTTGAGCATCCGGTTACGATGAAGGACTTCCCACAATAAATACCCCCTCTCGAGGCTTTTTCCATTCAAGAGACGAGTCAGACGCCCCGGGGTTTCTTCAAGATCGAGTCTGGCTAACATGTCGGACATTTCGTCCTCTGTAAACGACTGGGTGACATAATATCTGCCGAAATTTTCGGAAGAGGAGAGAACTTCCCAGGGGTATGTATCGTTGTAGAGGGCAAGTCCCTTTAACTTCAGCTTGAAGAAGATATCGCGTAACTGGTCGTGATCAACCAGCCAACGACAATACGCTCCACCTTTGGTTCCTGCACCGAGGCTTAACTCCTCAAGAGACGCAAGACACGCAATTGCCGCCAGTGAGGCTACTGGCACGGAAACGGTATACTGATCCGATTGTCTATAGTCGCTTCCACCCCATGTCAAGGAAAGAGTCCTAAGATGCTCAAACCTTCCCGTAGAGAACAGCGGGATGACACACGCGTCAAGGTGCGCCGTTGCGTCACGCGCCTGCGCCTGTTCTGATACGTATAGCTTCTTTACCGTTTCGTGCCTTGCAATAAAACCCGCGATGAATTCCGCATATTCCTTGGATTCAGGGAGAGGCTGGACGACCAACGTCTCGAGATGCCAGGAAGTACCGCAATCGGCGAGAATATCTCGAAGCTCGAAATCAGGCTGTAGATGTATTGAGAGGTTCCTAAGAGGAGCGCTGAATAACGATGGAAGTATAGAACGAGGAGGACCCAAGCCACCGATCCTTAGAAAATGGAGATGAGGAAACGATACGGGCTTGTCGCTAGAGTGTTGTGGGATAAGCTTTCCGTTAATAGATTTATTTGTCAGAATCCAGGTTAGAGATTCAAGAGTAGGTGCACACGATCGAAGAAGTAAATCGAAAAACCGAGCCGGCGCAAGCTCGAAGTGTGTCTCCTCTTGCGATGGTTCTCGTGGCAGAAGCTCTAAACATAGAGAGATGACAAGGGAGCGTAATGGCCAAATAGACGGTATAGGAGGTTTCTCTAAAAATGTAACCATGGTTTGTCTCTCGATGGGCAGTCGTCTGAGCCATAGATGACGGGCCGGTGATTCCATTAGGTGTTTAAAAAAAGAAATTTCCATAGGATATGCATCATGCCAAACAACAACCTCAAGGTTGGGAAGAGCAGAGCAGATAACTCTTTGAACATCGGCACGTATCGACTTGTATTGTTGGTGAGCTTGCTCTTCACTCTGTGCCGAGCTTCCCCCTCTCATGAAGGAAATTACAAAGTCTGGGTATGAAGCCGTTGTGATCCTTCGCACGCAAGCTCCGATGGTTGGTCTTTGTTTACTATTATCCCTTCTAGATATACGCTCTTGGTCGAGCTTCGATACTAACTGCTGCCCTCGGGAGTTGGCGTAGTTGAAGTTGATATCGGCAAACTGGCTCGAACGAGCCAATTGTCTGCAGTCGCTATTGACTTGAGCTAAAGAGGCCAGAGTTGACTTGTCGCCAATTAATAGATTGACTATGTCAGTTAAAATACCGGATGGTAGTTGAAGTAGTCCGCTTTGAGATACTAATGGTTGGCCTTCCATGACACGATCTAGCACTAGAGCTCGTGCCATAACTTTCTCCCCGCCATAGTAACCTATTCTAAAGAAAGCCTCTGTAACTAAACTAGATCTCATCGTCAACTTAGTGATGCTGCGGTGGATAACCCTGGATGGTTTATAAGTCGAAATAAAGTACCTAGGACGACGAAGTCTAATCAGCTTACTTATACCTAAGGCATCAAGCTGTTGGGTACCTCGACTACAAGGCACGTTTACTGTGTAAATACCCAATCCATATGCATACAATTAGGTAAGCCGTAATCCCTCCGGCTCCGAGAGGTGAATTCTATGACTAGAAATGATCGTCATCATTATATTGTAGTATTTCTTATTTATTTTATATTCCACGTGGGGAGGTATATGGCATATAGATAATGTAGATAGACAAGCAAATAGATATAGGTATCGGTGGGTATCCTGCAGTGAATTTCCATAATAAAAAGACTCGACCATATATGACCCCAGTACAAACAATGCAACCCCGAGAAACTTGGGCCAGCCCTTGGGTATTAGCAACGCATTATGATAATTGAAGACACCATGCACGCCCGCTAAAACCAACCTACACCACCAGAGCATAAAGTGTAGTGTAGGCTCCGCTTAGCTACAAATCCTTCATTCTAGCTCGAACGGGATGGCTGGTTGTTTTTACCTCGCTTCGGTTTGTTTCGTTTCGTCTCTGCTTGCGTTGCTTTGTATTATTCATTTCATATTATTTCTCGTCCCCACTGATGATGTGACTGATGATGTGACTGATGATGTGTATGTGTACCTTGACACGCCGAGTCCGAGTTATTTTCAGTCCTCAACAGCCCACGGTAGATCTCTCTCCATCACCCGCACGCACGTTAGATAACTCGTCATGCCACTTGTGGCTATTGGTACGTTAAGGCTGCCACTGACACTAGCACTGCTTGGTGTAACGGCACCTCGTTCTAGCTCTAGCTCCAGCCCGCTGCCCATGAGCGGGCGTACGATCTCACGGGCGGCGCTCTTAAGTTCGTCAATACGCTTCTCGAACCGCCGAAGGTTGTCGCGTGAGTATAATTCGGGCGTCAACTTGAGAAAGCGTTTGCACTCGTCGTGGCCTAGATAGCCGGCACCTGCCGTAGAGCCTAGAGTACGATAAGTACGGCCTAAACTTGCGAGATTCGGCGCCATCGGTGCCGAGGCAATCACAGCTGTAGTGCGGGATGACGGCCCTCCATCACGGGATGAATGTCCTCGAGTATTTGGAGGAGCCAGCGGAGCCGGCGATGTGTTATCCGCGAGCCACTGACGAAAGAAAGACACAGCAAGCCAGTCGAGATACGACGTACCAGGCGTGATGCGCTCGCCACGAGAATTGGTAAGATTGAGGCGAAAGAGGCGACCCTCGATTCTCGATACTGTCTCTTCCAGCTCGTCAACTTTATCTTCGATGATATCGAGAACGATATCCGGAAATGACTGCCTAATACTCCGTTCCCCAGCCGGCCATTGTCCGACAACATGTATCAAGGCTTCTTGGAAGATAACCTTACTTCGGCTCAAGTACCCCAGGCGTAGATAGCTAACAGGATACTTGGCGATCTGTTTCCATAGCCTGCTTTGAAATTGTAGCAAGTGATGATCAACCCGTGGTCCTACAACAGCTAACGCGTCGTACTGATCCGCCAACGTAAGAAGCGATTTACACTGTACATATGCGTCGGCAATGTTTATGCCGTCTAGCAGCGGGGGATAGTTATAGAAAATGCGGAAGAGATTATCGTAATCCCGAAGTAGGTCGGCGTCGGCCTGAGAGAGAGACACATCTTGGTCTACCTTTGTCGGCACCAAGGATAGGCTTGCAACCGAACGAAAGAATGAATTCGTGGAATGCGTGTGCGAATGGCTTGCTTTGCGCGTGGTAGGAGTATCCGAGGTTGCGCTACCACCTCCAAAAAGGGAGCTGGACTGCGTAGAACCGGCAGTATTAAGGGTATTCGCCTCCTTTTGAACCAACATCGGTATATCATCCCCATCACTCCCGGGGTCCAATTCATATCGCCATCGTTTTCGTGGCACGGGAGAATTTACACGTGATCGCGCGACCTCATTTCCACTACTGCTAGCGCTATCTTCCCCAATCCTCGCAAGCTCTCTTGATGAGGCATCTGCTGGCGGCATAAGACTTGCTTTAGACCATTCCTGGCTGGTGCTCGCTTCGAAGAATCCCGAACATCTTGTTAAAGTATGTTTATGTAAGAGATACCTGTTCTCTTTCCCGCCGGCTTTTATAAAGATCTCGACATCGCCCGAATGACTAAACACAGGGAATTCGTTCTGTGGGATATAAGAGCTTCCGCCCGTGTGCGAGCGGTTATACCGCTTGCTCCGAGAAGACACATGGGGGCGGGAGGCGGTACGTGCCGAGACAACGGATGAGGGGCCGCGGAGGGTGAGAGGCTCGGATTGTGAGATCATGAAGACTGAAGATTACACGGTTTAAGAATGGACGTAGCGGGGATTTCGAATCAATGGTCTCTTCAGACCTGTCGATTTGGGGCCACTGTCCTGCCCAACCACAGGTGAGAACAGACTCGAATGCGAGTGCTATTCTTGCAGTTTGATAGGTAGCTTAATAGATCCGCGTGCTCGAAGTTAGATGGGAAAGGCGCAGCCGCTATGGCTTATTAAAATAGGTCGTCGAACGTTAGAGGCCAGCTATTTTTAATTGGTAATAAATAAAATAAATAAAACCCTTATAAAAAAGGCAAAAGCTTCCTCCCTTATAGCTCAATTAGATACCGAAAAAGTAGTAAAGTCTAGGCTGCGGTATTGAGAAAAGAATAAACTGTAGATTGCTAATTCTGTTGTTGCGAATTGTCCACAGCTTGAGGGAGCTGGATGGGGTAGAAAGCACGGGACAACATGCGCGGGTCCACTATCCTAGGAACATCACGAGCAGCAGATTGCCAAGTTCAGGTTGATGATTGACTGATAAGTTGTTGATTGATAGGTGTGGTAAGGACCCTGTGCGGCTGTGCAAGGATGCGCAAAGTAGTGTATGTGCTTCTCATGAGTTCGCCACGGCGGTCTGGAGTCTGGAGAATAAAATAGGTAATAAATAGGCGGCCTCTATCAACG
Source organism: Daldinia decipiens (assembly GCF_022478715.1). Taxonomy (NCBI): domain Eukaryota; kingdom Fungi; phylum Ascomycota; class Sordariomycetes; order Xylariales; family Hypoxylaceae; genus Daldinia; species Daldinia decipiens. The sequence goes on from NW_026054582.1 coordinate 228,140, forward strand.
GACCACGAGCAAAAAGTTTCTAGAAAATAAGAAGAAATTGATCGAGGTCGCGTCGCAGGTTGATATTTAGGTACCTTAGGGAGATAAATTCGATCGTACCTAATGCATATAAGCTTGTTCAGACGTCGCGCTTCCTTCTGCCGCGTCCTTGTTTATTGTATCACCCTGTCGAGGTTTGCTTTGCACGACACGGGCATGAAATTCCATTGCCTCGACACCAATGCGTGAGCCCAGAATGTGGTTCAAATCGGGAGTTAGATGCACCGCTCTTGGTTACCATCTGCCCTGACAAGCCTGACAGGCCTGATGGATGAAGAATGGACCCGGATGCAGCCATCGGTGGCCTATCGATAGGAGATTTAGTTAGCTTTGACCACTTAGAGCCAGTCGTTTGTTCGTCACCTCGACGACCTCGAAACCATGGGATCTTAATTCCTTAAAAGCGGAGGGAAGCGGAGGGGAGCTGGTCAGACTAAACTTGCTTGGATGAAATACGCCTTGCCAGATTTGGTAAGCTCGATAAAAACATATCGCATCCACGAATACATTTATTAATATGATGGCTTCAATTGTAGAAAAAAGAAGGGAGAAAAAATAAGAATGAAAACGAAAAGAAATAGTTAGGAATTATGGTTTAGGCAAGGGAGACGATTAGGTACTTTCGGGAATTGAGATGGAGGTCGAAGCAGTTCCTTCCACTGCTTCCATTACGCAGGTAGGTACGTACTTCGCATGCAATACCACATGCATGTACCTCTTTATCAGCATGTATGCAAAAACAGAGCAATCACAACCTGTATCCACCCTGCCATCTTACGCAAACGCTAATCGGAATCATTATGGATTCCATTGATTACGCCATATGTATTGATAAGCCCTTAAGTCAATATCTTAGGTTACTACTAGCCGCATATAGTATTGGCTTATGGCCGATGACGGACGGACCAAGTCTTCGCTGAAAACTTTTCGTTCTTCATAATCCAATACCAAACGCATTAATGTCGTATTAAGCTGAAGGTTGTAAATTCAACACATGTAAAAATAGATGCTCACAGAAAACCACAGGTTCTAACTCAAATTATCGACATTTATTCTCAGAACTAATATTCTACTCTATATAGCATATTGAATATAGCACACTCTAGTTGTAAGTCTGCTATGGTATTGGCTTGAATCCTAGAGATCCCACCTACAAATGTAACCCTGTTGTTGCCTAATTTACTCTTCCGCGATTTGCTCAGGCAGCATTTCAAGGACATACACTAGTATAGGAACTGCAACGACCCATACCAAGAGCTATATCACAATGACATGATTATCTTTTGAAGCAACTGAGTCATGAAGAAATCTATTGTACAAACTATGCATACAGGAGCTTGCTAGATGAATACTCTACGCCCCGTCAATTTTTGGTCCAAACCTCAGTTGGCTCGAATTCGTATAAGGGAAGCCGTTAAACCCGTTAATAGAAATATTAATTCGAACGCACCCAGTCCATACCTGTCAATTCCAAGTTACCTCTCGCCAAGCTACGCCGGCATTGTCCTACAACGAAAGCAATCAGTGACCTTCTCCTTTCAGCAGTTTAGCTCATGTCCATTTCAACATCAGCAGGGGCTATAGCGACTTGTGGGAATGTCGTAATCTCGACTGGTTTGGGTGATTCTGTAGCAACCATGGCCTCGGGCCCTTCGAAAGTTGGCGGTGACGTCTTTAGATTGACGAATGCTTGGTTTAAGTTTTTGCTGACGAGCTGACCCTGTCGCAGAGTTTCGGAGAATAGGAAGAAACCTTCTGTTGCCTCGACGAAATATGATTGAAGTCCTTTGCTTTCTAGCTGAATTTGAACGTTTGTGACGGGGAAATGGTTTTCGATATATCTCGCCCACCCGCGAGCGGCAGCTTGAATGTGCTCGCTCCCGCTAAGACGGCTCCACCCGATTCCGAGATGGAGTGTAAAATTGTCGATGATGGGCTGGCTGCTGGTATCGGCTGATAGACTAGGTGTGGCTTTAGCAGCATCGGCGTCGCGAACTGGGCTGGAACGACTGATCTGCGGCTCACTACCGGGAATCGCGATAGCGTTCATATCTAAACGTTGCGATTTGCTGCTTCTTAGAGATGGCCGTGTCTGCTGGTTGAGGGCACGAGCTTCTTCGTTCTTACGGATGTTATCCGTATTCACTTTTTCTTCGACCCAGGTACCAGATTGATTACCTGCTTCAGCCACGTACGAGGAAGGCGACTTGATGAGCGTCATACCTTCGCCGTATACCCAGCCATCCTCTGGCTCTTTGACGGGCTCGATGGTCTCCAGCTTAGCCTCTTCAACATCGAGATTGACGCCAGCCTCATCTCTGGATCGCTTACGACCTGCTGTTGAAGGGGTTGCGATTGAAGGCTGAGCCCAGGATGAAGAAGCAGCGAACGACTTAGCCCGGCTGAAAGGAGAGGTGTGATGCGAGAAGGAAGACATGCCGAACGCGCCTTGATGAGCAGCACTTGGTGACATAGTAAGAACTGGTGAGGAAGTACGTCCGAAAGAAGCCATTTTGGACTCTGTTAGCACTAGATGTTAGGTGAGATACGCAAAAGAAACAAGTTAGATTTCTGATTTCAGCTTGATAGTTTAAATCTGATGATCGTGTCGCGTGTCGGAAGGAGCGCAAGCTGATTTGCAGAGGATCGAGGCGGTTGTATCGAGGAGGAAAGGAGGGCTCCGAGATGATATACGACTGGATAATACGTGGTCTGATAATTATTGACGGCCTAGAGGGATCGGTATGCAGGTGGCCGTCGGCACGGTTGAGGATGGAAGGCTAGGAGGAAGTAGGTATATGGGTGAAAGGATCTCGAGGTATGAGCTTATGCTGCGAGATAAGAAGCTTTATGAGGATGTCTATGTATGTAATATAGTAGTGAGTGGTGTTAGAGATGAGTATGATATGTAGAAGATAAGGACAGGAAAGATGGGTGAGGATGGCTGGGTGGTGGAAGACTCTTGTAAGAAATAAGAAAGAGAGAGAAAAGAAACACTGGGTATATGTAGGGAAGTTGTATGTAGTAATAGTAGCAGCTTGCATGCGCATGGGATGAGATGGGGGAAAGACAAGGTAACAAGGATTGCTTGTGTTATGTATTAGTGCAGACTGCCCGGAAAGTTAGGACGGAAATCGGTTACACGGTAGGTAGGTAGCGTAGCAATGTAGGCAGGTAGGCAGGTGGACGAGGAAACAGAGAAAGAGGTATGTACATGTATGTAGGTAGGCTCCATAAGAGAACATTACCTTAGTACATACATGTATGAGGGTGTGGCCGCGGAAGCGTAAGAAAGAAGGTACAGAACAGAAGAAGGGCAAAACGGCACAAATTGGATTATCTTATTGGCCATGGAAGAGAAAAAGTACCTATAGCAGGGAAAGGCGCAGCACGGATACATCCATAGATAAGTGTGGATCCCGATTGGTGAGATGCAGCAACGGCTGCAGGTCAGTGCTTAGGGTGTACGTCAATTGTTAAAAGGGTGCTCAGACCACTGTGATGTCGAGAAGGATCGGACTGTCGGGGATGCAAGAGCAATTCGGTAAGGCAATGGCTAAGGGGTCTTTTGAAAGAGCTTATCTTGTTTGTGATTGGCCCAAGGTTGCTACGGTTTGATGCTGGTACCAAGCCTTAGCTTCTTGGCATCTGGGGCCGAAAAGTTCCCACAGCAACCTCATTTTTATTGGTTTAAAACAATTCCCCATCAGCCCCATACAAGTCTCGGTTAAGGGATAAAATTCTCCCACCGGTTATGTCCGTAGACCCCACATGAAAACAATCATGTTGATCGCGATTTGCTGCATCATATCTTGTTGAATGCCAAGCCCACGAAGTGATGTCGTATGTTAGGTAACAAGAGTCTAGGAAAAACTAATTAACCGACACTAATCCCATCTCCATCATGGAAGAGATATGTAAAAAGATAGGTTGCTACATAGTATGTAGAAGGATGGGAAAGAAAAAGGAATCGGCCGGGGATACGGATCTGCCGTCCGTTTGTTTCTCCTCTTCTTTGCAGGTTAGAAAACATCGTTGACGATGCTATTTCATATCCGGTTCTCCCCCCAACTATTTAGGTTCTCGTCTCAACTGTTCGCGTCATCCCTTTGTTGCATCTATGCATTAGGAGGTACTCATCCATACTCCTTATCAGACATTTTTTGGAACATGAGAGAACAGGGCCGGTAATAAGATGAATGCATTATTCTGCAATAACTCTACAGGTTCAACTATGACCAAATATACAACAAAGCAAGTCTCTAGCCGCGGTCGTGCATCACCTACATAGAATTAAAAACAGGTTTGATGATGATATGCTTGATAACCTGCTGTTTCTTCATGTGTACCTAACCATCTCGTCGGGTGTAGTAAAGCTTTGTTGACTGAGAGTGCTCACGAGTCGTTGACCCTTTAGGACGTATGATCTTCATCTAAAAATGTCCGTTCGTTCTTCTTATCAATCTTGTTCACCTTCTACTGGGCCTTCTTCCTGAAATATCGATGCCTCATAGAACAGCGTTGAGTCTTCGGTATTCTCTCGGCCGCTGTAGAGACCTCGGAATCCGGGTGTCTCCAGACCGGATAGACTGCTGGTGGTATCCCCCATTCCCCTCACGGTGTTGTACCTGTATGCCGGTCGAGAGGCTACCCGTGGAACAGGCGCAGTGTACGCTCCGTGAAGACGGCTTTGGTGGCGTGTTTCTGGGAGATTGAGTGGTGTCTGCGGCTGCGACGATGCTGGAAGAGAGTCGTTGTAAATTATAAACCCAAGTTCCGTCCCGCTTATTGGTTCTAGCTCATCCCTCCGCGCTGGAGAACCAGTCTCGGAGCTACTAGCGTGCGGCGATGGTGATGGGGACGGAGAACCACGCCCTGGAGAACGGACGATAGACTCTACAAATCTAACTGCTGAACTGACAAGTCGTCTCCTACTTGTAAGGGACTAGGATGGTAATATTAGTCAGTGCCTTTACGACCACGTGTTTTACTCACTAGGGAACCCGTCCGAACGTCAGTATGCGCCATCCGAAGAGAGGATCGTCTAGGGGGCGTTTCTGGTGGTTCCTGGCTGGAGCTGTCGCGGCGAGGCTTCACATGCATGCTGCTAGAGTTCTATCAACCGAGACCATTTAGCTCTGCTAATGTCTTCGAATATCGAATAATAGAAAAGGCTCACCGAGGGTAGTGATTGCGCATCTGATACGGCCCGTTTTTCTTTCGAGAATGGCGGAGGTAGCGTCGTTGGCAAGTTTCCCCAGGTTATAGGATGCGACAAGTTCGAGGAGCTTGGGGTACCACTTTGCGAGGAAGATGGTATACCCTGCGAGTTACTTTCAACAGAGTCGCCGCCGGGCTTTGGTGGTCGGGACGGGCATGCTAGAAGTTTAGAGCTTTCTTTAACGCTTGTGGTAGACGACCTCTTGGAGATGAGTTCTGGGGTTGATTGGTTTAAAACGTTATATTCCGTCTCGCTGCTCTTAGCTACAGGAATGGTTGTCTTGGTACGTATAGGCAATTTACCTAGAGTATCTTCTTTAACAAGATACTTCTTAAATCGAAGATGACGTTCAAACTCCTTAACCTCTGCTATGGTTAAGGAGAGTGTAGTTGGTGGTAGGCGTAACATATTGTCAGAGGATCATCACCAACCGGGGAATGGATGGGATATTGCCAAGTTGCGTGTGAGAATTAATTGGGCCAAGCTTTGCCTTGATATAATTACTCTGTGTGGTTGTTGTAATTGCTATAATTGTTAAAGTTGCCATAGCAGATATCCGAGACAAGAAGCTACGAGTTAAACGACTACCTATATTATCGTTATATATGCGCTTTACATGTATGCTGGCATCAATGGTCTTTCTTTAGCTGGGCATGAAGAAACAACTACACCGCAAAGTAATTCGAATAAAGTAACAACTTAACGTATACCGCGTTTATATGTTACAGGTATAATTAGTAGCTCGTTGATTGTAAATAGTTATGTATAGGTAAGCAACTGGGACGCGAATAGCTTTCTCTTGAACCAATTCATATGGGCTAGATTACAGTATCTAAGAGTAGTTACCTATACCAATTATTTTATAAGACGTGTAGTTACATGTATGTAGTAAGAAGAAGAAAATATAGGGTTTCCATCATCCCTAACCTCAACTTTAATACTTGTTCACTTTTCACTTTAATAGGTACTGTAGCACTACTTGGGTACCTGATCAAATAAAAATAGAAGCTGTCAGATTGCGTAAGCCTTGCGGGCACGAATGCGTAGAAAAATGTCAAATACTACCTACCAATCGTATTAAATGAGGATTTGGGTTTACTCGCACATGTCTAATAACTTAAATTAATAGGTGAACGTATTTGATTTCCGATCCTTCAACATGAGGTGGCAGCTTTAAAAGTTGAAGGTACATGTTACCTTCACAGATAACAAAGTTACGTGAAAACCTGCTAGGTGAGTTGCACCTTGTACGGTCTACGGCCTGTACGCTGTACAGCGTACCTGTAATGAAGATTACGAAGTGCCGCTAATGACATAGCCCAAGGGAAATATCCAATCCGCTATTAGCAGACACTAACGGTTTCCACACTTTCCCCCTCAGCATACGTGTACTTAGTAGTATTGTAGCAAAGTACCTTAGTCAGTACATGCGTGTAGAGTTCCACTAAGGTAGCAGGTGGCAGGTACGTACGGTACCTAACATATGGTACGTAGGTACGGATTCATATGTACAAGCCGCAAGCCGCAAGCCGCAAGTCCTTAGACATTGGACATTGGACACTGGACCTTGGATCTCCAGTTTGCTGCTCGACCTGCCACTTTTTTTATGAAATTAGTATCGACCAATCTGCCAATCTATCCGAACTACTTGACTACCTGCGTACCATCTGCGCGTTAGTATGCTCATCGCCCGTTCTTGTTTGGGCCCTTGTCCATGTGTCCATGCATGGCAACAATTGGATTGAGATTTGAATGTTCTGGTCGTGTTCTATCCACGCTGCTGCTGCTACACTGCTACACTGCTACACTGCTACGGCTACATTGCCGCGTTGAAAATTACACGCGGAACAGCAGAACGTACGTGCAGCAAGTAATTACAGACATCAGTCCAATTTCTCTACACCTATCCTACCCTATCGTATCCTACCTACCCATCCTACCCTATCCTATCCTATCCTATCCTATCCTTATCCTTTCCACCTCTATTTTCCCTCTTAACCCCTTACCCTACCGACTGGATATTTTCCGTCCCCGACCTGACATGACCTAATATTTTCGCCTTTAGAGGTGAGGCCGAGTCCCCTAAAGAACGCCGCATTCGAGGTAGCACATCTACCACTGCCGGTGGTCGGGTTTTATTAGAGGCTCGAGCAGGTACTGCTAAGTCTGAACTTCGGTTCCTTAGTGGTTAGTAGAACGAACTCCCAAAGAGAGAACAAACCTATATCCTAGGGACCACCGATGGTCTCATCTGTCGACGTTCTATCGATACGGACCGGCAGATAATTCGCCTCCCGTCGTCCTACTTTGATATCTGTCGTTTGATCATCCACCCCAAAATCGACCAGACTCGCCCCTAACAGCCTATCATCGACATATAGCTAATTTATCCATCGTCATTCCGGATTGCGGGAACAATGAATAACGATCTTAGTCTCTCGAGGGCTCTGGGTGGCCTACGCATTGCAAACCCAGACGATGCTACACCGGGCCCATCTCAAGAAGCCGACGAAGACGTCAATGTGCCCACGTCAAACCAAATCACTCCCGATACTCGTCCCTCTGAGTCCGACTCCTACACAGGACAGAGTAGACCTCAGACGGCAGAGATGTCAACCGTTATCTCCGGTATGACAGCTGATGCTCAGGGCCAAGCATCTGCATATGCACAAAATGGAGCATCACCATACGCGAACCCCTCTTCTTCCCGGCCTCCATCTGGACTATATAGTACTGCAACTGCAGTGGAACGGGATCAAGCTGCAAACTCTTACCATATCTTGAGAACAGAACCGTCTAGGACGCCTGTGTATTCGGGTAAGATCGACTCGAGAACGCCTTCGGAGTATGCGTCAAGTATCCCTTCCCGCGAACCGAGTTACCGGGAGCGACCATATAATCAGAACCGCCAGCTCCAAGCTGTAGCTGGGGGTGGTCCTTTGCCTCCTAGGAGGAGTTCGAAAGGCATGGGTGGTGGCTATGCTTCAATCCCCGGTGTCCCTACTGTTCCCGAACCTCGTGGTCTTGGGTTAGATATGCAGGTGTCCAATAGCAGCGAGGAGTGGAAAGACAGGGGAGCCGCTGTTTCGATACGGAAGGAAGTAGACTCTAATGGAAAAACTATCATGAGGCCAGTTAAAAAGGGCGTGCGAGACTTTGCCTTCGGCCGCATTCTAGGGGAGGGTTCCTATAGCACAGTATTTTTCGCTACGGATCGGCAGACTCTTAAAGAGTATGCCATAAAGGTTCTCGAGAAGAAGCATATTATCAAGGAGAGGAAGATAAAATACGTCAACATCGAAAAAGATACCCTCAACCGTCTCACCGAACATCCTGGTATCGTACGACTCTATTACACCTTCCAAGATGAAAATTCCTTGTATTACGTTTTGGATCTCTGCAATGGTGGTGAGCTCTTAGGTGTGTTGAAAAAGACAGGCACATTCGATGTAGAGTGTACGAGATTCTTTGGGGCCCAGATCCTAGATGCCATCGAATATATGCACTCGCGTGGCGTCATCCACAGGGATTTGAAGCCCGAGAATGTTCTCCTTGACGACCAACTACATGTCAAAATCACCGATTTTGGCACAGCTAGGCTATTGAGCGATCCGAGAGCACCGCAGGCTCCTCCTAGAATCGAAGATATGGGGACTAGCTCTAGGAGTAAAGATGAGGCCGACGATAACCGTGCAGCATCCTTCGTGGGTACTGCCGAATATGTCAGCCCTGAACTCCTCACCAACAAAAATGCATGCAAGGCGAGTGATTTATGGGCGTTTGGCTGCATTATCTATCAATTACTAGCTGGCCGACCACCGTTTAAAGCTGGATCGGAATATTTGACATTTCAAAAGATCGTCAACCTCGACTATGAATTCCCTGTAGGCTTTCCTCCTGCCGCGAGGGATTTGATTGAGCGTTGTCTAGTTCTAGATCCAGCAAGGCGCCTTACGATCGAACACATCAAAAACCACGAATTTTTCGAAGGTCAGCAGTTCGGTAAGGTCTTGTGGAAGACAAAGGCGCCGCGACTACGACCGTACGTTCCGCCGTCTCAGGAGCCCAAGATAATCCAGCTTAATGGATCACCCTCTAGCCAGCAGCCTTCGTCCCGACCTCCTACGACAGGGAATGGCCTCAACGGCCCTTCTCGCGCACCGGGGAGGATTATCACTGACATTCCGCCGCCATCGCAACTTGATATTGAGTGGTCACCTGTGTTGACAAGAACGAATGAGAGGATTTTGCGACTTGGCGACCTTATGGTCATGTCGTCGCCAATCCCGAACAGTCCACATAACAAAGGCGATGAGGGTCATAGGAAATTCTCTCGGTTCTTTGGTGGTAGCACGACGAAGAAGAGGCAACGGCTAGTCATGATCACTTCTAGTGGGAGGATCGTCTTGGCCCCGGCTGGCGGGGAAGAGAAAAAGACGAAATTGGAGATCTCGCTCTTGACGCCGGACTGCTCGTGGAAGAGCCAGGTGGACGCAAAGGGACAGACTGTGTGGTGTGTTGATTCGGTGAGTTTCCATGTTCCGATTTGTATATGTTTATACTTACAAGTGCTAGGCTGGCATTCATTATACCTTTGAAGATGTCAAGCCAGCTTCTTCACTAGAACCGCCTCGCCCCACAGCAGACGACTGGCTTGAGAGTTTACAGCAAGCTAGGGATTTTGCGATGTCCTCTAATCTTAGCCGTTCGTACACTAGCGACAACGCGTTTGGGGAGATGTCGTCGTCGATGTCTAGCCCAGCAAGTACTTTCGGTCCAGAAGGCTACAATATTAATGATAGGTCTCATCGCAATCACCTAAGCAAGAGCCAGGCAAGCCTAGAGGATGCAGCGAATGCGAAACGCAATCGATTTAGCAAACGGCAATCCAAGCAGGGTTTAGGCTCTGCTTTTTAGCAATAGCTGTACATTTTATAGCTTGGAAATACTTTCACGCTTGGCATTCGGTCATTGCGCGAACTCGGCTAACTATCCGTTAGGGCCTACCTAGTTTTCCCTTTCCTGGAGGCATTTCTCTTCTTTCATATGCGGCATGTTCTAGCGAGGCGTAGGCTTTGGTAGCTTTTGGTGATATTTGAAGGGGTGCACATCATGACACAACACATGCATTCTGGGAGTTTCCCTGTCACCGGCCCGTGCCTCTTGTTGGGGTATGCGCTCGGTATCTCATTTTAGATGGATTAGAAGGATTACATTACGCATAACCATACCTCACATTCCCTAATATAATATTCCAACATAAAATTCCTTTCGGGGCCCTAGATTAGGGAGAGGGAGAGGGAGAAAAGCCAAAGAATGTCGAGCCCGGGGTTGCTATTTGGTTGTTAAGGGCGGGGAAGAGCGCTCGCATAGCCGTGTTGAGGGTCTAGAACTGGAAAGGTAGATATCTGAGAAATAGGGGTCCGTAATGGACCCAATGCTTCAGGAGTCTAAAAGGACGTAACTGAATCAATGGAACTAGCAAAAGCAAGTTAGACATTCCCCGGCGTGATTAATGGTTGATATGTTGCATAGGCAGTTCTCATAGGTTCGGATTCCTATCAACGCATATATATTATAGGTTGTAATAGCGAGGTCGAGGTCGTCATGATTTCGTCAGTTGGATTCACAGGAAATAATAATGTAAAGGATGCCGGTGGCCTCCTATCATCTCCTAAGACCTGAGTGAGTTACAAAGGCTGCGAAGTAACCCTATGGCCAATCGACCTATGTCCAGATTTACCTAAATCCTAATCAATGCACAGAATCAACGCAAATCAATACGAATTAATGCGCGGACCGCGTATATGTATTTACATAGGACCTATGGACATGAGGTAGGTACATGTATCCATGTAGAAGCTTAGGTATGTACCTAGGTACCTACAAAGGTACTAGCCACATCAGCCACTTAGGTACAGGTCTATCTAAACCGGCAGACCGGGTCTTACCTTATGTACTCTAAAGCCAAGCCCATTGTTTTTTTTCTTCCCTTTGAAACCCGCTGTAAGCCAAGCCGGTCCATACACATAATGTAGAAAGTACATAAATTCTCCAATCATTCAAACAGACCGCGACGAGGCGACACGCGCCTTTTCCAACGACTATCCAAATCTCGGACCCAGATAACTCGGGCCATCTCCCCCATACAGCCATACAGCCATACCGCCGTACTGCCTATTCCCAATCGCGATCGAAACTGGTGTCGCACGCTTAAACGGTGGAGCTACAAAACTTTAGTTCCAATCAGTCCAAGGAATTAAAAATCAAAGTAAAGCAGAAACAGAGACATAACAAGGCCCTCGAATCGGGGCCAAAATAGTCAAGATGCAGACCGGCTACCGCCCTTACCCGCAGCAACAGGTGCCGCCGCCGCCGCCGCAGCAGCAGCAGCAACAGCAGCGTACTCCCCATTCGGCCGGACAGCGACGAGGAGGCATTGGTATGTAAACTTGATTAGCAAGACCATCTACTTTTTTATATATCTGGTTTAATGCTTCTGTTGTCTTTGAGTATTTGAATTGTTGGCGATTCAGTAAAACTAGCAAAGCTAGGAATCGAAGCCAGCCAAAAAACCAAAAAAAATCATATCCCTCCCCCCTCCCCCCTTCTCTCTCTCCCCTTCCCTCCACGCATCCACACATTGGATCCACTGACCATTAGTTTGGACTCTTACCACTCCTACATACATGTGTTAATCCACTAGGTTACCTATGCATATACATACACGTCGTGTACCTGCAGTTTACTGCTACTGCTACTTCTCCTTTATTGTTGTTGTCTAGCCACACTTTTCTTAGGTCATACTCTCCCCTCCATCTTCTGCTCCCCCTCCTTTCCTCTTCCCAGAGATTCTAACTAACCCCTCTGTTGTGTCTACAGGTCCCATGATGTCGTCCGGTCCTCATCATCAAGTTCCCCTGACTCAGGCGCAAATCGCCCAGCAGCAACAGGCCGCCGCCATACAGGTCGAGATGGCTAAGCGGCGCAGTCGCAAGCCAACCGATAAGAATCTCCCTGATAACATCGACGACTGTGCCGTCGGTGATATGGCGGTGAGATATCGAGAGCTTAGGGATTTTGAGAGAAGACTCGATGCAACTATGACGAGAAAACGCCTCGATATTGTCGATTCGGTAAATCGAAGCGTCAAGGTACGTGTCATATGTCTCGGCCAACATCAGATCTTATACCTAGGTACTAAACATTGCGTAGCGCTGGAAGACGCTTCGGATCTGGATTACCAATACCGCAGAAGATCAAGTCTGGCAAGGGAATGGTCTTGTCGATACCTTTGATTTCAGTTCTAATCTAGAGCCCACCTATCGCATTAAGATTGAAGGACGATTGTTGGATGACGACGATGATCTCGACAAGGATGATGATAGTGAAGATAACACGGGTGAATCTGACGACGCCGACCGCATGGAGGAAGACACGAAACCGAAGGCGAAGTCTCCGAAATATAGGTTCTCTCATTTCTTCAAGGCCTTGAGCGTAGATTTTCCTAGCAATCGGAAGGGCATCGATCAGGTCGTCGAATGGAAGAAGCCGGAGCGTGCTGGTCCATCGTCGAGTCTTCCCGCTGCTGCCGACTTCGACGAACTGACGTTCAAGCGTAGCGGAGACGAGAACCTTAATATTACGATCAATCTCTACAGGCACGAGGAGCCCGAGCGGTACGCGGTTAGCCAGGAGTTAGAAGACATTGTGGACATGTCAGAAGCTACACGACAGGAGATAGTGATGGGGATTTGGGAATACATTAAACTAATGGGGCTACAAGAGGACGAGGAGAAGCGCAATTTCCGGTGTGATGATTTATTGAGAAAAGTGAGTAGTCATCATACAAGACTTTATTAACATGCCCGGCTAACAAATGGCTTCAGGCTTTTGGCATCGAGACGGGGTCGATTCCTAGGCTGCACGAATATATTACACCGCATCTAAAACCCCTACCACCGGTCAAGCTTCCCTACACCATCCGACTAGACGAAGACTTCCACAAAGACCCACAGCCGACCGTCTACGATGTTCGCGTCGCTGTAGATGATCCGTTACGCGAGAAGATGTCTTCGTTCCTTAGCAACGCTGGTTACGCCAACATGCTGAAGGAAGCTGCTTCCCTTGACGACCAGCTCGCTATCATAATCCACGCGATCCACGTGTCCAAGGCTAAGCATGCCTTCCTAACGTCTCTTAGCGAGGACCCTGCCATTTTTGTAAGGGACTGGTTGAGCTCGCAGAAGCGTGATCTCGATGTAATTATGGGAGAGTCAATGAGAGGCACTGGTGAAGATGCTACTGGAGACGAGTGGAGAAAGGGAGGCAAAGATAGTATCTGGTCTACCGTCAACGCTCGCGAAAGCGTTACGGTGATGTTATCTAAGCAGTCTGTCTTACCGCAGCGATAGCTCCTAAGTTAACCCGTGAGGTGCTTGGGAATCAAGAGGAAGGATGGAGATGACTACCTGAGTAATAGTCAAGGCAATGGCGTATGGCGTGCTAGTTTATGGCTTAGGATTACGAGTTAGATTCGTAACCTCTTGGTGTGTAGTAGGAGAGTGGCTCGAGGAAAAGAGGTTCTATATCCCTGTATTAGTAGAATGGGCATCGGCAAGAAAACGTCTTAGGGGCTGGGTCCAGAATCAACATGATCTAGAGACAATCCACGGTCGCTCTAGGGGGCTACTGTAACCTTTGATTAGAGCCCTAGTACAGCAATCTCGTAATAAACTGATATAACATCCATTAACAAGCATTCGACTACATGCTATGTTATTGTCTTTATGCAAGACAATAATTAGCCTCGGTTTTTAATATCTTATCCCCGAAGACTTTGGCTTTAAGTTCCGGAGTTACACCCCCCAAGATGTTCTTGAGAATGTATCCAAAATTAAATTAAATTGAGTTACCTATACGAGATAAGATGTCTGCGATCTTCAAGAAGGCTAACACAGCCGTTATTACGGGCGGCGCGTCGGGAATCGGCCTTGCGCTAGCACAAAAGTGTGTCGGTTATGGCATGAGAGTCCTTGTTGCGGATTGGGACGCCGAGACTCTGGGTAAAGCTGGCGAGACACTCGGAAGCGCTGTGAGTACTGTCCGTATGGACGTGAGTAAACTGGAGGACTGGAGCGGGCTTAAGGATAGGGTTAAGAAGGAGTTTGGAGGTATGTTATACTTGCTACTAACAATACAACTCGGATATATTAGGCACAATACTGAAATGATACTAAACGTACGGGACATAGGCCAAATTAACCTCCTGGCACTTAATGCCGGGGTCGGTGGCAAAACGGCCTTTGAGGGCGAGGGAGCGGACCCGGCGGCGTTCCAGAGGATTCTCAATGTTAATTTCTTCGGCGTTGTTAACGGTACCTTGGCTCTGCTACCGCTTGTCAAGGAGAAAGCCATCGCCTCCTCTGACTACAAGGCTGCAATTGTTATCACAGGCTCTAAGCAGGGCATCACAAACCCACCTGGAAACCCGGCGTACAACGCGAGCAAAGCTGCCGTCAAGTCCCTAGCCGAGCAACTGAGCTTCGACTTGCGGGCACAATCTAACATAAGTACGCACCTGCTAGTCCCCGGATGGACTTGGACGGCACTAGCAGGCGCGGCGCCTGGACGAGAGAAACCGGATGCCCCCTGGACGCCAGCACAGGTGGCGGATTACTTGGAGAAGAAGATGGGAGAGGGCAAGTTCTGGGTTCTATGTCCGGATAACGATGTCGATGAGGAGACGGACAGGCGACGGATGTTGTGGACGGCGGATGATGCGGTGAATGGACGGCCGCCGCTGAGCCGTTGGCGGGATGAGTATAAGGATGAGTTTGCCGAGTGGATGGCGAAGAAATGAAGGGCTAGTTTGGTTGAGGGTTTGAATTACCTATAGGGGTAAGTATCGTATATTATGGACGATGCTACTATACTGGAATCCGTAGTTCAGCATAACTCCATTTTATTAAAAGAGTGGCTGCTAGGGGGGATTATGTCCCTATAGTGAAGGATATCATATCATCGAATTTGATTATGTGTCAATATTTTAATGTTTCATTGCGATTTCTCCTTGTTTTGTACTTTCGTTTGTCCGGCTATAACCCAAACGCCTAACTACATGCACACAATGATTGCCAATGACGGCTGCTTGGTACTTCTACTGTTCAAGCCTGATATCTAAGAGTCCTTGCTGCTAAAGCGAGAGAAAAAAAATCGAACCGTGGTTGAAGCTACTTATGGATACACGTAACACCTGGGTCTGGACCGGACCCTGATTCCGTCAGTAGTACCCCTAAACCGCTAGCTGGCGGGTCGGGGGAACGGGGTTCGGGGGCATATTCCTGATCTGCTTGATGAGGAACTCGCGCTCGTCGATGAACTGTTCGTCGTCGGTGCGGTCCTCGAGGAAATGGGAGAGGAAGTTGAGGAGCTTCTCGCGGTTCATGAGCAGGATCTTCTGCACGGCGATGGACTTGTGGGGGTTGGCCACGAAGACCTTGAAGACGTGGAAGCCCTCGTACTGCACCATCTTGCGGTCGCTGCGTAGCAGGTTCATGCAAATCTTGAGGTGCTCCCCGCGGTCGACGTACGCGGTCATGACGTTGTAGTTGGACCGGTCGAGTAATATCTCACCGAGCAACTTGATCGACTGCCGTTTCGTCACGTAGCTGTTCGACTGTACTAGGATGTTGTTGTACTTGTCGAAGAAGAGCTCAAAGTTTATCGAGAGGTAACGCGGCACAAGCTCTTTATGTTTTGTCAGGAGTTCCTAGAACGGCGCCTATTAGATAATGTCTTATAGTCTTGTATCTCGATATTATAATTAGACATACTCTGAATGTTGTGAAGGCGTCAGCAGCAACCTCAAACGAGCTCTTATCGATCCAATCGAAGAATCGCCAAAAGACTCCGTTGCCGCTCTGTGGCCGTTCCCTATCAATTGCCGTCACACCCTTCAAACTAGAACCGGGCTCTTCCCCATCGTCGTATAATATAATGGCGGCGGCTGCCTCGTTCTTAAGAACCTCACGAAGTACAGAACCCGCGGGCGTTGCGCTCTCCTTGTGGTCGTAACCTCGACACAGCTCTAATAGGATTTGAGGTTTATTATTCACTACGTAGCTCAATGCGACTGGATCTGTCTTTGGCGACGCCGTGGGGGGTCGGAACCGAAAGACGTATGAGAATATAACTTGGGTGTCTTTTCGAGACTCGAAGGGGAGGCGGTGTAGGGTTTGAGCTAACAGGAGGAGAAGGTCCTCTTCTATCAGACCTGTAACCAGCTGGTATACTTGCTCTGGGGTACTATCTACGTCTGCGATGGAATATGTTAGTATTATACGATAGGTCATGAATTTGCGCGGGGGGATGGAGGAGGCAAGTACCTGGCGTTCCTTGAAGTATAAGCTTCATCTGACTGAGCACCTTGGCAAGCTCTTCGGCCTGTAACAGGACATCTAGTTAGCATATTATATAATTGGTATAGTGTTAGGCTTATGTACTTTGCCAGGGGCGTCAAGTTTGAGAACATGGTCTCTAGCTTGCTTGGGAAGATCCAGAGCGTTAGTCCTGGTTCTGCCCCTCGAAAATAAGAACGACATGGTTGTGATTATGTTAGGTAGTTATACGTATGCGTTTGCGTATGCGTATACGGGTAGGCGCATCTATATCGGGAAACTTTAGGGGAATGGAAATCCGAATTCGGTAAGAGGAAGTTATAAATTCTTGGACCGCAGGTTGTTGTAGGTGTTGTCTGTTCTCGGTCCTAGACCTGCTCTTAATTGACGGGAGATGGGGCGGTTTGAAGTATTCTAGTCAACCAAGATCGTCATTGTACTCGTGTAGGCTGATTGATTCGAATATGCCCGACGTCGTTATCCCAAAACTTGGTCTACCTTGGTGGTGAGGCCCGAATGGTGCCATGTGCCATGTGCCGCTTGCTGGTAATTGTTTATCGTAAACGTAAATCCGGGGATCGGAATGTTTATTTACGGGGCGGATAACCTCAGCTGAGGCCCTAGGCTAGCGTCACTTTATGTATTCAGGTATTGTACCTCGGTGCCGGTATCTTATCTTTAGTAATCGAATAACCCTTACTTTCATATTTTGAATGGCGGGGCCTTGAAGCGCGATGCACGTCATTAAAATACATAACATAATAATTCCTAGACGAAAACCTCGATATTATTGCAATCATCACCTAGCCTGTTTTGATGCCTTCTATCTTCCCTATGAGTTCCCATGGTTTTGAGCAAGGTGTGAGATGGATCGTATTACTCACTAAGATACAGTCTTTTAACTTAAGAAACTCATTGGCGCATTTATCTTTGTGGACCGCGTTATAATCTCCCATGATACATTTTCCGTATACCGTTGCCTATAAACCACCGTAAGCTTTAAGACCCTGTGATATAGGATGTACGTTGATCTGTTAAAAATATAAATATATATTACCTCGGTAGAGCATCGTGAAACCGCAGCAGCGAATTTCTGAATTGGCCGTTGACGTGCTGGCATTTTTTCTAATACGCGCTGGTAAAAGCTGAAGCCGAAATCTTTACAGGTTTAACCGGTTTGGCCAAGTTCTCGCTGTCAAATACTTGTAGTCGTCCTGTTATGTAAAATTCCACATGAGATTGTTCTTTCTCTACCAAGGTACGTCAATATGCAATAAAAGGATATGCAATAAAATGATAAAGTAACCGTTTGATAATTCGTAGGTACATCAAGGCGTTACATAACTGGAGCCCCACTCATGCAGTTTGCCAGGTGGGGGTTGGGTCCGAATATTTCGATAACGCGACGCGATGAACCTCACTTCCATCTCTCAATCAATCAATTCAGTTATCGCAATCAATTTCAAATTGTCTATACCCACTACAATCTCTCTTTTCTTTGCTGAATTATCACATTCCCTAATCAATTGTCTCCCTTTTCAGTCATGCTCCTCGTTTGCCGACTTACCTGCGATTAGCACTTGCATCGATCCTATTCCTCGAAATAGTTCAAAGAATTAAGCTCAAGTAAGACGATGCTCGGACTTACGAGTATCGTGACTCTGTCGCTGCTCTATCATGGCTCTCTCACATAGTCGCCAGTCTTCGACCTCTTCCGATATTTCTGATGAATTTTCCGCCCCGGAGTCCATCCCTGAATCCACATCTCACCGCTCCATGGTTCCGCCTGCCATATCTCCTCCTCATGTCTTAGCTATGGAACGCGATAGGTATTCCGACGAAGGTAGGGTTTTTCGTTTCTTAGGTAGCTATATAGTTCCTTTCCGCTAAAATAACTTTATAGACATACGTATTCTGTACGAAATTGTGCTCAAGGCTGAAGAGATCTTATCCGAGCTCACGCCTTCCTCTCGGCTACCAACTCATGCTCTGTTTAAAGCTTATGATGAGATTCTTCCAAGGCATAAGCTCGACCCGGACGAAGACCAGCTTATCAGCAAGCTTGTATTCCGGGTTGGAGGTGTCAAAAAGGCGATTTCGCTTAAAGAGAAGTTCAAGGTAATCATGTCGCAGATGGAAATTACTGTTCAAATGGATGGGTCTTCGGCGTATGAGAGCGATGCTGGAGAAATTTACATTGATCCTGCCTCCTCTCACAAATCCCTTGGCTTTATCAATGGTGATCATGTAGGCGATGATTATATTATCCTAGAGGACGACAATGATCGACATCTACATAATGCAAACAACCAGGCTGACCTCTCTGTGATCGAGCAACACCTCGAAAATAGCGCAATCGCTTTTCGTAAGAAACACAGGAATAAATTCTCTGCTACGAGCGCTCTTCGACAATGGCAGAAAAAGTCAGCATTTATTGCCAACATTTGCGACCAGTTCAATGCTGCTCGGCAGGCTGACTTGGAAGAAGATGTTGGGACGAAGTTCGAAATTTGGAGAACTATCGCTGCTGAAGTGGACAATGTACCACCCCAATATCTGCCCCCTAATGTATATTCAAAGCGGATCGAGGGAATTGCTGTCCGGGCCCATGACATCCACGTTACTAGAACTACACTGAGATGTTGGCGGCAAAGTGCAAAAGAGGAAGGCAGCAGGGTCCGGAAGATCGAGGAGTCGACAGACCCTTTGGAGCGTGTCGCGGCAAAGGCGCATAAATATATGATGCTATCCCGTGCTTTTGCGAATTGGTCCAACCGCTGTGAGGAAGAGTCGGAGAAGGCACAGATGGCTGCTAAGGTCTATGAAATGAGTTTGAAATCTAAAGCATTTGGACTGCGCCAGCGTCTGGGCGATAACATTCATGAAAACGGTGCTCATGGTGCTCACTTCGATGCTTCTCCCTCTGCTAACCCGGGCAATTCCGAAAGCGCGCCAGAAATTCCTCTGGCTAGTGATCATGCCGGGTTTAATGTTGCTGTCGAGCCTTCTGGTTTGTCAAATACTGCAGTCGGAACCTGCGAGAGAGGATCTCCCGAGGCTTCTACGAGAGTTGCATCTTCTAAAAACGACCCGGTCGATACAATAGATGAAATGGATGAAATCACACTACTTGCGCGAAGGCATATTCTCCGCATGCGCTACTATGATGCCTGGGAGAAATACACGGCGGAAAATTTACAGAGAGCCAGAAATTTCCGTGCAGAACAGCAAGATGGTCACATAGCCCATGTCATTCTTATATGGCGTTCCCAAGCCGAAAAGGCATCTCTAGAGCAGGAAACGATGCAATACAATGCGAAAAGGACTAGCTACTATAACAAGACAGTAAAAGCTCTCGACACATGGAGACAAGACAGCCAAGAAAAAATGCACGGGCAAAATGAGATGCTTGAGGACTATGCCACACGAGCCAACTTCTACTATAAAGCTACCAGGATACTACCTACTTGGCAGAATGCAGCTGAGCAAGCTGTCCAACAGCAAGGAGTTCTCGAGCTTTATGCAAATCGAGCTGAATATTATTATAAGGCTACAAATTCGCTTCCCCTTTGGAGAACACAGACGCAACATGTTGATCACGAGGGGAAGAAATTGGCGACCTATGCTCGGCGAGCTGATTATTATTATAAATCTCGAGGTGCCCTGTTGGCATGGTATGCTATTTCCAAACAAAGGCGTAAACGGAGGTTAAGAGAGGCGCACTTGGAAACCCGTCGTATTGTGAAGAAAGGCATGGGGGAACGGTGTATTGCACAATGGCGTGAAAAGCTACAGCCGAGCTTCGAACGGCTTGAGGTGATGGATTTACTCCTAGAAGATGTCACCGCGGACCAAGAATCGAAACAACTTGTAGAAGCACTCGGAACGTGGCGTGAGAAGGCACAGCAGAGGGAGGAAATGGGGTTGATGAGCGATGCAATGGTCGAGGGGAAATTTTTAGATCAGTGGAGGGATCAATCAGTATATCATCAAGAGCTGGAAGTTGAAGCTAAGGAGCATTGGAAAGAAAAGACGATGTCTCGTACGCTGAAAAATTGGAACCTTAGTTCCCTCCAAGTTCAGAATCGACCACTCATAGTAGCAAACGCGCTGGAAAAGAAGGACAGGAGACTGGTGCGAAATGGGTTTGAGAACTGGTACAGCCGAACAGCAGACAAGCTTGTTCCTATCGAGCTCGAGGATGGAAGCTATAAGAGTGTGGAACAAGTGGTAGAAGATGCTCAACATCAGGCCTCACTAAACCACGCGCGGGGTTTGTTGGATAACTGGAAAGCTGCTGCGAAGGGTAAGAATGATAATATCCAGCAAGAGACATACACTCCCACCCCAGGAAGACCGCGTCTCTTCCTAGGAGGCCTGAGTCTGCGGGAGACGACAACACCATTAGCACCCTTACCGAGTCGAAATTGGCGAGCCAGCGAAACGGCAGTGAAGGGGTCGGCAATCGCAGGTAGAGCCAGTCGTTCTAGTCGCGCTGCGAGGAATCTCAGGGTCTCATGGGCGCAATAATTAGGTTGGTCCAATTGACAATATCATCGACGCTATGGGTGTGGGGTTTGTCTTGTTTGAAAGTATGAGTGGAATCTTCCATGGAATAGGCGCAAATGGTATTTTTACATAGTGATACCCCTGGATCTGCTGGTTCGAAAGATTCAAAGATACCTAACTAATAATAGAATATACGAACTTTTGAGCTGTATTGATGTTGCGTAGATACACAATTATCTTTATTAATTGACTAATTACCTAATTAAGTACGATCTAATGGTATGAACGGAAGTTCAATATTCCTCTGTAAATACCTAACCTAGGTTAGTATATTTGGAATATGTATAGGTACCCACAGACTGAATAGGCCATTTCTAAGGGTGAGAAGACAATGCACCAGTTACTGCATTCACCTTTTTAGATTGACTTTTCCTTATGCAATATCGATGGATTGATGCTAATTAGATTCATTAAAGTGCTTAAGACAGGGATTCGCGGCCCGTCCCACGTCATACTGCAGCCGCAAACCGACGCGACATAATTATTAACATTGCAGCGACGACATCTGACAACAGGAGAGCACCTGCCGTTTTCCCATAACCCCGTTAAGGCTGCCCCACGCTCAAAATACATGCACATATCCTAAGCTTGTCACTTACAATCCCTGCCAAATACATAAAGCGATGATCCATGCGTAGATCTGCCTTCCCTCAAAGCACTATCCTACTCGGCGCTTCACGACTCTAAATCTTTAGACATGTCCATATCGAGCTATTTGTGACGATAGTATGAAGGCAGTCCTTCCAGGTCAGCCTGAAGCCAGTCTTCAAGCTGTATCGACAGGCTATTGGGACGACAAGCGCGTCATCGTTTATATCACCGGCAATGCCCTCGCGATTCTATCGGACCCCGAAACCATCATCCAGACCATATATGACAACGATGAGCGGAAATTGGATGCTGTATCCTTTGATGAATGCTCGGGAAAGATAGCTGCGTGCACGGATGCGACCGTGAGGATATACCGGCCTTTGAGCCATGGTGATGATGGTGGTTTGCCCAAGGTTATTCTCCCCTGTTTTGCCAAAATAGTTATTGTGTAAACTTGGCTGATTGTATATAGTGGGCTTTACAAACGTCTTTTGAAGTCGATGGAGGTCCAACGCCCATAACTCTGTCCTGGGGAAGCGCCGAGGAGCTCCTCGTTGCGCGATCATCTCTATGGCTTTACGATACAACGTCGACGCCACCCTCTTGCCATTGGCAGCAGGAACTAGCTAGTCCTGCCAAAGCAGCGAACCTATCATACGACTCGTCTTACATCGCGTCTATAGGATATCACGATCGCCTAGTAAAAGTGTGGCGGCGGCTGAACTTCAGTTCGGAAGAAATACAATTTGATTTTGGTTATCTTTCGCACCCGCGAGCAGTAACCAGTATACAATGGCGCAAACCAATTTACGTCGACCAGACGATCGAGAATGTGCTATACACATTTTGCGCCGACAATGTCATGCGCGCATGGACGGGTGCAGATAGTTCTAGTCGCCAGTCGCTACTACATCACTGGGGGCAATTGGATCTAGCGGCAGCAGTGCGGGATGGGCGCGAGACAGGTAAACAAAATCCGGTATGGGCCTTCATCTTAAGCCAGCGAGATCTCGCCAACGCTACGGAAAGAGCCGTCCAAGAGAGAGGGGATGGTCAAGAAAAGGAAGATGTCGCTCTTCAATATTTGCTCTCCATTGCCAACAGAGATACAGAGATTTGTGTCGTTTTCGATGGACGCGGAAGTATGTCCTCCTGGGCCTTGGAGAGTATAAGTAACAAACTCAAGGGTACTAGTAACGTGGATAATGTCGCCTATGTTAAATCGAAAGACTTTGATTTCTTGGGCTCGTCCGCGAAGGAATACCACGTCGAGATTCTCAGCTATTGTAACAAAATCTCAGGAAACCTACACATCTTATTTCACCACTTTGATGGAAGGATAGAAGTGTTCGAGAGCAGCATTGCTGATTTCCTGGACCCGACTTCCAAGGCCAAAACCCGACTAATCCCTCGTGCAACTTGGTCTGGGCATTCTGCTTCGGTCAAGAAGATTGTACGAAATTTTAGTGGTCGTGCCATTGTATCGAGGACAGAGCAGGGCGAAAGTATCGTCTGGCGACATACTCCTGGTCCACTGGGAACAAAGCTATTACGACATAATGTCATCCCCGAGAAGCGACATATACATCGAATATGTTTAATTAGAGGAGGTCGTTTTGTCGTATTTCTGCATCATGAGAGTATTTCTGTTTGGGATTGCACTTCGTCAACGC
The DNA here is from genome assembly GCF_022478715.1 of Daldinia decipiens. Taxonomy (NCBI): domain Eukaryota; kingdom Fungi; phylum Ascomycota; class Sordariomycetes; order Xylariales; family Hypoxylaceae; genus Daldinia; species Daldinia decipiens. Next base: position 251,632 of record NW_026054582.1, read on the forward strand.
ATACGCTGCTTGCCGATCTTAAATATCACGTCCGTGGCAAGCCCCTTTGTATCATTGTGCTTCCCCGCGAGCGGGTAGATGACTATTCGGTTGCACATATTGCGACTGTCACCTCGGAGCAGGAGGGCATAGTTTGGGAGCTCCATCTGCCCATGGAGAAGAATAATTCTGCTAAAACGCACATTAATAGCCACAAAAAAGGCCTTCGAGAGTTTTGTACGTTCAAATTAGAAGACGCTGGTGACCTGGCCTATGTCTTACCGGTTGATCCCGCTGGTATATCACATGCTATATCTGGTTTCTTAGACGTTTTTGCCCGGGATGTTGCCGTATCGTACACTCACGGCGGCCGCGTTGAATTTTGGACTGCCAGAATTTCCAAAGAACGAAGCCAAGTTGAATGGCTTTCAACATCTTCAATGGAGACTGGCATCCCAGAACCCGTATTGGTCAGTGGCAGCACGATGAAAAAAGCTGCTCTCGCGAATGCACAGCGCTCAGAACTGACGATTTGGGATATTCGAGGGGCCCGGTTAGAATATAAGCAGGATTTTGAGAATCATAACCCAGTGCAAGATCTTGACTGGACGTCTACACCAGATTCGCAGTCGATTCTGGCCGTTGGCTTCCCATATCGCATCCTCCTCCTCTCACAGATGCGCTTCGACTACTTAAACAAAGGCCCTGCTTGGGCGCCGGTCCGCGAGATTAATATCCGAGATTTCACACCTCATCCCATTGGGGACTCAACTTGGCTCAGCGATGGCAATCTAGTTATCGGTGCTGGCAACCAACTATTTTCGTATGATAGGACTTTTGAGATAACTGACCGATTGATCTCGAGCGCACGCGTACCACACCGTAAAAATGGGACTAGAGATCTGTTTAACGTTATTCAAAGATTAAATGGACCATTGCCAGTCTTCCATCCTCAATTTCTTAGCCAGTGTATACTCGCAGGGAAACATGGTGTGGTTCGGCGCGTGCTCCTGGCTTTAAACAACACGCTGAAGTATCATATAGAGGGCGAGTCGATCGACGATTATCTAGGCTTAGATCTAGCGGATTTCTACATACGCAAAGTGAGTAAGACGAATTTCATTTAAGAGTTAATTTGCTAAGTTTTTAGGGGTCAATGTCCATTGGCAGCAACGGGTCGTCCTATCTCATGTCCCAGATGTCGTTCGATGATACTGATGAAATATTCACGGAAGACATCGCCTTAGCTGTCTGCGAGAAGCTGCAACAGGTTACTATACCCCAACTTTCGGGCCATGAGCAGATCCAATTGGTCGATATCGTTGAATGTGTTGGGGTTGTAGAAAAGCAGCGTCGATCGATGGATGAGAATGGTGCCAGGTTCATTTTATTCTTCCGGCAGCACGCGCTAAGAAAGGGTAGAACCAACGAGATTCACATGTCGTGGAGGGAAATTAACTGGGCTTATCATTCTACTAGTCAGGATATTCTGACAGACTTCGTATCCCGCCAATATCACGGCACTATGTTGTGGGAGAATGCCAGAGAAAGCGGCATGTTTATGTGGCTTGCAGATGAGGCCGCCGTCGTAAGCTTGACCACTAATAGTGTTGTTGATTACCATCTAATCTATTTAATAAACAGAAGGTACAATTCGAAATTGTGGCTCGTAACGAGTACACGAAAAGCGAGATGAAGAATCCCGTGGATTGCAGTCTCTTCTATCTCGCCTTGAAGAAGAAGACTGTTCTTCAAGGTCTCTGGCGCATGGCGACTTGGAATCGCGAACAAGGAGCAACGCAACGGCTCTTGGCGAATAACTTCGAGGACCCTAAGTGGAAGACGACGGCTTTGAAGAATGCATACGCTCTCCTTAGTAAGCGTCGTTTTGGTAAACACCCCCTTCATATTCATGAAGCACGCAAGTACTAACATGAGATGTAGGATACGCGGCTGCCTTCTTCCTCCTCGCAGGCCACTTACAAGATGCGGTAAATGTGTGCATCAACCAAATCAAAGATATCCAACTCGCTATCGCTATTGCGAGGGTATATGAAGGCGATAATGGACCCGTATTAAGGAAGCTACTGGAAAACGAGGTCCTAGCCCTTGCGGCTCAAGAAGGTAATCGCTGGCTAGCGTCGTGGGCTTTCTGGATGTTAAAGCGGAGAGACATGGCGGTCCGCGCTCTTATTGTGAGTTTGTATCAAAATTTATTTTGCTACATAAAAGCTAACCCCTTGAAGACGCCCGTCTACACACTATTAGAAACACCAGTCTCATCAGACAACTTGAAGGCAAAACTCTTCCTGACAGATGACCCGGCCCTTGTTGTATTGTACTCCCAGCTTCGACAGAAGACGCTGCAAACGCTCCGCGGGGCATCCAAGGTAATGCCAAGGACAGAATGGGAGTTTGTCTTACACAATGCCAGACTCTACGACCGCATGGGCTGCGACCTCCTCGGCCTAGACCTAGGTAAATCACCAAACTTAAGATTTATCTCATATTTCGCACAGACGGTCTCGTTAACTGCTATATAGTTCGCAACTGGGAATTCCTCCGGCATGCTACGCCGACGGCTCCAGATCTTGGCGGTGAGATCGATCCTAGTAAACTCCTACGACGCCGCAGCTCGCTAGTTGTCCAGGACATGCCTATGTCGCACGTAGCCCGGACCGATATGAAAACCGGTGGCCACGGCGTCAAGCCACCGCCCAGCGTCTTCGAGGAGCCCGATACGAATTCGCTTCTGGATAGTTTTGGGTTCTGATGGACTCTCAGGAGGCTAGTTTGCGTGGAATCTTGGGAATTGCTCTGTTCTAATAGATGTATTGCACCAGCTCTTGAGAGCTAGGATTTGTTCGTGCTTATAATAATTAAGCGAGTAAGACGTTAGTAGGGCGAGGCAGCGGGCGTTTTAGAAGTGTAAAAGTGTATCTAATATAGATCACATCCTTATAGCTGTGTTCTTTCCAGAGCTCCGTACGTAGACGAGTTCCCGGGAGTTAATGAAGGGCTGGTAAGAAAGGAGTGTATTTGAAAGTGAAGTCGATAGGAGTCGGAGAGATCAGTTCGAAGCGAAGTCTGTATCATAATATGATGCTCTAGTTAGTATTGATTAGCAGCCAAAACGTCAATATGGGTTATTAGTTGGTGTTCGTTGAAGTCTAGGACTGGTTCAAGATGTCTAATTCCGATACCTAACTCACATAACTTGTATTTCGTCAAGTTTCTTTTCTGGAACTAATCGTGGTCCCAGTCCAGACATCCACCTATCTCACTTCTGTTGCACCTTCAGCTAGCATCATAGCCGAGGAACATAGACAGTACCTAGTAGACATAACCCAAGTGGCAAAAGGACAAAGCAGTCGTCTACCGTAGAGATCCCTTACCATCCGGGGCTTCATTAACTCTCTACACCGCCTATGAGGCTTTTGATAGTTTCGCGATGAGAAGCCGAGGCATCATAGTGATAGGTTGGTCCCGCCGTTCCATCTTCGTTACGAGGAAAAGGGGTATCATGAGGTGGACCTAGAAGACATAGCAACTTCGTTGTTATGCAAGGAACCATGAAACTAAACTATGGGCACTCATGGATGTTTATACATATGCCGAAAGTATCCTTTTTTCTAGACGTCTCATCCATAATCCTAATATGGTTAAGGTTCGGAAGACATTTACATACATCCCAATCTGGTGTTGCTTACTTTGAGTAGGTAGATAATATAATAGGTGTAAGCGTAGCTAAATGAACATGTGTGTGTACATGTACTCAGTGGCATATAAGTATCTAGTTATAAGGGTTAGGCATTCAAAAGTTCTGTATAGCTTCAAATATTGCAAATAGCGGTTCATCGCTGAGTACCTAGTAAGTTCATCCCTACCATCCAATATTCCGAGCGCACCTCAAGGCAGACACGGAAGTGACCTCGTCGTTTTGATATCAGTAGACATCATCGTAATGGGAGGCCTTAGACAAGCCCAAGCCCATCCCATTGTATGTTGAGCACCTGGTTTAGAAGCGATATGGAGAAATCTCACCACGGTACCGAATATCGCCACGGCATAGCCACGTCGGCGGACCATAGCCAGGCTCGCATTGGGGAGTAAATTACTACGAATGCATAATGACTTCATGCGTTATCTTTCTACTCGACAGTGACATGGCTACCTTAGTTACTAATGATCACTGTCTAATATACCCTTCGACAAACCACCATAGTATGTAAGACTTAATTATAGTATATCCAATATATTCTACTATTAACTTGTAATAATTAACTTTGAATTTATATAACATCGTAGACAACAAATTGGGATTTCACCTGTGTTGTAGTATCTTTGGATCTGTTGAGCACAAGGCAGAAAATAATGGTGGATTCCTTGGCTACACTGCGGGTTGCGGCCGGAGACCCGAGTTTCGCCCAAACAGTGTACACCATGTAACGGCGACCCGAAGATGCTAAGCAGCCGAGCTCAAGTCTACAGAGATCTTGGCTACTCGGTAAAGTAGGTAAACCTTTCACATGCCCGGGGGTGGAGGGGCCTGTCCTGAAGTCAATTTCAGGGTTGTTTCGTCGATGCGAGTTCTTATAAGAAGGGTCGTCTATGTAAAATATTCCAAGGTAGTTTCTACATCCCTCACTACAGTCGTGTAGGATAATGAGAGATAGCCTCTTCTCCCTTTAAAGATTCCTAAACTGGTTCGGTTCACAGATTCTTCGCGATACTTGTCAAAATGCGATACGGATTACTGCTTTCCTCCCTTCTAGGGCTCAATGGGGTCCTAGCGGCTGGCAAGGTCCCCGTTGGTATGGAGGACGCCTTGACAACAGCAAATATGCCTGCTGAGTTCCTCGAGGATGTATATTTCGTCAATCATGTCCCCCTAATGGCTCTACAGGCCGACCCGCGTATCTCTTACGCCCTATACATCCCCAAAGACCATTATAACCCGGACCCGAGCAAAAGCGCCACTCCCAAGAAACTCCCCTTGCTTGTTTACGTCCACGGGACCGGTCGGAGCACAGTTGCTATCTACGATGAGCTTGTACCCTTTGCCGATTCGACTCCCTGTGCCATCCTTGCTCCTCTTTTCCCCGCCGGCATGGACGGCCCTAACGACCTCGATTCGTATAAGGAGCTTAAATCGGATACACTCCGTTCGGACCAAGCTCTATTGCAGGTTCTCGACCAAGTTGCCTACCGCTGGCCTGGCCTCAAGATGGAAAAGGTGTTTATGATGGCATTCTCTGGTGGTGGCCAATTTGCCCACCGTTTCATGTATCTTTACCCGGAAAAGCTCGCCGCAATCAGTATTGGTGCCCCTGGACGTCCTACATTCATCGACGATACCCAGAACTGGCCCGTTGGAACCAAGGACGTGAAGACCGTATTTGACAAGACTATCCAACCGGCCGTCATCGGAAAGCTCCCTATTCAGCTTGTCGTTGGCGGCAATGACACTGTGATCCACGGAGACGAGGCTTTCTGGGAGTGGGAGAAGGAGACTTTCGGTGGCGGAGGACTTCCTCCTATGAACAAGACCCGTCTCGAATCGATCAAGGAGCTCCGCGCGTCTTGGGAGGAGCTGGGTATTGAGACTCAATTCGATGTTGTCGACGGTGTGGCCCACAATGAGAAGGGTGTCCGATCGGCTGTCTTGGGATTCCTCGGCCCTCAGATCAAGAAAAGCTATTAGGGTGTTGCGGAACGACTAATGACAACTAAGTTGAGTTATTCTAACAGCATAAGGAGGACATGAGGGGGGGTTTTGAAGGGGATACGAGAAGGAAACAGAGGATATAGATTTTATAAAAGGGGCGGTTACACTGAAATATTCGCTGGAGTCATGGTTCTAAATTAATCACATAGCCTAGCTCTAAACACTCGTAGCGCTTGATATTCGTCCTGTACATATAGAGTTTCATGACTTCTCTTTTTAATAAATCGCGAGACATACCTTTTTAATCTATTCATGGTTCTACTGTTGATCGCGTTCAAGATATGATATAATAATCCAGTCGGAGTAACAGCCAGCTTTAGAGTAACACTAAATAAGCCTCATGTTGTAAATCACATTTGAAGGATGGAATTGGATATGCTATGCATTTTTGTTTACATGGATGTCGAGGCCGTCAGTAAAAGTTAGAATAGGGGGAAGGTATTACTTCGATATAACTTGACCATATATGTGAAAATAGCTGCATAGGAGAGGTAGTAGAGGTAGGTTGATTGACTACTTACTTAAACTAAGCTTCTTTACGAGCGAAGGGGAAAGCCTAACGTAAAGTAGGTACTTTACTAGGTTATATATACTTCTTACTAAGATGCCTCCTCGGACTGTACCTGATAGCAGTCCCTCGGCATCTACCTCAACAATAAAGTACGTACCAGAGTAGTTATCCGAGCACGGGATTCGTTTTCCTTCATACTAACGTGTATTATATAGATAGGATGAAAAATCTTTCATGACTACATTAATACAAGCAACTTTAGTGACTTACGGCTGCACACGTAATAAGTGATGTCGGCCTTTTTGACCAGCGTCCTCTAGGAAAACTTAACTTATCGAGTAGTTTCCACTGTGCCACCTATATATAGCCCCAAGCCTTTTTCTTTTTCTTTCCTTCTTTTTTTCTTTTTTTTCTTTTCTAACTTCACGGGCCTTCCCCATTTATCAACGCCCTCATGAAGATACATTTTCATTGAAACTAGGGATGGGTTGAGAGACTTTCGATAGTGACTCGTGTTTCAGCGTAGTGAAATACTGTTGGGCAACCGGACCAAGTAAATTACATAGCAGGGCGGCTCTATCTAACGTGACATGGAAAGGAGTAGTGGATAAGCGGCGTAGAAGTGTGATGATTTTTCGAGCATTGGGCCAAGCCTACGATGATTCATTCAAGACTTAGTTCAAGCCATTCGTCTTCGATATGTGCCTATGTGCTCTCGCTAGGCTGGTGTACCAATGAATACGAGGTCCCAGGGGAGTTTAGAAACTCTGGGATTATACCTTATTAGCTAAGGGTGAGCGTATTTTAATACCACATGCTGATTCCTAGATGTATCTACTTAGATATCCTTAGGTACCTAATATAGTTAACCATGTCTGTATCAACGACATCAGCACCATCGAAACTCCGTTCACATACGTCGTAATTGCATTGATTGCGTGGCTGTCGGCGGTCAAAAGGCCAGTCCGAGACGTGCCCAGGAACCAGCCGAAGTGGCCAAGACACCCGCTAAACGGCGGCGGTAAGACCAAGCACTTAAAATAGGTACCGGCACGGCTACGCTCCGGACCGTCTAAGGACTTACAAAAGTTAATTCAGACTACGGCGATACGGCCGTTAAATTTCATCGGACCCGAAGATTTATATATGGTAATAATATTATAATACCTAAACCACATATTAACCCATAATGTTCAAACGTCCAGACGGTTGATTTATTTCTAATGAAAGTGTGAAAGGTTCGGGCCAAATAATTTGCTTCCAAATACTAGTACGTAACTCAAATTTATCTCAGATTCTTGGTTGTTCTACTCTACTACATAACTGCGACTGAAACGGAGCTGTCGGATTGCTAGGCGTCTGGGTTATCTAGTAGTTGAATTCTCCCAAGAATACTCCTCATATATTTCAGAGCACGTCATTAGTTCTGTTAGTAATGCAAGAAGGGCCGGTGAGATACAGCCGTCTCTTTGCTAGGGGCTAAGGGATGTTTGACGAGGAGATTGGTCAAGTTTGACCCGTTGTTATACAGAGGTAGCTTATGGAGAGCTCATGGAGAGGATGATATGGCCCCTTGGCCAAGAAATTAGTTGAGAGGGGGTAATGGATATCTTGCGGAAGGGTCAAGATATATTAGATGGCCCTTTCCGGTGTTTTTGCCATGAAAAACCTGTTCTCCCAACTAGATAGTCAGCTTATACTAAGGTATTCTTGTTTTACAGATAAATATGGGTTTCAAAATCTGCCTCTTGTATTTCATGCTCCTTTCGGTCCGGGCTCGAGACATCCCTATTAATATAAGGAACTTCTACGACTCGGTGATGGCGCAGGGGTCATGTAGGGAGCCGCTGCAGTCGGGCTTCTATGATATGGCACATAGTAATGATAATAGTAAGTATGGATATCAAAGTGTCCAAAACGTCTACATACTTAGACCCTTTACTTAGGCTTTGCCTATTGTGGCGATCATATAAGTGATTACGGCATCATCTACCTGCAGGGTAGAAACGGAAAGCTAGCAAACATGGACATCGACTGTGATGGACTCATTGACAAAAACGACGACGGCCGTTGCGATAATGCCAATTCGACTCAGAGTATGACTGCTATGAAGCGATACGTTTCTGCTTACAAGAATGGCGTCCCAGATCTCAACCCGTTTGTTCACGTACGTATGCTCGAGGTTTCCGCTCCCCCCTTTTGGCCGTCTTAGGTCTTAGGTCTTAAGTCTTGGGAATCCGGGACCCCGAGCCGGAGAAAACCTCTATTGTTCTCTGGGGAATTTATAGTAGCCCTCAGTATTACGTCTGGGCAAGTAATTGCTGACTTTAGTGGTTGTAGGACTATGTAGTGTTCGGCAACACCGGTTTTAAGCCTGGCTGGGTAACGTTCGACCCTCGGGTCTACGGCATGGAGCCCCTGAGCGTGATGGCTATCGTGTGTAATAATAAGTTGGTATGTATATTGAGTTACTCCAGTAAGCCTATGTGTCTTCTTAAAGTTGACCGAGGAATAGATTTATGGTATATGGGGAGACACGAACGGTGATGATGGTTTAAATCCTAGGGTCGGAGAAGCTTCCATCTCAGTTGCTACTCTCTGCTTCGGACACGATTTAGATGGTGTGATAGGTTTTGATGAAGAGGAAATTCTGTATATCGGGTTTACTGGCGCTGAAGCGGTTCCAGGTACAGATGCGAACTGGAGAGCAGCTGATGAAAATGAGTTTCAGTCGAGTATTAGGAGACTTGGTGACAGGCTCATTCAGCGGATCGGTTCGTATTGGTAGACCACGGAGCTTTCAACTCCTTGAAGACCTAATCTATGCTGGTGGTTAAAGAGACCGGCTCATAGCTCTTCAATCTGGCTGAAGGAGTTCGCATTAAGATGGACTGGTATTTAATCCCTTCTAAGATTTTATATTCTTGAAAAATTGTATAGGTGACTCGCAGCGCACTCTTCCCGATACAGGTTCTAGTATTGCCCATCGGGGTTAACGCAACTCGAGAAGTATTGGACTCGCTCTATAGTTTTAAACTAACGAAAGAAAGAAAAGTGTCCGTGGGTATTCATCCACACCAGCGAATATTTATATAATTTCATCACAATACGCTACCCGATATCTGGTTATCTCTTCTCGTACTAATGGGGGAAAATGAAGGTCTATTTAACAAGGCCTAGTTTAATTAATATATCAGGTACATTCTACATTACATAAAATAGCCAGAAGTAGCGTAAAATTAGTCTCTCATAAGCCAGATGTGGCATAACCCCTTTCCCGCGGCCAACCCCCTATTTGCTTGGTGACAACCAATTTACCATGTAATGCCCGTATTACTTAAACCTTCGTCCTGAGATTGGATATCTCTAACTATGAGAAAGAGTATTAATATAGAAAGAATCGGTGGCCTAAAGCCTAAGACTAAAGCGCCTGAGCCTCTGAAGATGTGGAAGGTCAACTACCACGGACAAGTTACTAATCGGATAAGAGCTATGATAATCTCCTATCTTCATTCCGCTTCTCATTTGTATAACACTAATTTAACGACTGAACTGTGCACGCATTTGATATTTTAACGTGTACAGATATACTTCAGATAGTGTGAGACCTCGACATACTAAGTTTATTCTGAAGAACAACTAGTAGATATTGATAAATATTAATAAGTACTGAAGCTAGGTATCTAGATAGGTAGGTAGTCACAATGAATTCCATGCCACGGAATGATGGTCCCCGAATTATTCGATCGACATCATCAGCGCGGGAAGAGTGAGGCAATGACTAGACATAGCCCGATCATAGACCCCGGATCCCGGCAAGGGAGAATAACGCCATACAGCAACTCATGGCGATTCCCCAGACTACCGTTCTCAAAGGAGTGATCCTTCGGTTTTCCTGTCCCCAAATGTAAATCCACGTGTAAATCACGCGAGCCGCCAAATAACCCAAGGTCAGATCATTTAGTGCTTCTACAGGGAGGCCGGCGGCATTGCCGGCCGTCACGGCTGCGGCGTAGACGCCGAGATTTTCAAAGGCATTGGCCCCTGCTGATTCGGCGCGTTGTAGCCGGCCTTTTAACTGATTCGTTGGGTCAGCGGCGCTGAAGCTGGTATATGCAGTAACCCCTGCGACTTACTTTCTTATCAAGTTCAGCGGCCTCAAGCTTCGACGTGAATGAGCGTGGATTGTTCGGGTCGAAGAACTTCTTACCCGGTCCCGTAAGACCTGAGTACACTCGCGGTAGTAGGGCCTATAATATCATGTGCAATTGAGATTAGCGAGGGGGCGGATGGCGTGCAAGACTCGAGAACACCTCCTACCAAAACGACTGCCGCCGGGATCTGCGTAAGGTGTTAGCCCAAATATCTATCTCAAATGTCTAGGATTTAGAACATGTGAACAACCCACAGTGAAGTAAGAGATATTTTTTTCGAAGCCGAGATACGAAGACATTGTTGGTTGCTTTTCGGATTACCTGGTGCAAGACTAACATGGGTTTCAATTTCAAATTCTACGGATTTCTTTAGAGTTGATTTTATACCTTTCATGTTACCGGGGGATTCGACACCAGCAATGCGATCTCCCAGTCTCATTACAAGTTAAAAATGGACTATTTTAGTGGAGCTTAAGCAAAGGATTTTAATCACTTAACCCGACTAGGAGGACCTTTTGTTGTGTTTAGGTAGTTGGCTAACATAGTAGCAGCCGGATTATCCCGTTACCCCGTTACCCCGTGCTCCACCTCGCCGAGATGATTCAAGTTGAGATGATGAATAATTTTAAACTGGATCAAAGGGTAGATTAACAGGTAGTTAGGTAGGTAGTTAACTAGTTAGAAGTCAAGATTCCTGCGGGATCTATACTTACTTACTAATTCTAATTGACCATGATACCCCCCTTGGAAGTCATTGATCCGCTTTACTTCGAGCTGAAAATTATTAATATCATACATATTGATATTGTACTGCCAAAACTAGAAGGTTGAACTGCTTGACCCCTCTGGCTTATAAACTCGCCCGAAATGGATTGCTAAGCTGAGATGTTGATTGATACGCTGTGCATCTCAACCCGGTTCATGGAGCAGTGATTACATGAGACAGGCGGTTTACGTCCAAATTGTCGAAGGATCAAGACTCTGTCAGCTATTAGGGGATATGCAGGCAGGAAGCAGTGCAGATAAATAGCGTCTCCATGCGGTTGGTAATAGCCCCACGCGATGAAAGATGAGAATAATGGCGATCCAATGAGGTGAGAAGCGATATGTCGACTACATATATCTTGTGAGCCGCATTGCATCTGACCTACCGAGCATGCCGTCAGTACGCGCGCTATATGTGGCTAGCTTATGGTAATATGATCTAGGCATGTGCATACACGTGTGGTGGACGGCGAAAGTCACCTGTGAAGATTAGCATGATCGAGTCCTCCTACTCGAAATCAATTCATTCTGGGTATCACAAGCTATCATTTTCTACCTCGATTTAGTATCAGAAAATTAAACCGTTGTTCGTTGCGAAGCCTCTAGCGCCCCACACACGAAAGATGATGCTAGCTTTAAGAAACAGGCCGCTAAGAAAACATCTTATACCAAGTCATTAGGACCTCCCCAATCTCCCCATAGATCATTCAAATCGGAACCGAGCATTTCGAAATTGAAATCGGGATTTGGGATAGGAAGTGTGTTAGAATCGGAGGTTGATGGTAGTAGCCACGGCATTGAGAGTGGTAAGCCATCCCGCTGCTGATATGACGTGCCCGGCATCTGAATAGTAGGTGTTGTATCCATGGGGAACGGTGTGATTGACTTGGGTATCTGTTAGTAATTACGCCGGGAAGAAGGGCTTATTACATACCTTTGCTCGGTTAATTGGGTCTTGGCCTGTCTGCGAGGAAGTCGAAAGAGGTTGTGGTGGTTGGGAGGAATAGGGTGGAATTTGAAATGCGAGCAGCTTGTAATGCAAACTGATAAACCGTTCTGCCGCAGACGCCTTGGCTGCCTCCGACGTCTTAATACCCATATGCGTCTCTAAAAGCCCATAAGCCGCGCACATTGACGAGTACCCCCACGGATCGTTATTGCCACATCTCAGCACGTGGTCTTCTTTCATAATAATGCACCTCTCAATTAGTCGGAGGGTCTCTTGTGAGTTATACATGACCAGGCTGGATGAATCTATTGGGATCATATTAGTGTCGCCGTAAGGTGAAAAAATAAGAAGAAGAAGAACATCGCATACCTTTCGGCTGATGTAATGTTACGTTGCAGAGGTTGATGACCGAATTCATTGTATCTTCACGGAGGAAATAAAGAGTCCGAATTCCTTTTTGGAACAGCCGATCATGCATTATAACCATGTCTCGAGCCGCAGTATAATAAATGAGTTCCGCGACCTGGTACTTTGAGTTGAATTTCCTAAGCTTTAGGTATGGTTGATGAAGTGGAATAAGATATTGTCTTAGTTGGAGATGTAGTAACGTATGTGCTAAGATTGGCTTTCGCGAGTGCTCCGGGTCTTTTCCATTGTCCGAATCCCACGATGGTAATCGGTCGAGCTCGTGAGTAATCATATCACTATATTGAAGGACCTGCTCCCATTCAAGTTCTGTTGGTGGTCCAGTCAAAATCTTGTTCAGTTCCGTCCGAAGAGCGAGACTCTGACGACTCAAATGTAGATACGACGTATATGTATAATCGTGAGCTGGGCGTGAAATAGGCAATTCCGGGGAATCTTCGTTAAAGCTGTCGTCATCTATATTTTTAGGCGGGTCGCAGTCATTCTGTACTGTACTCAAAAGCGTCGGAAGACCTTGGTCAAATGATGACTGGACGTCAAACTCGACTATAGTAGCCCATATTCTTCGTCGCATCTCCGCAATATATGGGGATACTTTCCCTACCACACGATCAGGGTCCTGATGAAGTCCTACTATGAGACTATCACGGATCATTGTACCAGATGTAGTCCAAAACCGCTTCCTCTTGATGAGATTCACTCGCTTAGCGAGATAAAGAAGGCAAGCGATTTGATAATGGACGAGTTTGCGGTGTTTCTGACTTTGCCGCGAGTACCACTCATCACATGCCTTGATCCATTTCTCAGCCATCTGAATCGAGCTAGATTTAATGCCTACAAATTTGTTGGACGCTTGCATATCCAAACAGCAGGATACAGAAATCATGGATAGTAAGAGGGCGGTAAACGAGGCGCTGTTTGTCTTGGATGGGTCCCAGAATGTCTCATACTCGGCTTTGAAGGTTGGTATGTGAACAATGCGATGAATTTGCTCGAACTGATCTAGATATACGGCGACAAGGGAATCTGTTTCTTCTTTAGAAGGAAGAAGTGACTCTAGACCAACGTCAGACTCGGTAAATTTCTTCTCGCGGTCCTGCTTTCGCTTTCTGCGATCCTTCTTTTGAATATTGAGGGGTTTGAGCCACTCCTCGGCTGTCTCTCTCATGAAATGAAATATACCGGTAAGTTCCTGGAGGGACGACCATGCGTTGTGCGGGCCAAAGTATTTAGTCTTGAAGTCATGCCCTCGTAAGTTCGCGTATTCACACACCTCGACATTTTGCGGGGTGCATGTGGGATTTGAAGGCGCAGACGGGCCATCTTTGGCAGAGTCCTTCGAGGTTGATGGCGAGGCCACCATTGTGCTACCATCAATTGATGCTTGCTTTGATAGAGCACTTCTCAGTTGGGCAACCTCGAGTTCAAGTCGCCGAATCCTGTCATGATCACGTACAGCATCTCTGAGCACAGACGGCTCAACCTCGCGACGGGTTGACGGAGGATTCGCCGAGTGACGGCGGGCGTCGGGACTAATTGATACGGGAAGAGCAGAATGAGCAAAGGTGGGTTTCTCGCCTGCAGGGACCGCTGTTACGCCGGGTCTCGACTCATAAGTACACCTCTCGGGTGTCCCGGACTTGATACAACGATCACAAGGCAACTCCCTAGAGCATGAAAGTTTTCGGCGGCGGCATTCTAAACATGAAAGCCTCACTCTTTGGCGCTTCCGTGCGGGACCTTGCTGATGATCATCTTGGTCTTGGTCTTGGTCTTGATCTTGGTCATGGTCATCATCCTCGGATGGCTGAGGCGCGTTACTGGCTTGAGCATCAGCCATTGTCCTGGAGGTGAATTCACGGTGATATGATATGGTGCGAAATCTGACTAGGCGGTCGGTCAAGCCAAATCTGCTAGATTGATAAGATTGACTGAGAATAGATTGAATTTTCTTTTTGTTACATTAGGTACTTAGACATTGGGAAAGTCGATGAATCAATCACAAACGCCTCTAAACTGGAAATGGCTCGGACTTCCGAGGCCCAACTCGGATATCGGATTTAAGTGGCTAGGGCTTCTATTAGTCAGATTAGCCAGATTAGTCAGGTGACTTGAGAATTACTATGTAAGAGTACCTAGTACAAAGTACGGAATAGGTATTCCGGCTGGCCGTACAATAGGTACAGCACCTATGTGGGGTAAAGTTTAAGCTAAAGCTTAGGATGATAGGTATGGTTTAAGATGTACGTAATGCTGGTTTCCATAAGCTCAAGCTGTTATATTTATACACAAAGTAAACAATTATATAGTTTTTTAAACTAAATTTTATTAAGCATTATATTTAAAAGACACAAGTATAATTGCATAAGCTATGCGTTATGGTTTTAATATAAGTTAGTTATTGAGATAACTTAAGATAACTTAAGATATGTTTGCTCGTGGAAGATCTATCCTTTATACTGTACCGCCGGTACCCAAATAACAACGAGACAAAGGCTTCTATGCTCGCTGTGGATATATATAACACCCCTTGGTAGCAAGTTCTCCTAATCGTGTACGGTGTAATACTGTATATAGTATTCGACTTACCAAATCATGGCGACGCAAGTCCGGCTCGTTGAGTTGACTATATCGTTCTCTTTCGTTGACTGGCTGATAACCAACCGCCGTCGTACGCCAATCAAACCCTTCCTTGAGATCTTGGCCGACCATTGATCGACGATGGTGGTTTTACCTTGCGTCGCCCCCTTACCTGTTTTCTTTTTTGATGTCTTTGCAAAATTATGCATGTCGTCTCGGGAATGGAGAGCTGCTCATTACTATAATGTGAGAGACGCGACAGTCCCTACGCTTTTACACGTGGGGCTGCTATTGTCGTTTTGAGGCCTTACCTTAGAGCAGCAGAATACATGTTACCCTCCTAGCTGTGGACGATTAGGTCTCGTTCTTCGAAACTCGAGAATTCCATGGGGAAAAAACGACGGAAGATAAAAGAATCCCAAGACGCGAATAGCGAACACTAGTTGGTAATCCCTCCAGCGCCGAGAAGCTGGTGAACGTCTGGAGAAATGAGAACCCTTTCGCAGGGGCTGACTCCTATTCTTAGGGTATATATCTACCTACTCAACGCACCATAGAAAATCCATCTAACTAGCAATTTAAGTACTAGAATTGAGAAGGAACAAATCAAAAATAAACCCGAATTTAAAATTCGTCCGAGAATTATTTGCCTGGTTGCATCGCGTAATGGTGTGTCGCATAGAAGCATGACTGTGGTCACCGAACGTGGGTGGCAAGTTTCCCCTTTCATGGAAGCATGGAAACATGGAAGCATGTAGGCAGCGGCTCAAATAGCGGGGGCGAAGAGCAATCCCTTCTAGGCGGAATGTTATCGACATGGGCATACCACATCGGTCACCACTCCGAACCCTAGTAAGGGTACAAAGAGTGGCGCGACGTAGCCGAGTGTGACATGCCGTAGCGAGCGTCATTGGTTAGGTAGGTACTGATTATTCGTATGTAGAACAACCCCCCTGCCCCTCCCATGTAGATCGAGCTCTCATGATTCAGTGTTGACGGGACTAACGGAATTGACAAAATTCCATCTTTAAAATCCGCAAATCAATCTCTTAACTCCTTAAGCTCCATAGCATTAGGGATACCGTGGCAATATGACGTTAGGATTGTCTTGTTCCATGGCTGCTTGCATGTGGTGTTCCCACCAGTGGATAAATTGGTTGAGCGTACGATCGGAATGTTCATCTGCCATGCTGAAAATTCCTACGGGCCACCTAGACCGAATTTCAAGGGCCATATAATTTGGCCGGCCATCGCCTTCTTCGACTTCGGTGATGTCCCTGAACAGCTGAGCATCGTCGGCATCCAATGACTGTCTAAACAGGCGGAAGACTACTTCCGCCACGTAGTAGTTTTGCCCCTGTTCCCATAATCCTTTGGCGCAGAGTAGAAGTGTTGACCGCATAGCCTCGTGGGCCGCCGAACCCTTCTCAACCAATGAGACATCTTTCAGAGTGCCGAATCCTAGCAGAGCTAGTAATTGAACGAGCGTGATATCAAGAGACTCGAATCCATGGCGCAAATAGTAGGCCCGCAAAAGTGTCTCGAAACAAGCTTTTGAATGCTTGACAATGATACTGGGGTTCGCTTCGGCATGTATATAACCCATCTGCATGAACGGTTCGAAGAGGCTGATGAGGAGTACATGGTAATGCATACTAAAAGCCGTCAGTAACGTGATTACGCTTGGAGAAACCGTTGCAACCAATAGACGACCTTACTGTATCTTGAGGTGTGAAGGTATAACAGCATCTTGTGCTTGGAGTGGCTTTGGTAGATTTTCATACCAAGTTGAGAGTCTCTCCCTGAACTCTATGGCAGCATTAAGAGACATTCGGTTGAAGTTCCTTAGATGGCTAAACGATAGTGCCGTAATCTCATTCATGATGACACGGAACTGAGAAATTGCCCTGAACACCAAGCCGTTAAATATAGGTATCGGGTCGCGGCTGAGGGGATATTTAACCCATATTTCTCCGTAAAATGACGAGGTATCATCGATGTCGGGGAGTGGACGATTCGGCGGGTCTTTAACCAGTGGCGGTTGGAACGTGTGGAAAGTGGCGAGTCTAGAGTAAGCCTCAGTATAAGTAGCACTATCTAGGCCTACGTGCCGGGTGGGTGAGGATAAGGGATCTTACGCTTGCCAATTGAACAAGCACCACGCTGTTGTTCCCGCGGCGACCTGCCATTCCTTACTTTCATCCGGGCTAGGGGAGAAAAGAGAGAGATCTCGAGCAATTTCGATGGATTTGTATGTATAGGCCCAGCTTATTTCGTCAATACCATTGAGATTGCACGTCAAATTGATAATGGCTGCCGCTTGAGCTGTGGTAATCGTGGGTTGTGCCTGTTCGAGTTCGAAGAGCCTGCGAGCTTCGGCAAGAAATCGATAACCTAGGTTATCGGGAATCCAATATTCAGCCCTATTCTTCATCCGACTATAGCCATGCTTCACGATATTAGTATAGGCAGTCTAAAATGCTGTTTATATAGAGGCTTTCTTTACCCATGCAGCACCGAGAACAGCATTCACTAGCAGGCGGGAACAAAAGCGCTTGTTGCCAACGAACATATCATCAATAAACAAATCTTTATGAAAATACGGATGGAAAGGATATATAAAAACGAAATATATCTGTAAAAGCATGCGTAGCATCGAGTTATCAGAGGAAACTGTTGTCCAGCTTGACACGCTCATAGACGATATTCGAGGATCAACGAGTTCGACGGCATGATACGGCACAAGATACATCTTCTGAGACTCTTCCGAGACGTCTCTTAGTGTTTCTATGTATGTTTGTGGCTGGTGCGACTGTGTACCCGCCTTCTCATATACGGTCGACTGGAGATATGGATTATGCCATTGATTCAGGAAAGGGGGCATCTCCCGGAGGTACGGAAATTCATACCGGAATCGGAACTCTGGCTTGAGCGAAAGTTGAAGCAGCAAATCACCGTCTTGGACAGCCTTGACGATGGTTTGCGCATCTTCGCCCATACGCAGTCGTTGCAAGACTTGGGCAGTTTCTTCGTCAGGTCGAGATCGCATGATCCCAAAGAGATCCTCGTACGCTTGGCATTTAATCTCGAGGTCCGTCAGCTTGCGTTTCTGCGCTCTTAGGTGTGTTTCTGTCGGGAGTGTCGTGTATTCGCAGGGTGTTTGTCGTTCAACGCAGACAGAACATCGCGGTCGTTCGGCAGTGCACTACGTTTCAATCAGCTTCGAAATAGGTATGTTGATGAAGCTAGGAATATTTCGACCTTGCTCTTCCTTTTTCGGCAGGACTCACAAGCCGCTGGAGCGGCTACTCGTTTTACACGATGTTGGGTTTGCGATAAAATGTCCACGCGAGGAGGGTTGGGGGAGTTGGGCAAGAGTGGCCGTAGAGGATGCGACATACAGAATACGCGCAATACAGGACACTATTTGTTGACTAGTAGAGGTATTATAATTGAAATTCCAAATATATTGGGGCGGTTATTTTGTATAACAAAATTCGAGAAGAAATTGCTGACCCCTACATATGTTCTTGATAGCGAAATGCTTTTGTTCCTTGTGTTTGACGTATACTTGATTATATTATTCGACTGTGCTAGAACCGGGTACATCTAACAGTCAGGGGGCGAGATCTGTGAGCCTAGGTGGTTTGAATGTGGCGTTTGCATGCAAAACAGAGAGAATGCAACCGGGACAGGCAGTTTTGAGACCCACATGATGTCCTGTTTCTTTGGCAATATTTGGTAGCGGAGATGGAAGATACGTCGTTGATGATTATGTTTTTAAAGCTTCGTTAGAACTGTACACAAAAACTCATCTAAGCAGACTAGGATGGCTAAGGGGCGATCCACAGGTAAGCGGTTCCTACATCTTAGATATCTAGCAGGGAGTCTTGGTATTATTCAGCCCGAAGCAGCCTACCCAAATAGCTACTATGGGAAATAAACGCTCTACTGATACAATAAGACGATTTAATGATACGGAAATTTAACCAAGCTATCTATTGGGTTTCCTGGTTTCTTCTAATTGGTGTGGTTGTGAATACTGTACAGATATTAGAGATCCATTATATCGTACTTGAAAAATGCCCCTTATATGGATGGCATAACGTTCCAACCAGGGTGTAGACTAACGAAAGCTTCTTACCAAAAATAAGTTTCTAGTATTCTGCCATTACAATGTGACTGCTACAAAGATTCGCGTAGACACCTACCCTTTAAACATCGTGCCAGAAGAGCCAGTCTCAAGCAAAATTAGGGGGTGATTAATGCAAAAATTCCATTTGAGGAAGCTTAAAAATAATTATTCTGACGTACACTGGAGAAAATGATGGTTGACTGTGTCCACTAGATACCTATTATTAGGCTATAATATAATGCGATAGCAATAGGTTGGACGGACTCACTGACGTATATATTGTATAAATCATGGTATAATACTTTTCTGGATCAGAAGTGAAGACGTATGCTAAGTGGAACAGAGAAAAGAAGATCTCCCTCTGCCTCTGCTGTTTTATTGCCTCAAGTTGTGTTCTCCGGTATCATAATCCCCGTATGGACCAGCCGCTCAACAGGAGCAAGCGCCGGAAGCATACAAGCGGCAGTGCCACAAGATCGAATACAGCTCCACCTAATTTCCCGTAGGGCTACTATGGTAGTGTCTTTTTCGCCTTTCGCGGCTGCATTTACGCGGATGGGCGAATACTATGTGTGTAAATGCTGTAACATTTGGCCACTTCCATCCTAGCTTACTCTGGCAATCTATTGAGTATCAAAGCGAGTACCGCCTCGAAATCCTTCCCATACCCGGAACCCTCACTACTTATAAAACGTCGCCCCAACGCTATTCCAATGTCCGAACCGATCAATCTTAGATCTAGGAGGTTAAGAAAGCAGAGAAAACCTTTCAATATCCCCAACTCCGTCCAACCTTAAGGCAATTTGCTTAGCGCTCTCTTCGGTTATGTATTTCGGTATAACCGCATAATCGCACATGCCGTCTCAACACCATCATGAGGTGGACTAAGAAGCATGGTACCAGCTTCGTTGTTCCGCGGGGAACCCCAAGCTAACCACATGGACCTATGGCTATACATACTGAAAGCATCCTTTGTTCTAGATGCCTCATTTAGAACCCCAACAAACAACTAGTTCTTAAGCCCGATAACTTCCTCTCGCAACGCATCTGCTATGGAACTCAACGCGTTTCTTTCGGTCGCAAGTTCCCTTTCGCTTTCCTAAAGACCCGCTGTCTGCCTCCTCTTCTTGCCGCCTCTGGTAGCCGCCACGCAGTTTTTCTCAAACCTTACCACCTTTTGAGTGCCTCTGACTCTGAAGTCATCATCACCGGTAGAAGATGAGTTGGGTTGGCTCTGCCTGCGTTTGCCCTGCTGTATAAAGTTCACGTCTGCGTTACCTTCTACGTCCTCAATGTTATACCCTGTTCGCTCAATTGGAAATTGTGGCAGCTGAGAGATTTATTGCCATCTTGGTGACCTAGTTGTCGGGCTATTATTCAAAAGGGTAAGACGGAGACCTTAAACGGACGGGGAAAGAAGTCATAGAACGTAACAATAACGCGGAAGAAAATATGATCATTTACAAGATGGCCATCAATACCGCTAGACTTCGCTGGAGCGTTCGCAGCAGGATCGAATTGGTTGGAGCCACTGTTCGTTCCGATGATTCCTCGTGTAGAGATTCCCCATCCCAAGATATGGAAGTTATCGAGGAAGTCAAATTCCCGAGAACCAAGTTCCATATATGATTTCTGGGGAGCAAGACCGTTGGTGCTATCACGGGGATTATACAGGTCTAAGGGGTTAATATGGCATTCTATCATTCCCGTTCTGATGCCTGTAAGTTGGTGCCAGGCAAGCAAATGGCTCTTCCACAGCCAGGTGTAATTGATCACCTATTCGAACGAGGTGTGGGCCGTAACGGCTAAATCTGCTTTTGGGGCCTGTGGATTGACACAAATATACCAATGTCATTAGCCAGGCTATTTAGCGAGGTTAGCTAGTCGGATAGAAAAAAGAATACGGGGGGTTTAACGACAGATAATGTTATACCACTTAAAAGTCGAAGATCATGCTTGGTTATTGGCTAGATATTATGCTAGAAGCAGCCTGTATGGTCAAATTTGAGAGTACAGACGTGTTTCCAAATCCTTTCTCGAAACTAGGAACTGTTGACTACGTCACGATGTGGCTAAAAGCCATCACAAATTCGAATATATAGCGATCCCGGGGCTAAAAGTAGCAAACGATGAAATTTGCTATATTCGTCAATAGTGGCATAGTTATACCAAAAGTTTCTGCCGACGAGTGACGCAAAGTAACAACAGCAATCATTTACAAATATTGAAGTAGTTACGTTGTACGTTACAATAAAACCATGTCTCAAATGACTAGGTGCGTCTCCACATTCGGAGGGCATTCCATCACGATATATTGGTCAAGAATATTGGAGCAACTGGCTATGAACGGATTATCCATATATCTTATTCTGGTACTACACTTGACACGAAATCCGTATCTGGTAGAGGATGCATGTAAGTGAGAGTAGGAATAACTTAAGATAAAAACAAACCACATATGTAGCAGGTCGATACTTCTATTTCTTGAGATACCGCCTAACTGGTTAAAAGCTACCTTACTAAAGTATTAACTAATAAATATTATCGATGTGGTAATAAGTTGGGTTTCCATCTGGTCGATCTGTTACGGATATCAATATCTCGAAATGGAAAACCCCGTTTGAGATGAAAAATTATTTACCCCTCTAAACAACTTCTTTTCTGCTTGGTTTCAACCTTGAGTTGTTATATCGTGGTCCTACATGTAATGAATGCTGTAGACGCGCCATTATCGGCCTAGTCATTAAAGGTAAGTATATAACAAAGTTAATCTACCCGCTTCATTGTTGTCCACTCTCTTCTTTGCCACATCACATGCTTACCTAAGCTACCTTTGGACTTTTATGTTATTATTTTATTATTTAAACGTATAAATAAATATGAATAAATATGAATAACTAGTATTAAACTAGGTTTAATATTACATCTTTATATATTTGTATAAAAAAAACCCCCCGGTTAAGCTAAGAGTTTATTTTCTTAATGTGACCAGCCTTTATCCACTTACTTTAAGTACCTACCTACCTCTTAGATAAATAAATAAGTACCTAAACTTAATGGCAATTCTTACTTGGCAAAGTGAAAAAAGCTCATTAGAAAGTAATAAGTTTCAGCAAATCCCTAGGATTTCTTTTTAGTAGCGGATTCTATATACATAACAATACCATACATTTCTCGTTGGCTATGTACCCTGTTGCAACGCCATGTACAATATGACCAAATCTATACATCTTTAGTAGTTTGTCTATTGAAGATTTTGGTCTCTCTTTATTGGCTATTCGGAGCCGGCTCCGGAAGGGTTTGCAATCTTCCTTGTTAAGCTCCACGTTTCTATCTATCTCCTTGGAAATGATCGAGTCACCTAAAATTCATGAAACCTACGATTGATTGGCAACCTTTACGTCTGATTGGTTCTGCTATTTTCAGCTGATCTCTGATTCTCTCGACTATTTCGATTAACTAAGCACCTGTATATCGGGCAGCAAAATCGCATATGCCGCGTTCTAGATATCGACCAAGTTGTGTCTTATGGAGCCGAGGAACTTCAAGAAGCTCGCACCAGCGCCGGCCTCACCTAGCAGTGGTGAAACACCTAGCCAGACATCTTTATCTATACCTGGTCCCCGCAGGAACTTAACAAGGAATGTAAGTGAGGTTCCCATACGCCAACTAGGAGGATGTCTTCCACCCATAACACCCTCCATCATAGGCATGCTCCCCGTGTAAACTAAAGAAAGCCAAGGTAAGAACACCGCTATGATCAGCATGTGTCATGATGCTCCCTAGAAACTCGAAGCTAAAGGTTTCGCAGTGTGATGGAAACCGACCCATGTGCGGGAGATGTCAGAAAACCGGCGATACGTGTCTATACGAAGCGAATAAAAGGGATATCGGAAGATTACAGCTACTAAGTGAGCACGACGCAGCTAGATTACAGAATTTTGAAATAGTGTTTGGGGTATTGCAAAATGGGACCGACTATGAAGCTGCCGAACTATTTTCTCAAATAAGGGTCGGGGAACCCATTGAAATGCTTGCGCCTAAAATAACTCCTTCTCTTTTCCAACCTTCAGCTTTAGCATCGTCCCAACAAGCAGCTTTTGTGTCCGGTTCGGCAACTGCACACGATGGGTCAGAAGGCCCTTCTTCAACAGTAGGATCGCAAAGTTTTATGGACCTCCTATTCGACCAAGATGGTTGGGCCCAGCCTGTTGATGGTATTAACGGCTATGATCCCCAACTAGTCCAGGAAGAATCGCACGACCATGCCCCCGACACCATCCAGAGCGATGGCCAGCAGTCCTATTAGTTCTAATCTACTACCTTATACGACTATCCGACACCTCTCGATTCGATCTCAACTTCTTCGAGATAAGTTAGCCCGAGAATCTCTAGCAATTTTCCATTGTCGACCCGTATGAAACAGAGCGACGGCTTACAAGGCTATCGACGCGTTTTCTATGAGGAATATATAGGGAATAACTTAGAACAAATTTGAGCGTTAGCTGCCGCCGTAACTCGAGCAAGCCAGATAGAAAGGCTTCGTGCTAAGATGGGACATAACACTTCATAGTAAGCCCCTTTCGGTTTGGAAGAATACTTAATGATTCGGCAAGCGGACAATTTTACTTCAAATGATAGCTGCTGACTTTTAAGTTCTACTTAGTTGCCAATATTCGCAAACCTGGTCTTACTCGGTTACATCGGTAGCTGACGCGAGGTTCTTCGTTCTTCTCGTCTTCTATTATCACATATATAGATCTAAGAATGATGGAGGAGGTAAAATATACCTAGATGGGGATTAAATATAGAAAACGATGTGACAATAGTCTGGATACATATCGGGGCTGGGTTGAAGATGGGCCGATGGTCACGCGAACATACCGCATTGCCACCCCGTGTAGGCATATTAGATGGCCAACCCGAACCTCGAGATCTACATACCCAGGAGAATGCCGTCCAAAAAAATGACCCACACTCTGGTGGCTAGTACATATGGGGTATCTTTTTGACGCTATTCTGCCTAGCAGGACGGCTGCTTTTATGCGAATATGTACGCAATGCACTTCTCAGGCGGCAACTTGAGCTGACCTGATCAGCTGGTAAAGAAGATTGTCAGATCCCCCCAGGTTGGACTCTAGAAATACGTAGTTGAAGCATTGAAGCAGCTCAAGAACAAACAGCAGCGACGCTATATTGACTTTGTTACCCTACAATTTTTTTCTTTAATACCTAGCCCTCCCAGATCTGCATGGGGTCTACCTTGTTGCCGGGAATATGCGGCTCGTTTTATTGCATGCTCATATCTGGATTGGTATAATTCGCCTAATAGAAGTGGAACCTGTCGACGAATACTAAGCAAGCGCTCAACGCGCTGACTGATGAAGACTAGCTAGAGTCTCGAGAAGCTGAACTTGCGTAGTTCTTGGCTATAATTACATACTTACCTACCTAGGAGGTACCTAGGAAGTACTCTGCTGTCTAAAAATAATCTCCAATGAGGGACTTCGCAGGACGCCAACAAGCTGTACCCCCACGCCTCATATTTGAACGTGCATACTAAACACTGTCTATGTATTTTATTGTAGATTTTTACCATGAAGAAGATTTTTTCGTTATATACTATACAGACCAAGGACTTCTGGGGACACGATGACTTGGGCCCCGCGTGCTATAACCAGAATAACCACAATTCTCAAAGTCGAAGTTAGAATTAGAACGACTGTGTTAGACGTAACGGCTATAAATATCTTACCTACAACAGTATAAAAATGTATAAAAAGGAGTCGATCAATATATGCCAGCATGATATACCTGCCAAAAAGCTGTAACTGCATAACTAAAATAATATATACTCCGAGTACGCTCCGAATAACTTACTAGAGAGAGCCGAAAATTTGCGGCTCAGCTTGGCGTTGTGGTCTCCTCGGTAAGCTAGGGGGAAGCATGTAGGAAACCAGAGTGTTACGTACCTAGGTATGAGCCCTTCAGTCCTAGACAACTGGGCGTCACGCACGTGACACCCATTAGACTCCTCATAACCGGACTGTCTCCGGGGCGCCTGATTGGCCGGAGATTGCTATTGGAGCTGGCCATGTGCTATGTACCTACCCAAGGAGTAAATTATATGGGATAGTCACGTGAGCCACAGTCGGAATGTACAAGGTACCTTAGGTACCTTTGAGTAAACCCCTTTTTTGCCCGGGAGCCTGATGTACCTAAAAGCCAATGACAACATAGGTAACATATTAATTATAGGTACTTATTTAATAAACCATTTACCTTTCGGGGCTTTATATTTTTCAGAGAAGTTGCTATTTTGAAATCGTACCTGTTTGATTTATTTTACATACCTAGGTACCTAGGTACCGAAGTCTTTAACCCGCCCCCGCGTATTATGGCTGAGCAGGTGGCTAAAGTACTAAGGTACGAGGTAGGTACGCGACTCAATTTTCTCCTTGTCATCTACATCACACGATAGCACCAACCGTGATGAGCCATAGCGCTAGTATTTTCGCGGCATTGATTCGGACTCATCACATAACTAGTCGCAAGAAACTTGCGCGTGTGAAGAAAGCGGCCCTCCTTCACAACTTGCATGTGCTTATCCGAAGTGGAGGATCGCCCGGTATTATGTACGCCGAAGGACCTGATGAAGCCTCCGTCAGTAGCTGGGTCAATATGATCCAGGCTCTACGATATAAGGACTTCCAATGCGCAAGAAAACCGGCCGCCCATCAGATCCGGAGTGCTGTCGAGCGGCTAAAAGACGGCGGGTTTGAAGAAGTTGCCTCCGTAACTGAATTCGGCGAGAGAATGGAGCAACGGGGTTTAGGAAGCTGGTGGAGAATTGGGAGTGAGTGTACTCCGGAGTTGGGTTCGGATTTGGTGATAGGTATTGCTAACTTTCAATGTTGTAGTGGGCTATGAAGCATCCGATCAGCGATAACTTCGCGACTTTACAAAAGCCGCACGCAAACCGTCTATGACAGGAATCGAATAATTAGACCTTTGATACTCGATTAATTTCATTATCTCATATATCTCATCTACTATACTTCGTAGTTTACGGCAATATATCGAGGCACAGCTATCAAGCGCGGAGTCAATCTTTCTTCCCCACATATACGGATTGTCAACGGGGAGGGACACAATTTGACATTGCCCTTGAAAGGCTATTCTATATAGAAAAGCCGACAAACCTCGAAAGGTCAATTATGAGATACATACTATTGCGGCTTGTGACTTATGCCGGCGAGGTTTCCAAGTTGAAAAATCCGTACCTTACCTAGCCTCCTGGAGGTAACAAGGTAAAGATAAAAATAGAATGGGAACATGCAGTTACTCATATTTCTAATACAGGCCATCATCACATTGCCGATAGACTTGTCTAGATGTGATGCGCGCATTGAGATCGTAGAGAAACCTGGAGAATTTATCCGCAACCTGAGATGTTCAACCGGTCCAATGACATCTACTGGATTTATTGAGGTTTAGCTTTTTCAAATGAAGAATCTGGCCGAATACAAATAGACGGAATGTACTTGTCCTTATATTAATAATCGTGGTGTGTTGGTTCTGCGATGACAGGTTTTACGAAGGGGCGGCCTGGAAACATAAAACCCCTGGCTACTCTCAGCTCGGATCGTCAGTCAAATTGCCTTTGCGAACCCAAACTACGAGGCTAACCTGAAACCGTATCATTTTGGGACGCTGTTTTACCGGCCTGGAAAAAAAATGAGGGTTTCGCTTTACGCAGCGCTTACTGCGGTGGCCGCCACTAAGGTGGCTGCGCACTCTTTATTCCAGGCTCTCTGGGTCGACGGAGTCGATATGATAAGTCTTGAGCTCTCTTTATCGGCTGGCATTAAACTAACCTAGTTAGCACGGCGCCCAATGTGTTCGTATGCCTGGGTCTAACAGTCCCGTCACCAACGTCAACAGCAACGATATTCGATGCAATGTGGGCGGCACCAAAGGTATCTCAGGCAAGTGTGCTGTAAAAGCCGGTTCCATTGTGACAGTTGAGATGCACGCGGTATGATATGCGATATGCTGTACCAGAAAACGTTAAGATGGAGTTGTTGACCATAATAAAGCAACCCGGTGACCGAAAGTGTGGCAGCGAGGCAATTGGCGGAGCCCATTATGGCCCAGTGAACGTATATCTCAGCCAGGTTCCCGACTCCTCATCGGCCGACGGATCGACCCCATGGTACAAGATCTTCGCAGACTCATGGTCGCCCAAGGGCTCAGTCGGCGACGCCGATAACTGGGGCACAAATGATCTCAACTCATGTTGTGGAAAGATGGATGTCCCGATCCCAGCTGATACCCCTGCTGGTGATTATTTACTTCGTGCTGAAGTCATAGCTCTACACACGGCGTCGTCAGCAGGTGGCGCACAATTTTATGGTATAAAAATTAATCTGAAATCCCCTTTAGAATGTACGCAATCGCTAACGCTCAGTAGTAAGTAGTGATAATGCTACCATTTCGACTCGCTCGAAAAAGAACGGTAAAGTTCCCAGAATTACAGGATCGTAAAGCTGACAAGATGTTTTCATATATTTAGATGTCGTGCTACCAGCTCAGCGTCACTGGTGGCTCGGCCAAGGCTGCTGCCCTGCCGGCCGGCGTCAAGCTTCCCGGAGCCTTCAAGAGCAGCGATCCTGGCATCCAAATCAACATCCACAGTAAGATAAGCAACTACGTGAACCCGGGTCCGGACGTCATCGCTAGCGGTACCACGAAGCAGGCCGGCTCGGGCTGCTCGGCTGGTTGCGCGAAGACTTGTGCTGTTGGCTCGGGGCCCGTCGGGACCGCTATCGGATCTGCCCCCAAGCCTACCTCGGGCGCTGGTGGGGGCCAATCCGGATGCGCGCAGGCTAGATACCAACAGTGTGGTGGTCAAGGATACACGGGATGCACGGCATGTGCTGAAGGCCTTACTTGCAAGGAGGTCTCCGCGCCTTATTACTCCCAGTGTGCTTAAACGCGGATGGATTTATGTCGTACTGAGATGAGTCTTGTACTTAGTTAGCTTCGCTCGTTTATTAATACAAGGATGCTTCATATAAGCTACCTATTCAGGCATGAGCATTATACAATTATTCTGAAAAGTATATTGTCTCTTTTGCTCTGATTTACAACGGCTTGTCCCGTCAATTGTTAATCTACCTAGGTACATACATGTAGCAAACGGTAGAGGCTATTTATAGCTCCCCGTTTAGCCCGTCCCTCTCCCTCGGGTGTTATAGGTACATATAGGTACATATGCATCTACGTATTGTACTAAGATCAACCCCTGTCACCTGCAGCTACTCGTCCTGGCCCATACAAGGGCTAGAGAAATTCCCCACAAAGACCGCCGAACGCTCCGACGATCGCTTTTATCAACTTAATTCAATCCCGCCTCTTCTACTTCACCCCCCTATTCATCAGGTATCTCCTAGCTTGGGCAAAAAGGAGTGGAAAAAGTAAAAAAGTCCAGCAGCAGCCATGGCCCCCCTCAACGAAGCCCACAAAACCCGCATCATCTCCCACATGAACGCTGACCACTACCGGGAGTTGGAACACTACCTGCGAGCCTTCAACGGATTATCCGCTTCCGCTTCTCGCGGGGCGCAATTAACGGACATGACAACGGACGCCATGACGATCCGCACCGCATCCGGCACCACCCACTCCGTCGCCATCAAGCCGCCCCTAGTCTCTGCCGCCGACGCGCGCGTGCGCCTTGTCGACATGGCTATGGAAGCATTGCAGAAGCTCGGCCTCAGCGACATCCGGATCACCAGCATTACGCGGCCGCAGGGTATAGGCGCCGCGACATTCCTAGGTGTCGCTCTGTACATAGTATGCGCGGCCACGTTACCTCTAGTACAGCCAGGTACTACAGCCTGGACGCTTCTGGACGCGTACTTTCCCTTCGGAGGCGTAGCGCGATACTTCTGGGTAGTGCGCGCGATCCTCGTGCCGACTGTGGTGCTGCACTTGTTCGAAGCGTGGTGGATGACGTGGTCGCGGCTAGAAAAGCACGGCGTCGAGATGTTTAGTACGTTGTGGCTCTTGTGGGTTGGGGACGTTCTGATGGAGGGGTATCCGGCCATGGTTCGTTTTGACGGGCTGGTGGAGGCGGAGCGAAAGAAGAAGGAGAGCGGGAAGCATTGAGAACTGCTAGGAGTGCTTCATTGTGGACGCAATGGCTATATAGAGGAAGGGACAGAATCTTCTAGAGTACGGTGTAGAGGATTAGAGAGATAGATATTGTTATATAAGGTACTAATTATTACTAGCTAAGTGGGCGGCAATGTGATTATAATAATCCTAACTGATAAAATCAACATCATGAAAGTGATAATGGGTTAGGTGATTAGTATTGGCCGTAAACCCCTCCTACAAGAATATCAAATAATGTGTACAGTAAGGGGATTAGGTGTTCACGATGTCGAGGTCAGCCCTCATATAGGGGCCACAACAAACTGAAGATTTTATCACAATCAAACGATAACTTATCAAAGCAGGAGGATAGTCCTGTTATATTCCTTGTCTAGTTGCTTAAAATGTAGTCCAATCCCCCTAACCCCTTTGTAGGGTGGAATTGTTCATCAACCCGCTAGACGAAGGGCGAAATGGATGAAATGTCTTGCCGCTACCCTCCAATGATCCTGACTCGACATGTCCTAATCCCCCCTATTCCAATTCGACCCAAACATATCCAAACCTACACCTTCATATAGGTCTCCTATGCCAAATTCGAATGCTGAATGCTCGATATACTCGCTACTATGGGTATTTTATTGGCCATGTGCCATCGTAGGAGAACAGGAGAAAGCGAATCCCCGACTCAAAAGAAATATCGCTAAATGTTAACAAAAAGACGGCTAGCAGCGCCGACGAGACTACCGAGTTACCTTTAGTAATTCTAACGACGGGGGACCTGGAGGTAGTTAATATCAGTGAGGTAAACCGAAGTGTCTCAGATCGTGGAGACTTTACTTACATAGGTACATATTCGTAAGTGTGCGGCCGTCGGATGTATCATGTTGGAATTCTAGATGGGACATCTAGAGCAAATGACACTGTCAATGTGTATAGCTGTAGGCTCTCGTAGTCATCTTAGAGTTTCTCGCGGAACAACGAAGTTGTTTCCTTGCTTCTTGCTCCACCTCGTTACATATCGCGAATTCAGCCCCAGCATCAGCCACCATCCTCAAGAACTGATGTGAAGAGGAAAAGTTGGTAAGTTCGACGTTGTCCTCGTTACTGAAGTTCCTGTATAATTCTTACCAATCGAGGAGCAATTCCAGAAATACTGTGTTGTCCCCCCTACTCACTAGTTCGTCGCTTCAGTAGCACAGAGAATAGCGTTGATACCCTGTCCAACCCTTGACGTAACTGAGAAATGCTGCGTATGGGGTACCATACTAATGTTGCAATGATGTCTTATGGATAACATTGCAGAGGGATAGTCATCGAAAGAGTTGGAGGGTTGCCGGGGCAGGCATGAATCCATCCCTATACAAACCCTTCAGAAATTTCTCCTTGAACGTATGGCGACCCTGGAGGTGGAACGCCCCTGACCGGGCTTCCTCTAAGGCTAACTTAACGCCGGGCGCGTCCATAGCTCTGCGCAAAGCCTCGTCGCAGGCGTTATGGAGAGAGCAGAGGACTCTCAATCCAGACTCCTTCACCTTGGTGATAGCAACCCTTATATCCTCTAGCTTTTCGTACCCCCGGTCGTATTGCCTGAGTTCCTTCACTTCCAGAATCAGGCTCCGTTTGGGAGTTCTTCGCAGACGGCTGAGGATTTCGGTGGGACTGAGCCCCTTTTCGTAAAGTTCGCGTGCCTCCTTGCCCTCGGGTTCTTTATTCTTATCGGGACTTAGCAGGCACAAGAGCTCTGAGAACTCAAGTACGAGGCCATGCTATGACGAAATCTATCAGTAACTACTTCTAAGACAGACTAAAGGAGTTGATAAGGAACATTGTTTTCACTCACATATATCTCAATGGCCCCGAGGAGTTCCTTATGTTTAGACTCATTGGTCCGTTTGTCGACGCCGGTGATGATGCAGTCCGTGTCTCTTAATCCGCATCGTGTACATTTTAGAGAGCCCTCTCGCAATTCGCACTTGACTTTCGCCTTTCTACAAGCACTACACGAGTTATTTCGGACGGTACGTTGCTTCTTTTGGCGTGGCCCGAGTCCGCTGTCGATCGGGCCCAAGTTTAGTTCTGAGGCCGCGCTGACCTTGCGCTTTGGCCCTAGTCCGGCCGACCCCCCTAACGGTCGCTTAGGTATCGACCGGATTTCATTGTGCAGCTGATCCGTTTTTGACCCGCCGGATATGCGTGGAGCTGGTACAACTGGAGTAGCCTGGACCGCATGCTGCTCTATTTGCAGCCTAGGTCCTGCGATAAACTCGCTTGGTTGGCCTATCTGGTTGAAATCCAGGTCCAGATCAGAGTGTAAGAAGGAATTACCGAGAAATACATTCTCAACACCCAACCGCATGCCCGGCACAAGAGGCTGGGTATCATCTGAGCTTCCTTGAGGAGACCAATCATCAGCAGGTGTGCCGACATGGATATTATTATTAGCACTATCAGCACCCGACCCCGAAAGTCCATGAAAATAGAATATGGGATCTTGTAGCCATGGGGATGGGGCCTGGGTGAGTTGCTGATCGATGGCTCCGTGTCCCTTGGGGTTTAGTCCCTGCTGCTGAGTTGGCATTAGGGGTAGCTGACTCGGGTCTAGCACTTGTCCCGGCACAAAGTTCATGGATGGGCCTCAATAATTGTTAGTTCTCTAAACTTGATGACTGTGTAAATAATCATGGCACTTACCAGCCATGCCCTCTATCTGCGAGAGTGTCAGGGTCAAATTTTCTCGTAGCGGGGCCAGACGTCCAATCCAATATTGATTCCTGTTCTCAGTAGCTGTGGGAGAGAAAGGGAGTTCGTTGATGATTTCAGAGTAACCTGACGTGTTACGAGAACTCATTTTGGCTGAGGTAGTAATGATTTTCGCTCTTTAGTGATTGTCGATGCTCTTGATTTAGGTATACGAATAGTAGTAGAAAGAGAAAGCCTATGTTGCTAAAGAATACCGGTGAATTTAAGTAATAACTGAACCACTGATTAATGGTAAGGGATCTGCCAACACAGTTGGGTTAAGTTGTAAGTTGTTTTGTTGTTGTTTTGTTTACTTGAGGACGCGAGTAGGGAGTCCTTTTTTGTTGAACTACAAGTTAAGTTTACGCCTTTAGACGGGCAGTTTTTTGCCTTTAGGACTTCAATGATGGTTTAAATAACTTCATAGCTTTAAGGGGTATATGCATTCTAATGTGGGTGAACTTAGGTCAGTATGCCCAGGAAAATAGCACCGTCCCTTGACTGGTTTAATACTGATATGATTATTTTTGTTGGGAAGTTAAAGAACAGGATCAGGTAAAAGATAGGATAGTTGTCCGGCGTCCACCTTGAAGGGGTGCTGGTAGCATGCTGACCTAGAAATAGAATGCGTTATGTTGGTAAGTAAATGTAATTTCTTCGAGTTAACTTTGTGTAAATATTGAAGACTCATTTTACCATTTGTATAGGTACCTAGTTATAAGTTATATGTAACTAGTCAAAGTTTAAGTTTTGTTCGATTAGTTCACTGGGCAGCTATCCCAAATAATCATCTATATCTAGGACTGTCATACTGACCCTACCTACCTAAGGTATATTGATATAACTCCCAACGTAACCTTCAACCATTAGTCTCAGTAATGAAACGTACATAAGGTATCTTTCCCTCCCGCAAGTACCTTCCTTCAGTAGCTGAGTACCTCCTATAATAACTCTTTCAAATCTAGTTTAGCTATGTACTTTGTAAGGCAAAGTAGGTACTCTTCGAGTTGCTCTTCCCCTAGGTTAGCAATTCTCATCAGTGCGAATGCAATGTAAGTATGAAGTGATCATAAACTAGGTAGGATTTAAAAAGATCGTCCTTATTACCCTAGTTACCTAGATACAGATGGAAGTTCAGGCCCATCACCCATCCAATAATGAAATAGGTGCAATACTAAAAGATTTAATCTATAAGGTTCGATTTCGTGTTAGTGAGGTTCAATCCGATGTTGACTCAATAAGCTAGTGGTTCGAGCGCCTCCGTTTCACGGTCCCGTATGGACTAAACTATCGGGCTGGGCCAAAAAGTCGAATAATTCAATGCATGTAAGCTGGGACGTTCGCATGTTAAATTTTAACGCTAACCTTAACGTTATTTATAACCCCTATATAGTGTTATTAGGGATCTTCCATGAGGCAATGAAACCATAGATTCCGTAGAGAGCTATAGGACTGGTTAACAGAACACAAGTAGCTAACACGTCCTGTTGTATTATATAGTAGAAATTGAATCTAGGCTTACAGGACTACTTAATAGCTTCATCATCCTCCCAAACCACATTATGGAAATCTTCCATTTTCTGCTCCAGAAATGAGCTAAATATTTTAACTGTAATCTTCCTATTGCCTTATTGCTTAGAAACAAATTCCTTATATGGGCTGGCAAATACAGCCGCCGGATGACGTAGAGGCACATTGGGTTCCCGGTTCACAGATGGAGGAGAGGACCCAATACGAGTTAATACAGGCTAGAACTTGGGACGAGCCGTTAACTGGGCTATGTACAATGACCAAGTTAGCATACATTTCCCCTGAGCGATGATGGAGCAATGACCTGGTCATCTAGGTATAGGCGTACTTGAAGCATTGAAAACTGCCCGAGACACAAGAAGACCCTTGTCTTCTGTGAGTAACAGAGACGGATAACGGTAGGGCTGCTAGAGTAGTTGCTGCGATTAAAGATGGAAGCTTCATCGTAACGAATACTCTATGACCTTCGTACTTAGCCTGAGGGGAACGGTAAATATTGATTATTCTGCACCGGGTTACCCGAGGAACATCAGTGCCAATGAAAAGGTTTACGTGTCATTATACTAATCCGTGCATAGAAGTGATTTGTGCTTTTATATATACTTAGGTTAGGTAGGTACCTAGATACGTTATGACTGTCCTGTGATATCATCGAATTGTGCACGTCCCTAAAAACCAAAAAGAAACCACCACACATTAGCTTCAGCCTAGACTCAACCTGACAGTTTTTACCAGATGATCGAAGTATCTGGCAGGTGTCACATAGATTCAAACTGTAAAGTGTGGTTAGAATTGGAAGTTAAGTTCATCTAGAAAGGGAGTTAAACTTTCTCTATGCAGCTAGGATGATGCTGGGTATATCGCAATTCCACTAAACCGTATATGTTGTCTACGTCAGCATTTCTTTTGAATTCATTAAGAAGGTCATATAGTGAATGCGGTGATTATATTCAGCTAACAAGATAAGCGTAACGGGATTCAGACGTACTGATCGTTCATAATCGAGTCGGTCCCGACGAATCAGAAGATAACGGACATCCTAATTTGGTATATATTTCTATGGGCGCCACTATACACAGGATAGGGCCGCACCACCACTAGAGAGTCAAACCCCTGGTGTTCTTCTACCTAGGACCGTACCGGTGGCATACCCGCTTCCGAGGGTTCTGAATACGTCATAACTGCAGGTAACCATTGATAAAAATAAGTCTCTTGTAATTGCACCAATCTACCACATACCCTTCATATCATAATATACTCTTTAAATATCAGTTATTCCCTTATTTCGTAAACCTGTTTAGTTGACATTAGTGTTCTCAATTCTCCGACTATGTTTATACTAGAACTAACCGTCCTCTGATTAAGATGGCCAACAAGGACCATCATCTCCAGTTGTTTCCTTCTTCGCCAAGGCCAGATGGTTCGAGCCTATGGTTCGCCCCGTCTCCAGTGGTGCCATGGTTGGAACGGTTGCCACCGTTCTCGCCGTTACCCTCAATCTGGCCTCCATCGTTTTCATCTACTACCCCATTCTCCAACAAGCTTTCGTGAGTTTCGGGGACAACAAAGCCTCTATAGCCAGCTCTGCTGGTGCTTCCTGAATTGCGTAGTCCAATGAACACGAGATGGATCAACTACAACCGGAATTAGTAAAAAGGGGGAGAATAAAAGACAATAGTGATTACCTGGACAATGCCAACGGCCACCACCACACCGAACTCGAACCCGGCACTGCGCTGCACTGAAACGCTAGTTAGTAATTATTCAAGTAAAGCTCAATGAACTATTGACATTGCTTACTCGTAGCACGCCAGGGAACGAGGCAGGAACTGCCTCTATCACCATGGAGATCATGACACATGCCTCTGGGCGAACTACGATCCACCATAGAGCGGAGACCACAGCAATTGAAAGTATCCTGTATACGTTGAATAGCCCTGTCATCATGTGCGCTCCATAGACTTTGCCAGTTCCTCTCTAGACCACATTCTATTACCTGGCCCGACGAGAAACCCTCGGCTGCGAGGGTGGCCAGAACGACTGTCAGTATGGCCTGCAAAACCGGAGGCGCTACAGGCAAGAACCGTAACAGCGTGGACGATGATGCAGCTCTCTGATGAAACAGCCGGCGAAGTTGCGGCGTATATAAGATGTTTGCGGCTGCTATAAAGGGTAAAATAATTGTAAGGGCAGTAGTGCCGGTCGATATGGGGAAAGACAGGTTGCTCGAGGTGACCTGTACATAGCTGCGATGTGTTAGTCGTAGCAACCGGGTGAGTAAATAAGCCAAGCAAAAAATAAAAGATGAAGGCGAATAATTTACATTGCAACCGCCGCCAATACGAGGAGTACCTGTTTTAAAATACACGTTAGCTCAAAATTGATGATAAGGAGAAGGGGGGGAGAAGCTGCTAACAAAAGGGAAGGCAATTGCCAAGTTGGCCATGATGGGGTTGAATGAGGAGAATCAATTGATATCAGCTTTAGATGAGGACGAATCCGACGGAGGAGTTTATTATGTATTATTTGAATTTAAGATCGTCGAAGAATGCACTTGCATTGCGCATTTGCATTTAGGCCCAACCTTGTCATTTTCTCTTTCCTCCGGAAATGACATATGAGGATGCATGTTTCCTTTTCGGACCAATACAATTCAATTGCTTGTCTGTTATTGCAGATATTGTGTAACGTAGAAGTAGCAACCCCTCACGCAGCCTAACAGCCTGCTTCTTCTCTTTGTCCGAGTCCGCGCTTGACATCTGATTTCTGATGTATCACAACATGAATCCAAGTTCCAAGCTTACCTAATAGAGGGGCTAGCTCGGTAGTAGATCTACACCTATTAATGCAATAATGTTAGTCGACATATGATTAAAAAGGTATTATTACTAAGACATACCTATTATTACAATTGTTTATTTACCTATCTTTAACGAAGTTTTAACAAGCAACTCTGGAACGAAGTAATCAACGAGATGGAACCGCACTACATAGAGGTTATGCCACCATATTTCACAAGGATTAGATGTGGCTATGAGGCTTCTTAAAACTCACTGTTACTTGGCTAATGCTTGGTGGATGGTAATAGGGGTGAGTTCGAGTGAGTAGGCATACTCTAGATAGGTACTGAAGCTTGGCTTATACATACCTAAGGTAAGTATGTATGTTACAACGCGGAATAACTAAGTTTAATATATGGGCTTGTCAGTTCGTATAAGCTGAAGTGCTAACCCTTAACTAGGTAGTTCAAATTGTTAGTTGACGATTTTCCTAGCATCTTGCAGCGCCAAGCTCGTACCCCTAAGGCACATCACCAGATTTCTAGAAAGAGTCGTCGATCTTAACTCCCGAAATCCGGTAGAAGTTAATCAACCTTGTCTTGGCAATGTCTTAACCTTCCTATCTAAGTGTCGTTGTAGGTACGACTTCGGGATGTGATGATCCGCCCGCAGCGGATCACTGAGCACGCATACCATTATATAATAGAGCACGGATATTCGTGATAATGTCAACTCTTACTTCCGACAGTGTAGGTTATCGCACGACTAATTACGGGTTCAAAATACTGGGAAGTTATGAGCGTCCAACATAAATTAGCTGCACACTTCGTATCTGCGATCATCATATAGAGCAAACAATCGATCCAAACATGATCCGCTTTATATTCGCTGCGGCTCTAGCCACCGTATCAGTTGCTCTTACTGCTCGCCAGGAAATCAACAACGAGCCGCTATTCACAATCGAGTTGGGGCCTGGTGTGACACAGCAGGTGACTGAAGCTGAGAAGCTAGCCCTCAAGTTTGTGAGTAACACTTACATTAACACTTACATCAACCGAAGTTGAGACTTAAATTGCTGATCGTTTCTCAAAAGGAAGGGAAGTCGTTCATCGATATCACCAACCGAAAGAACTTTGTACAATCCGTATCAACCGAAAACACTGCCAAAACCGCAGCAGTGATATACCCTCGTTTACTAAACCAGAACGACACCGTTCGCGGGCTCATTTCCAAGCTTAGCAAGGATAATGTAAAAGACAAGTTGACGACTCTCACCGAGTTCCACTCTCGATTCTACAATACCACTTGGGCTAAGGATGCTTCCGACTGGTTTCTCTCCGAGGTTCAGGGGATTATTACGGGGAGCGAAGCCAAAGGCGCGACGGTAAAACCATTCGAGCATAAATGGGCACAGAACAGTATCATAGCTACGATTCCCGGCAGGTCCACCGACAAGATCGTAGTTGGTGCGCATATAGATTCCGTTAACCAGGATGGCTGGGACACTCGATCACCTGGTGCTGGTAAGCCACTGTTCATTGCACTTAGTGAGCCTCCCGAAATTGACAAGGCGTGAACTAGATGATGATGGATCAGGTTGCGTGACAAACCTGGAAGCTATGAAAGCTCTCTTAAGCGATCCCATAATTGCAGCTGGGGAGGCGAACAACACGATCGAATTCCATTGGTACTCCGGTGAGGAGCTTGGCCTGCTTGGTAGCGGTGAAATATTCGACTCGTACGCTGCTGATGGAGTTGTTGTCAAGGCGATGCTCCAACAGGACATGACAGGATGGGGTAACAATCCTAGTAAGTACTAATTTATGATCATTCCGCAACCCCCCTTTTCTCGACATAAAAGTCCAACAAATACTACGAGCCCGCTTGGGGGTAGTTGGTGGTGGGTGGAGTGGATGAGCTCTACTGCCAAAAGTCAACTATATACTTATCTATGATTCTACAGTGGGTGTTATAACCGACTATGTCGACCAGGACCTTACGGCTTTCATCCGCCTAGTTACCGAGGTAAGTCCCCTTATCCTATCAAAACTAGCCTGTAACTAACAGTAGGAAATAGTATACTGACATCGGCTACGTCGACACACGCTGTGGTTACGCCTGCTCGGACCACGGATCCGCTACTGCTGCCGGTTACCCAGCTGCTTTTGTCATCGAATCCGACAGGCAGATTTCCAACAATAACATCCACAGTGCGAGCGATACCCTCGACACTATCAACTACGACCACATGCTTGAACACTCCAAGCTTGTCCTCGGTTACGCGTACGAGCTTGCTTTAGCTCCTCTATAATTCGAACTCTTAGGTTATCGGCTATTGTGTGGATGGTTTATATTTGTTGCCTGGCTACCTATATTTAGTATCACTTACTGGCGATACCTTGAAAACTTTTATGCTTTACAAATCATTCACATAGGTAGTCGAAGGGCTTGTGATCTGAATGCTACGAAACTTATCATAAAAAACTATGCTATTCAGTACAGTAGGCGTAAAGCCATCCACCGGATGGGTATCATTCCGCATGAAAAGACCGAAAACCCGTCATAACGATCATCCGTTGACCGTGGTGATATTTGCGAGTGAGAGCTATGTGCAATGAGAAGTAGAAGCCATAGCTGCAATATTATGTGTTATATGTCTGACTAGTTGATGTCGTTCATCAATCATGATACTCAAGTGAAGCATCTTTCATACGAAGGACTCCCCTCCAAGACTCGGAACGCCTAATGATCCGCACTTGAGAATTAAAAAAAACCCCTAAGTGGTGACCCGATAGTAACTCAACGATGAGAACACACTCGAATTGCCATATGGGTGAGAATAGAAACCGCCGAACTACCTAGAAATAATCAGCAAAAAGCTCATAATCCTCGTACAAACGGCATAGACGGACCAATTCCAAGTTAATTAACGTGTTTACCATCCCTCATGAATATGCAATCCCCGCGGGGTTGTAACAGAAGATTTGGCCTCTATTCTAATAACCAAGCCGGTGGAGGGCTATAGAGTCTCTGACTTGTCTTGCCATAGTAGTCATCGTAGAGAGTCGCCCTAGAATGGGATCTGATGGGGATCGGCTGCTGATCTGAATGTACAGCTTGTCGAATCGGTCGAGATAGGAGCGCATGAGATTCGGGACTACATCGCGAACCTGA
Organism: Daldinia decipiens; assembly: GCF_022478715.1. Classification (NCBI taxonomy): domain Eukaryota; kingdom Fungi; phylum Ascomycota; class Sordariomycetes; order Xylariales; family Hypoxylaceae; genus Daldinia; species Daldinia decipiens. The sequence continues at coordinate 291,246 of NW_026054582.1, forward strand.
GGGTCCTGTATGGAATTCTGTTTAGAGTTGTTATGTTTGGAATGAGGCTGGTCACTAACTATGTGTGGGAGTGATGCATGTAGTATACGAATGACTGCTTCCACCCAGTTGATTTTCTCCCGAAGGAGGGGGCCGTCGAGTTGTTCGGCAATGACGGATGCCACAGAGAGTGAAACTAGAGCTGGCAACTCTCGAAGAAACTGAGGATCCAGCTTGACAAGGTATTCGTTGAAGACTTCTGGATGGCGGCCTTGCTGAATCCATCGGACCAATCCAGTCTCGTATTCACCTCTTTCCATGAGAGCTGCGACGTTGGCAATCATGTGTTGAAGCTCGGGATCCCTAGCATTCGGCGGCTCTCTAACGCTAGAGTTGTTCGATGCGAACGGTACCATCGGAAGAGAAGTGTTCGCCGTCGGACTTCCATGCAAAAATGACTGTGACTGCAGAGACTGGGCGTAGTGAGCCTGGGGTGGTTGGTGCTGTGTGTTAGAGCCATGCTCACGGGGGTTCTGCTGCTGCATTTTTAGAAGGCTATCTTGAAACTGCGCCTGTGTAGCGGCCATGGCGGTGACCGTGTCAGAAAGACTAGTTACCAGTGCTGTGAGCTGGTCAATCTTATTACTGTCGGCAATGTGTCGCTGTTCGAGCTGTGCTATCTGCTCTGCAGTTCGATCTTGCACTTCTTGCACGATCGAACGAGAAGCTGTCACTGCTGTATCGTTGATGAGAGGAGTGATAGTAGCCACGAATGACTGGCGGAAGTTCTCTAGATCAAGCGCTACACTGCTGGCGACCTTGTCGGAAATAGATTTGGATAACTCGGGCTTTTGGAGAGACTGATTAACAGCATTCGGAAGAAGCTTTTGCATCTGGTTTTGAATAGAATGCGAAACTCGACCGATCATCTTACCATCAATCTGTTCCGAAATTGTCTTCGTGATCAGAGTACTTAAAACAGGCACCACATCGCTCTCAAACTGATCACTGATAGTTTTAGTAAGCACAGCCTGAACGTTTGCGTTCAGCACATTGGACACTTTCTCAAGTAAGAGGTGCTGATTCTTGGTAAACTTGTCGTCGCGAGCCCGGAATTCGTTGTCAACATTTTCCCGGTGATCTTTGAACTCGCTATTGATAACTCCAGTCAGCTTGTCGCCAAGGCCAGATACTATCTGTTTGACGGTTGACTGAATAGCTTCTTGCGATATAAGAGGTTGGGGTGAAGACATAGTGGACTTCTCTGAGTGCTTCGAGGGAGTCGAGTCAGTTCGTGACTGCGAGCTACCGTTTAGTTGTGTATTCTCTGTAGCCAACTTTTCAGCAACAGCGGCAGCTTTGTCTCGCTTCTTCCGAGCCTTCTTCTCGCTCTTTTCTAGTTGGCTAGCAGGCGTGACTGGAGCCACGCTCTCTTTCTGCTCGGATTGTCTAGTGAGGGACTGGTTATCACTACTCTTTTGAGATAAATCTTGCGCGGAAGAAACTGTTGAATATTGTGGCGGGGGCGTCTCTTTCATAGGCCGAATTCGAAGAGGGATACTATGCTCTTCTGTTGGCTGAGGCTCAGAGACCAAAGCGCTGGGTAACTCTTTCAACTTTGTAATCTTAACCAGGCCGGCTTCGGCAGCATCGAGACCGTCGATAACCTTATTATCCTTAGACCACCCGAGTTCACTCTGCTTTACAACAATTCCAGTGACACCCTTCGAATGCATCGCATATAGCTCAAAGAGACTTTGCTCATCGTTATCGGGAGAAGTGGCAGGATTGGTTAATATGTCGAGGCTGCGAAGCACACCTTTGTTGGCAAATGAATACTCGCGTATGCCACTAATAACAGCGGTCGAATCGGGCTCTGGGATTGACGGATCCTTTGCTACCAACTTCTGAATGTAGTCAACCTGAGACAGACCCTTGATCGTGTATTTTGGTGCTGACAGGTGAAGGAAATAGATCGAGTTACGTGTCGGATGGCCGACTACGATCATGCCTGAGGGAGGGTGATACATAACGCTACATACCGGATCCGACTCTTTGGCATGAGGCAGATTGAATTCCTGCACGGGTTTGCCTAGGGCGAGGTCCCAAAGTTGAAGCGTATGGTTTTGCTTCATGCCCACAATCATGTAGCGCAGTGCCCATCCCTTCTGGTAAGGCCGTTGCTTATCCAGCAGTAACACAGAAGTCGGCCATGCCTTCTCGCCTTCAGGGGTAGTATTCAGGGTCATAAGTGGCTCCTTGACCTCGAGGGAAATATGAGCAGGCATGGGAGACCAAGGGTCGGAATTCTCATCGGCTGTTGTTAAATCTCGCACGTCCCAGAACTTGACACGGCCGGACTTGTCAAGGGATACAATAGTAGTATCGTCTTGACTAAAGGTGAAGTCCTTACCCGCCTTGCCTGTGCTGATTCTGAGGGAGCACTCTCTATAGAGCTTCTCGGTATCAACAACGCGATCATGGCCAGATTTGAAAATACCGTTTGTCATGATATACGATGGCCAGATGACGTTGATCGTCTTTCCACGACCGACAGCGAAGAATTCTGGGTGAGTAGACGAGGTCCTTGCCCTAGTCTTCAGAACACCTCCATTGTCACCACCTCCCTCTTGAGATATGACAAGCGGGGGGAGGATAAACCCGTACTGTTCTGGATGAGCATCCTCTAAATGGTCCTTTTCGCCGTTTTTTATTTCAATGTAATATACGGTTCCACTAATGCCAGTGCCAATAATAGACTCCTTTGGCGCGAAGTGGAGATCAGATGGAGTAGACGACATAGCTACATTGAAGATCCGGTCTTTCGTGTCAGTGAACAGTTTAGCGTCCTTACCGTCATCCTGTCGTATTACACGAAGCCCACCAGCCTTGGACATGCCGTAAACCATGTACGATTCCGTAGCAGTGACAAGGTTCCGATCGATTTGGTCAAATTCCTTCTTTAGACGTGCAATATCAAGAATGACCTCGTCGCGGAATTGAGGACGAGTCTCTTCGGTCTCCTGCATCGTGATTGAAATCCATGGCTTCATGGGGAAATTGTAGACCTTTACGGGATTCGGAGTCTCTTCAATCACGACGATCTCGTCAGCTTCGGCGCTTTCCCAGCTGTCGGCAACCGGGCCGTGAGCAGCATCCTCGACAATATCACGAATCGCTTGCGCAACCCCTAGCGAGTATGCATCCTCAAGCACATGGGAATTCTCTTCCTTGTTAAGTTCTCTCTGGATGTCCTTTGCTGCTGCCTCGGCCAGATCCTGAAATTCAGCATCAGTTTTTGCCCTCATCATGTGTTGAAATTCAGCGGCGATCTTAGCTTGTACCTCTTCGGTTTCAGCCCTCTCTATTGCTTCTTGAGCTTCCTTGTCCACTTGTTCAGCAAGGCCGGTAATTGCTTCCGACACAGTCTCTGTATTTTTCTCCCCAGTAGGTGAGAAGCCAGGATAGGTAGCTTCCCGTTCGGTGATAGAGTGAGGAGAAGTGTCAAGCTTTCGCCTGATACGTTCTGGGCTCGTAATTGGGCTTCGCTGACTGCCAAGTCTCTTATGGTCCTGAACAGCTCCAGAAGAAGAAGCAACACTAGGGGTCTTCTTAGCAGCCTTGAAAGCGGTCGGCGCGGGAAGCTCGGTTGGCATCTGACCGGCGTGAATCGGCGCATTCGGTGTTGAAGACTTGGACGCAGTGTTCTGGTGCGAAAGGGCACCGACCCCCTCAAACGAATTATAATCAAATCTGGAAGACTTGCGACTACCCTCGTGTTGAGATAGCTGAGAAAACTGGGATGCCGGAGAATGATATTCAAATTTAGTTGTAGGGGATTCGGCGTGCTCCTTTGATCCGAATCTAAAAGGCATTGGCGTTGTATCATGAGAGCCAGCATCGGAATACCCCTGCTTGATAGGGGTATACTCCTTAAGGTGGTCGACAGAAGAGCCATTGGCTGATTGGGGGGTCAGTGACGGAGGTTGGGACGATTCGTTTACAGATGGCGGTTGATCATTCTGCGCAGGCTTCGGTCTATGTAGCAAGTTGAGAAGGTACGCCTGAGTGTCCATCGAAGGTGGACCTGCGTTCCAGGTTGGCTGGGAGGGAGCCTGGGGTTCTACTCGCGAAGACTCATTCTGCATGTTTCCCTTCATAAGAGTAGCCAGAAGACCCTGGGGATCAGCAGGCATCGGCACTGGAGCGTGAATAGGCGGTGGGTTGTTGGACTGAGTTATACTTGAGGACATGTCGAACGAGGGCGCTTGCGCTTGTGTGTGACCAGGCGGCGAGGTTTGCGATACTGATTGAGCGTTCTGTCCGCTGAACTTGAGGAGGTTCAAGAGGTGTGAGCTCTGGTCGGCTTTGCTAGGAGCGTTTGAGGGCATGGTGCCAATTGAGCCCAGACCCATTGGCCCAGTAGGATGGTGCGAATGCCCAAAGTTGCTCGAGTTACTGGGGGGTGTCGGAGCAGGCGGAGGAAATTCGTCCAGACCTATCAGAGGAGATTCTGTAGCAGAATGGCTATGACTGTAGTAATCCTGGGAGTCTATGCCTTGATTGTATGACGAAAACCGTGAAAGGAGCTCATTAGCGGCATTGGAAGAATCATCACTTTTCTGCGCGTTGCGCTGAGCTTGCAAACGAAGAAGCATTGCGTGTAAGCCGTTTGCATCGCTGCCACCCGGCGGGTTATAACCCGCCATGATGCGCGAGGGGTGCGAAGTTGTGGAGCTGCCTTAGTACCGATGAGGTATGTGTGTATTGTTAACTAAGATCTGTCTTCCGATGAAAGACAATTCCTAAAGCGCGGTCGAATTATTAAAACTGTCGCTAATGACAAGCGCGAGAGACTGTAAACGAAGAAAACAGTAACGATGTCAGGTGGTGATCAACGTTGAAAAGATGAGGAAAAAAAAGGTTAGAGATCTTCCAGTCCGATACGTATCAAATTCGTACCAGCCTCGCCAAAAAAAAAAAAAAATGGTAAGCTACCCAGCTCAAGCTCCTATCGGCAATCCGGAGATAAGTGCGATAAAAAGGTAAGAAGGTAGAAACCAGAGGCAAATTATTGGATGAAAGAACCTTACTGACCCAGCTACCGAAAAAACAGAAGAATCAGTTCGACAATGTACGTCGAAAGACGAGAACCAGGAAATTTTTTGTGGGTGAGAAGAGGAGATTGACTTAAAAATCTCGTTCAACATGAAAGGAATGAACGTTGAACGATATGTGACGGGTTGAATTGAGTTGGGCGGCGATGCAGCTGTGCGCTAACTGGGAGAGCGCACCTCCAATAATCAAATAGGAGATACCTAGGTACATGCACAACGTAAACCAACCTTAGGTAGGGTTTAGGTACAGGTACAGGTACATGTAGGTAATGTATCGTGTAGGTACTTAGGTAGATACTTAAGCAATTGCTTAAGTGTGTGTACGTGACCTATTTGCATATGTACAACACATCCATACGCCCAATGTACATACATATCCTTGTGGGGAATATTTAGGAAGTGTTACGTAATCGGAGTATTTGATGTCAGCATTTTATAATTTCAAGCCTTTCAGTACCTAAGCCAGCGGGCGCATCGCGAGAATTACCTCCTTAGGTACCTAAACTACACTATTTCGCGAAAACGCAATAGGTTAACCTCGATGACAATCTTTGCTCTACACTCTCGTTACATGTACCTAGTCACAATATATTCTCTAGCCGAGCCGTTTGTTGTAAGATTATCCAAATATTCGCGACGCCCCTAATTATCTATCAGCGCCGACCAAACGACCAAACAGCCAAACGATCAAACAATCAAACAACACCTCAGCCGAACGTCTCACCCGTAGCCCTCCCACTAGCAAACGCTTCCCGACACAGCGCAATGTTCTGTCTCCGAAGGTATTAGGTCTTAGAAACTCCCTTAGAATTATTCAGTACATCTCTTCGCTAACATTCATTCTCGTTATAGTTGGCTCCCTCTCCTCTTCATCCCAACAAATGCCTCTCCTGCCTTCATCTTCCTTTTCTTCGTCTGCACGTACTTTTTAAACCGACCCTGCGTTTACTGTTCCGTCCTTCTCCTTATACTCTTCGTGACCTCGTGTTATTGGTCAGATCGGTGTTTCTTCGATTTCAGCAGCAATTGGTTCGCCCCGCGACTCTCAACATCATCATGTCCGGTCAACGGGACCACGATATCCGAACCTATGGTTGACAGTTTTAACGCCACCGCTGTTGAAATGCTGAATTCTACAGCCAGTGCACTTGCAAGTGCTGCAGCCGACGAGTTAGCCAAGAAGAAAGAAGAATGGACAGGACTCGGCATAGAATGGCTCCGGAGCCTTCTAGGACGCCGGGAGTGGAGGATCGAATGCATGGACCTATACATTCGGCTATAATCGTATGTTACACGTCAAGTATGATATGATATATGATATCAGCTATGGCCTTGAACATCCCAAGCCCTGGGGTTGTACAAACACAATGAGTATAGATATGAATGTATAAATGCATGGCACTGGCGTTAGTTGGACTGCGAATAAGGCCTTGTTTCTTGAACACTCACCTCATAATAGTCGTATGGTCACATCGCATCACATCACATCAGCATCTAGATGAGGGCAGTACGCATTTCGAAGAGCCGAAGAGATACCATAGATGTGGCATAGAATAATAGGCATCGAGCCACGCGAGAATCCTTGACAGAAGTATACGCAAATATTAATACAAAGAAAACACTCTCAAAACAAGGGATATATTTATTTACCTATATTGAAGTTTTAAAATGGTGATTTATTAAGTAACATCACATATCCTACCATACACCTTGCCTAACCGTGCCTAGATACATTATAAAGTATCCAGTTTCCATCTTATCTAGCTCTCGTCGGGTTCATCGCCCTAACCCATGGCTTCCAGTAATTCTCGATTGTATCCGGGTCCTTCCAGGCAGACCATTCTGCGTTAGTCAAGCCCCAGGTATCAACCAAGTTCTGTACACCAGACCGGACGCGATAGCTGCCTGCCAAACTCCACATCATCCAGCCAATGCTATGTTTCTTAGTGAAGTCGCGGATACAGTTCTGCACCGTGCTGTTGTATAGCGTTGCGTCCTGGGCGTTACCGAACTCGGAGAGTATGACGGGCGTAAGTCGCTGCGTTGACTGACAGTCTCCGGTAATGTTACATCCGGATGGTTTGTCGATACCCAGCGCGTTAAAGCCGTTGCGGTATAGGCCCGCCTCTATCACCTCGCAGGTTCCCGTGTCTACGTCCTCGCTCATCGGATATAGGTGCAGCTCCCACACGATCTTGTCCGCCCACGGGTAGCTGTCGAGGTCGAAGTAGACAGGGTCGCGGCGGTATGCGTCACGAATCGCCGTGCACTTGTAACAGGGAGCCGTAAGAATGTTCTCCTTAGTCGTCAAGGCGGATAGGTCCTCGTCGTACTGCATACCCGACCACGTGATGAGCAGATCTGAGTTGGCCTCGTGAATTGCGTCGGCTCCCATGCTCATGTTACCCACGAGTGTCTCCCAGTTGTAGTACAAGCCAGTGCGGTTCCAGGATTCGCGCAGCTCGTTTCGTAGTGACATAGAGACGACGTTGGGATGGTCCTTGGCCCAGGTTGCCACATATGAGAGTCCCCTCCGCCAGTTGGAAGCGTCAAAATTTACATCGTCAAACCAGGCGTTTCCGTCGGTATGGCTGCAACACCATTGCGCTTTGCCAACGTGGACATCGGGGTGGATATATATACCTTTAGATGCGGCGATGCTAGCAATATCAGACCAGATCTCAAAACGAGTTGTCTCACGGGTCCAAGTAGGATTCTTGGAAATGATGTCGTTGGTGACCTTTGTACCATTCTCATAACCTAGAGCCATGATCATAGCAACCTCTAGGGGCACGTCCTCGCCTCCTCGATCGTATATTTCGTCGACCATCTGGATTGCATAGCCCCTTGCATAGAGTTAGTCTTGAATTATTTTAGCTAGTTTACCTAATTCTTCAAATCACTCACATACGGAGGAAATTGAAGCCAATGCTAACAACATCGTCCAGGATAGCCTCAGCGGATCTCCATTCTAACCCTTCCGGTATCATCGTCTCACCTACAGTAGTATTCTAGTATTAGTCAACCATGTTTGCAGGGCGAGGCTTTTATATCTTTGGTAGGCTCGATATTACATACCACTCATTGGCCAATTGACACCGGCCCAAGTGATCACCTCGTCTCGGTTGTTGACGATATCTCTGCCCTTTGTTCTAAAGGGGGCGTGGGGCCATTCCGTAGGAGAGTTCCCTTGACGACGACTTATGCGTTTTTGCCAATGTGGCTCATGGTCTCGAGGTAGCGCTGATGATGTGGGAACCCATGACGCATAGGCTAGGGTCGCGCAGAGTGACCATAGGGTTATTGGAAGCTTCATCTTGACGCGCAAGATTTGTTCACGATAGACGTAATCATAGGCTTACAGAAGCAAAGCAGGAGACTAAGCACTATTCAGAGGTGATTCGAGCTCAATTTATAATGCAGCAAGCGTGTCCATGCCTTCACAAAAAGCAAGCACCTATTGGTGCATCAACTTTAAGGCCAAGGAAATCCTATGTTCTTTGTGATCTTGAACTATAATACATTTAACTATCTTCGACGGAAGTTATACCTTATTAGGCAATCTGATCTCTGTTACTACCGGATAACTTCTAGGACATACTAATATCTATCCCGACATAATGCTAAAATGGTACCTTGCAGGTGACGTTGGTGATGAGGAGATACGAGGGCCTCTGGGGTATATCTCCACGACTATGGGGAGATACTCCACCAACTCGGCGGGGAGCACTAACCCCAACCTCTTCGCGGATAACCCACAGACTGCGAGGGTCGCTTTCTATTAGTCCGAAATTCCCATGGCACGGGCTAGGGCCGGAAATTTTAGATAGCAAAGAGTCATATGGAGCCACAACCTAAGTGAGATCTCGGAGAATAACTTTTAATGTGTTATGTAGGTTTGGATAGGGATGCAGCAATTAGGTTAACAGATAGGTCAGCAAAAGGACCCTTCACAGAGACGAAAGACCTTAGACCTTAGAGGTGGTTTATGTGCGATGGAAATTTTGTGATGTTGAATGCAATTGACCCAAAGGTACCTATATCGATGCAATACCTAATAAGAATGACATACCACTTCTCATAATCCTTGGGCCACTATATATGGACAGTCGGTATGCTCTGCAACCCATTAAACGCCGTACCATGGAATATATCTTGCAGCTCCCACGCTTGTGAAGCCGGCACTATACTTGTACCAGGAATATTTAACTTCGCTAAAGTGGTGTACATTATAAAGGATGAAGTTACATCTCAATAAATTTATAGCCTCGCCTTGATTGCTGCCTGAGGAATGCTCGATGCCTCCTCATTAACGAGCACCGCACCAGTTTTCGGACCATCGCCGAAGAAGATAACCTGCACTGTTAGGTCATCCCTATAGACTATTAGCTTCCGTATAAACATCTTAGTTCAAAGGTTTTAAATTTCTGTGACTGACCTGTATCTTCTCGAAAACGGCGAGACTAACGTAAGTAACGCGCATACCTGCTCCTCGTTTCTGCCGCCGAGGGCATTGCGGATTAAATGCGTAGCGACATTCTTGTCTTTTACGACGAACCGCTCCTTCTCGTCGGGAGAGATGCCCCATTGTCGTAATCGAATTGGGGTCTTCTGGCCGTCAGGTCCTGCCTCCTTACCGGCTTCTACGGGAAGGTCTCGGCCGGGGCCGAAAAGTTTGGCCCACACAGAGCCCAGCTGAGACTTCGAGGACTGCTCTGTCGCTTGCGTCTCGATCCACTTACCGACGAGTCCGACCACCTCGTCGTTAGTAAGCATCTCCCAAAGCCCGTCCGTCGCCATAACTAAGAAGTCGCCCTTTTCGGGTTGAATTTTGGTTGTACTGACCACGGGCTCGGCTGTCACGTAAGGAGGGGTCTTGAGATGAGGCGAGGAGCTGCGACCAAAGAATGATGCTTGGAGGCGCTCAGAAACTTCCTTGCTCCACTTATAGCTAGCATCGCCAAAAGCTCGAGTTGGCTCAAGACCACCAAGGACACGACCGTTGTGAATAACACGATCCTCCCCCGGATGAGCCTTTCGCATCCGCGCTACCTCGTTAGGATTGCTTCCGGTCTGGTCTTCGGACAGAGCCGTTGCCGTCCACTTTCCAGAGGAACTACGACGGCCTAAGACAGCCCGCGAGTCACCCGTACAGGCAACTCGTAGAGTCTTGGTACTACTATCATAAAATGATAAGAGAGCGCAAGATCCGGACAGAGCAGGACCAAGTAGTTCGGCAGCAACTCGCTTCGAGTTAGACTTCAACACCTTCTCTACGCTCTCGTGGACAATTTCATGATCCAAACGCGTAAACCCAAGCTTAATAGCAGCGTCAATAGCCTCTGGCGACGGTACTGCTCCAAGAGTTCCAGCGGCCTTGTATGTAGTATTCAGCTCTCGTGCGACAAAACTGATCAAAGTTTGTCGTAGCTTCGCCGAAGTTGTCCAACCACTACTGAAGGTTAGTATGCTATATATTGTTACGAGGTTCCAAAGTCGGTAGCACATACGCATGGCCATCAAAAACACCCCAAAACATCCAGTCATCAATGTGTTTATCAGTGTTCTCGCCTTGCCGTGAAGCCACTTCCACGATCTTCTCTGCATGATCATCCTCGATCGGGTTATTGCTCGCAACCTGTACGACGTCATATCGTAGCACACCTTGTCCGCGGTTGACCAGAAACGAGGCCTCGTTCTGGCGTAGTTTCTCGGTGGCTTGGTCCGGAGTAAGCATCTCTAGCACGTTTCTTCCACTACCGTCAACGTTCTTCGCTATCGGACCTTCGCCGACGAAAGTTCCGGTGTGCAATTCATCGGCACCAACTACAAGGACATTCCGCGTTGTGGCAGCGCTATTCGTTAACTGCGTTGGTGCCGTCGCGTATGATTTAGCCCCAACCTGCTCTAGGGTATTTCCTCCCTTGTATGTATACCAGGCGCCGTAGCCAACTAGGCTAGAGACAATGGCGAAGGAAAATCGGCGGATGTACATGGAGGATCGTAAGGGCTCGCTTACCGCATAGTTGGGGCGTGTATAGGACGATGAAGTAGATGCAGCCGACGTTGCAGCTGAGGACGAAGCAGCGGATCGAACACCAAGACTAGCATTAAAATGGCTTGAATGGTGGGAAAATACGGTACGCCGCAGGCGACTAGTACGAGCAAGGCCCCGGACGGTGCATTGAAATGTCGTCCGAAGGGCTCTGACAGGTACGCGACGCATTTGGGAGAGGGTTGCCGTCGAGGTGAAATTAAATCTGAGAGGAAGTTTCGTCGTCGCTAAGTCGCTAAACGAGCCACAGAATATCGGAATATGGCTGGCCTCTAGAGTGGAGCTCGTAGGTAGCCCGTAGCCCATAGCCGAGAACAGAATGGGTAAGTGAATTATTATGTAGGTAAGCCTTACAAGGATATGTACACTAGGTACCTATGTACATATGTACCTCTTAAGATACATAATGGGGAGAGGGAGGAGGTCCATCGTCCATCGTTCGTGACCAATTTCTGTTTTCGGCGAAATGCGGGAGTTCGTTTGGGTAGAACGGTAAGATGCGGGAGGTGTGGGGCCGTAGTTAGTCAGTCCCGCCATTATGTATGCACTGTACCTAAATACGTAGGTACGAAGTACATACACGTATGTAGTGTTTGCCTCCTATATAAACCTTGTTATCGATAGACGCAAGCACAACCTCGGCATCTCGCAACGGTCATTAAACATTTTATTCTCACTACATACATGTACTTGGGTTAAATACCTGCAAGTTGGTATTATCTAAGAGGCACACAAACTACTAAATAATAATAAGATGGCCGCGTCGGAAGCAGATATAGCTGGCGTTCAACGTCGTGCTGCTGAGAATCCCGATGCCTTATACCAAGCCTTTGATTCTTATCCATGGATTAAAGATCGGGTATTCACTGTGAGTCCCCTATACCATCACCTGTATATAATATCACAATAAACAAACGCTAAGAAACAAGGAACAACTCTCAAATGTTTTGAATAACTCTCAACCTGGCGACCTCAGTCTTTCCGAGATTGCTCTCCAGACTCGAATACAAAGGTTTGAGCAACAAACGAAGATCAAAGTTGACGGGGATGCATATAACCAATGGCTTTCCCAAAGCAGCCTCCAATCCCCAAGTGTTGTATCCGAGCAGGCGGTTGCAGTAGAGGCAATGACTATAGTACGTCTTAGTCCCATCCTCGTATATGCATTAAGATGATGCAGTGATAGGCTACTGACCAACCAACAGCCAAATCCCGCGGACAGAAAACTAGCACATCTTTTGGTTGAACTAGGTAATCCATTAGGCCAACTCGCCCTTCAACAAATTACTCCTGGTTCAGTCAATGTTGAAGTGCCTAGTTGGCAAAGCGCCGCACCGACGGCAGAACTCTTCGTTGAGAAGGACCCCTCCTCGGCAAACCCTGATAAGGAGCCATATCCTAAGAAATTCGAGGAAATAGTGGCATTCTTACAGACGGGGCAGCCTATTCCTGGAATAAGACAGATACCCGATACGGTTATCGAGGACCCGGCGTTTACAACTCATGGCCGCCTTGCAGCACCACCAAAGCCTTGGGAGACTGGACGAACCCCTTCTGCCGATGATACAGGGATATCGACTACGGAAGGCAGAATATGAAGTTGAGCAGTATTTATTCTTCGCCAGGGGCATTGGTACCCGAGGCAAGGGCAGCTTTTGTATATACATGCTGCCAGTCAGCGTTAATTCGTATCCATAATATCTGCAGGCGCAATTTCCGTAGAACTTTGACCCTCCAAGACTAACTCATTTTCGAGCTCCTTGATCTTTGCTTCCTTTACATTCTTGACATGTTGGGCGAACCCCTCCAAGTTCTGAACACCATGCTTCACTAAGTTCATTAACATCTTCTCAGCTGACTTACGTGGCGGTTCTTCAGGTCTTCCGGCCTCATGCAAGCATTGAGCGTGCGTAAAATCAGGAGGTACCTCGTAATCGCCTCGACTCGGCTGGGAGGTGGATGGTCTAATATGTAAGATCTCGTCTATCTCCATTCCGCTCGAAGGAAGCGAGCGCTCCTGGCTTTCCGTTAAGCCTGGTACTGCTCTAGGATGTGGAGGGAATTTCTCTTCTCTCCATTTACATTCTTGACGGATTCTTGTCTTTTCGCGGTTAAGCATGTAGTATATGTTGTCCTGTACGGCAGCTGCATGCTCATCAATCTGAGAGAGTATTTCGTCACGTCGTTTACTTGGTTCTGATGGCAGTTCCGGTGGTGGTTTTGTGAAATCAATGTGCGTGGGCACGAAGATGCTCGGTGCACTATTTTGATACGCAGGGATATCCTCTTGTTGCAATTGTGTCTCCGGCACTCTCTTTGCGCCGTCGTTAATCGCCATCCTTAATGTTTCTGTTTATGAGATGCACCGATGCAGCTGATTCGGAAGCACCTTGATCTGGTGATAGGTTAGGTACCTAAGGTATGTACATAACGTACAGCAGCGAGTTCGATGAGCCAAGTTAGGTCAAATAACCGTACAGACTTAACCGCCTGCAAGTCAGGTCAGGTATGTTGATTTCGGAGGCTTACCTGGTCATATGTATAAGGTTCTCGACTTGGCCTGGGAGCCCTTATAAAGCCACAGCTCTAGCCATATCCGCCACAGACAATGCGCCAATCACCTTACGTGGATGATACACCAAAAATATATACGTATCCCCTTAAGGTACGTATTTGTTACATAAATAATAAAAAATATTATCGTTTATGTAATTGATCACCTTACCGTCTGATCCTAGGTTCCGATATGCATTTAACCATCACATGAGTAATTATATAAATGGCACGCAATGATGTTAATTCTCCTTGATAAAAAGGTTAGATACATATATGAGATAATTATCTATCGTCTACTTAACAACTAAATTTCTATGGAGAATCTAACTAAACGACAAGAAGTAAATCGGACGGCTACCTGCAGATGTAATCTCTCTTATCCTAAGCAACCTGGACGGTTTAAGTGGTTTATTCACTTAAGCGTTGTTCGTGTTTAACATCTCTCTGTAAAACTGAATTTCGGAGCATATTAACTATTCTATCCCATCCCACGCCTATGAAACCCCGCAGAGGTAGTATTCTAGTGCCCGGAGAGCATTGATGGCGTGCTTCAGCTGTGGATATTCGGGCGTCGTGTATGTCTTCGGGTTGACTAGTCTCGGCCTACCGAAGATAGATGTTACGGTGGACGACTGGAAGACTTGGAGTTCATGTGGGAAGTATCTCAACATGGAATAGTAGAAATATTCGATATCCCTACTTGAAGTTATTCCAAAAAGATCGCCTATAATGATGGCCGCTACAGCTATCACAGCGTCCAGTTGACTATCACCAGGCCTTCTAAAGAGAAGCGCAACTTCCCTGACCTGAATCATAAGCCTTGACATATCGCCTTCAGAAAGGGTTGATACTGGAGTGAATGCATTTGGGATACTTCTTAAGCATGCTCCCATAGATGTGAGGTATAGACCTACGCGTGTGATATCTAGATATTTAACGCAATGATATGCAGGACCAGTAATCGGGCCGTACACTAGATATTCGTGGTCATAAAGCCCAGAAGCCAAGCCAGCGTCAAACAGAGCCTTAACGTGATATATCTTCACATAATCCATAAGAATCTTGGTATCAATAATCGCTATATATCCCGACTGGTCCCTTAAAAATCGAATCGCGATGTGGAGATCTGCTGCCCACGAACTAAAGGCGGATCGAACACGAAATCCACATAGATGGCCATCGATCATCTGCTTCAAATTATAGATATCATATATCGTTGTTGGTGTCTCGCCATTAAGAAAACTATGTGGGATGATGCCTGTAGTAGTATTAAGATAAGAATATCCACCTCCAGAACTAGAGCAAAAGCTTCGGAATAGAAATCGCGGAAGCCTTTCCCAAGATTCTATTTACCAGTTAGCCATCATGTTGTGGTTTCTCGAAATGTTGATTCTCCCGAATTAGCTTACTTTCTAGTATCTGGCGTTGTTTGTTGGTTACTTACCTACGATATTCGTATGGATATAACATTAAATAATGAGCCTACGATGCATCAATCTTTCAAGCATCATAACTATGTTTACCGCTCTTTATATATGTCTGCAGACTATCTGCTTGCTTTACCATTGCTGATTCGAGGCTGGCAGCATCTCCTCCTAGCAACTAGAATAATACCATTGTGCGATTCTAGAACAAGACACCACCTTGAACTGAGGAAGTTGTTTGAGATAAATAAGCAATAGGTAAGACATGTCTGGAAATCAATGGCTCATAAAGAATGTCCTAGACGAAGGTACCTACCGTGAAAAATATCTACAAGGTAACTAATTTTTAAACGACGATTGAGAAACATACAACTACACAGGGATATAAGAGTGGTGAGATCCTAGTAGACTTTGAATTAATAATTGCTCATCCTTTTAAAAAGGAGGACTGTTTACCGATATCAGGGTATAAGTGGGTAGGGGTATCTACAGGGGTCTATCTACTATATAAGGGGCGCACAGCGCCCTCGTAAGAGGATAGAAGGCCAGGCGTTCCTAGATCAATACAATATATCACTTGGTCTACCCACCTACCCTAGACACTCACTCTGTGTATGACCTCACTCAACGGGTATCTCTAACAACCGACCTCTCTTAAGATATTAGGTATCTGGCCTGGCATAGCATACCCACACTCGGTCACTATAAATGTGGAAAATTCATAGCCGACCTGGTATGTAATATGCGCCGCGAGGAAGGAGAGTTTCATACGTTTTGTGGTCCAGAAACCACAATGCTGACCGAGTAGGTAAGATTCTCCTAAGGTTAGCCCTTTAGCTTATAACATAAGCGTGGCAGTTAACAGCAGAGCCACGCTAAAATTTGCGGTTAGGAGACGTCTAAGTGGTATGCTCCAACACAAGGCCGACTTAGACTTGCAGTGTGTTGCCGGTTTGTCGGTGACCGGTAATCAGCTGCCGGCAATGGTGGCGGAGTCGCAATTCGTTAATGTAAAGAAGGGCTCGCATTTGGACAATGCCCACAATGAAAAAGTCCTATGAAGGTAATCTAGACTACAAAGTATAAGATCGAGCTTGACGGCGTGCCCAAAGACGTAGAGTTCTAGAAATGTTCGGTGCATAGCCTCAACGAGGTTCTGGGGAGGATTTTGCTCTATCACTTGACGATATTACTTGACGATATTCGTGCATCGTGGGTTTTAAAATAACAATCGATTTGATCGCAGTCGCAGTCGGACTACATGCTTAATATGCCTCCTACGTAAAACTCATAATAATTGGGCGTTGATTGAGGCAGTGCTGGGTCACGCTCGCTAACCCGCATTCCCCAGACGTGTGCCTACAGATAATACATACTATGTTAGGTGGATAATACTGTAAGGCGGACTGGGCGTTTGCGGTACGTTTCTCGTGGGACGAATGCCGAGATACGTCAACGAGTATGCTAAGAGTTGACAAATTCCAAATCTTGCTTTAGGTATTCCGTGCCCAGTACACTAATCCAAATAAAGACGTACTTATACGGAATACGGAATACGGAAGGCTTGCTGACTGCTCAGCTGCTGTGCTGTAGGATTAGCTCGCCAAGAAACTACATGGCTTCGCCTCAGAGTCGATCTTACGATATTAGGTTGCTGGCTTCGATAGACATGGTTTCGATTTGACCTTAGCAGAGACATTTCTTCGTCTTTGACTTTGGCTTTGACTTAGGTACTTGGATATATGAGTTGGAGGTGTTGCACACTTAAGGATTAGGTTATTTTGTTTACTCCTTCAATCAACCTTATCTATATGTACCTGCTTCCCCCCAGCTTTCCGCTTTCCGCTTTCCCGCACGGACAAAACCTTAGATACCATTTTAAGTCTTCGATTACCACCATAAAACAGCCCGGGACGCAGCTTCATCAGCTCTCAGATAAATGTACGTCGCACAGCATCTCCCAAGGTGACATCATACTTCTTTCCCCATCCCCTTCCCCATTCTCTTCCCCATCCTCTTCCCCAACACACGATTAAATGAATGGGACGACGAGGTAGGTAGTATTTAAAGAAATAGGTACATCTTAAAACCACCTTGTCTGACATTTCATCCCCCACCACCTGATCTCTTTCTCCAAGTCTTCAACCTTTTTACTCTTTCATCTAGCATATACGACCCTTTTTACCCAATTGAGGGTTAACTGGATCTAATCTCTTCAATAGACAAGTAGAAGCACGAAAGAACTACAACTATAACATGGCCGACTCTAGGAACAAGGGTGTCGAGCGGACTAATGGAGCTAGCTCAAGCCAAGCTGGCTTCCAACCGCAGGTCAACATGACAGTCGAGCGCCCTAGACAGGAGGACCTGCAACAGAGTTATGCGTCCATCGTCGGTACTGATGCCAACCCCAAGGGCTGGTATGGATCGATGAGTATGATTTCATCTTAGTTAGCTTGAATGATTGATATTGGCCCTAACTTCTCTTCAAGTTAATGCTATCGGCTCTTGTGTGGGTTCTCTCGGAGCTATTCCCTGCATCATCTGCTGCCCTAATCCCTATAAGCAAGTCAGTCAAGGCAACGTGGGACTTGTCACCAAGTTCGGGAAATTCTATAAAGCTGTCGACCCTGGTCTTGTAAAGATCAATCCTCTCAGCGAGAAACTGATCCAGGTTGACGTCAAGATCCAAATCGTTGGTAGGTCAAGCCTCCCACCTTTCCCCCTTGACTGTTTCTAATTAGGATTGCGAAAATTATAGAGGTCCCCAAGCAAGTTTGCATGACCAAAGACAATGTCAATGTCGAACTGACGTCGGTCATCTATTACCACGTCACTTCGCCGCATAAGGCTGCATTCGGAATTACCAATCTACGACAGGCCCTTGTCGAGCGGACACAGACAACCCTGCGACACGTCGTCGGTGCGCGCGTCCTGCAAGACATTATCGAGCGCCGCGAGGAGATCGCGACGAGCATTAGCGAAATAGTTGAGGATCTGGCGAGGAGCTGGGGGTGTGAAATTTCCGCCATCCTCATCAAAGATATTTACTTTTCTACTGATCTCCAGAATGTAAGTGTAGAATCATTGATGATGTTTTTTATTGCCTTTCATGTTATAAACTTGACGAATTTCACCAAGGGGATATTGCTAATATAATATCAGTCCTTATCTATGGCAGCGCAGAGCAAGCGTATTGGAGAGAGCAAGATTATAGCGGCGAAAGCTGAAGTAGAATCGGCCCGGCTTATGCGTCAAGCAGCAGATATCTTGTCGTCCGCGCCGGCGATGCAAATCAGATACCTAGAGGCAATGCAAGCCATGGCAAAAACAGCGAACGCGAAGGTCATTTTCCTCCCGGCCGCGAACCAGACGATGCCAAATATCAACAACGCTATGGCTCAGGCAGCCAAACAATATGAAATCGGCGAGTCGAGTGGGACTCACGATGACGACGGGTTCTCACAGGCGGTCAACGCTCACATCATTGAGAACATCTAATGCGAATTGCGAATATTCCTCCCCGATTTCGAGTTTATGTCGAAATTCTGTATTCTGTATTTTAATTCGCTAATTTATGATCAACAACGAGGCTGTAATGATGGGGAATTACGTGTTATTGGGTTGGACATACCTCACGAAAGAGCCGAGCCTGACTGGTTGCAGACCAGGCGAAGGATATATATACCTAAAAAATGATCAACTATGTGAGAAGATGCCGAATGGAACTGGTTGGGCTGAGGGAAAGGCGGTTACCGATACCCATTATGGATACCCATCGTTCGATTGAGATATGGTTATTATTGCGCCTCTATTTATGTAGTTTCTATTTTTTGTAGTTTTTTTTTCCTTGCTGGAGGTTCTGTTGCTTGGGCCTAGTAGGACAGTATCAAAATTAGTATGTATCGATTCACTTTTTTTGTCTGTGCCTGGTGTAGTTTATATCGTGTGATCACGCCTCGACTTTGATAATCCATTTGATATTTCAGGGGGTATTTACATCTACTTTCATATTTAGTCAAAGCCCTCAAATTCATCATTATCGCTATTCCCAATACCAACGGCGCCCCCTTGTGTCGTAGTACCACCACTCTCAGCAGCCAACTTCTCCTTATTCCGTCTCCGCACCTCCTCAAGCAAGCGCTTGAGATCCATCTCCTTTGTTATTTCCTCCTCGGTAAGCGTCTGCCGCCGCTCTGCCTCGCGTTTGCGTCTTTTCTTATCGCGACGCTCCGCCCGTTCGTCCTCCTTCTCGTGTTTTCCGCTCCATGCCTCGGCATTGCGCTTGCGCCGCTCTTTCTGCCCCTCAGCCGACTTCCCTACGTTACCTTTGGCCGCTTCCTCGGTCATCTTTTGTAATATTTCCAGGCGCTGTTTCTCGCGATCCTTTTTGGCATATGCATACGCATTCCAGTCCATTGTTACCCCCAGAAATTTGTCACCTTCGAACTTCCGTAGTTCTGGCATTTTCGGCAGTCGCAACAGCCCCCATGCGTGTCCTAGGTCTGTCCAGTCCAGGTCCGCAATGCGGAAGATAGAACTTGCAGTATGTTTTCTATAACTACGAAGCCAGCTAACAAATGCCTTCTGTGCCTTATCGTGTAGAGCGCGATCGCGTTTTACTGTTTCGCGAATCCGCGAGGTAGTCGTGTCGACATCAACATCATTTACCGAGATTACTGGATAGGCAAGTGGCATAATAGGCGTCTTCCGTACTTCTAGGAATGGCACGTAGTCCAACTCTGCCGGCTGCAGGAGAATGACACTGAGACCCCGGCGCCCCGCACGGCCAGCACGACCGCACCGATGTAGAAATGATTTTGGGTCTGAGGGCGGGTCGATCTGCACGACGAGGTCGACTTGCGGGAAGTCAAGGCCTCGGGCGGCTACGTCGGTGGTGAGTAGGACCGAAGGTTGTGCCGCGTTGAGAAACTTGGCGAAATTCTTCTCGCGCACTTTGGCTTCATATTTTCCATGTAGAGAAACCAAATCGAAGTCCTCGGGAAGAAGGGTAGGGAGAATGTGCGTAAAGTAGTCGACGGCGGCGCATGTAGAGAGAAATACGATACTCTTCTGTGGTCGGGGGTCTAGTTTTTCTAAGAGCTGGACGAGACTTGGCAACTTGTGGCTGGCGGGCGTAGTTAGGTAGCTCATCTGAAGACTCGCAGGTGTTCGTCGCTCCTCAATAATTCCACCCGTCTTTAGACTCTTCACTTTAACTGCAACCTTGACAGGATTTCTCAGACCAACTCTGATTATTTCGCCCACTGCCTCACTGACGCTGGCGCTGAAGAGACCCGTCCTCCTTTGTTTCGGTAGTCGCGAAAGGATCTTCTGTAAATCTGCCTTAAACCCTAGATCAAGAAGTCTGTCCGCCTCGTCTAGGATTAGAAGTTCGAAGGAGGACTGCGGGCAGTGCACGTGCGGGGAGGAGAGAAGTTCTACCAGTCGGCCGGGCGTTGATATCAAGACGTTTGGTGACGCGCGGAGAAAAAAGCTAAGATCTTGAGCGGGAGTCGTGATGCTGCCGCCGGAGAGGAGTTGCGGGATGATAACAGGCGAACTTGTATCCAGCCGCTTTTCCTCACCAGCGAGCTGAGCTAGGAGTTCGGAAGATTGAGGGTGGAAGGCGACGAGCGAGGTTAGAGTGCCATGGATCTGACCTGCAAGCTCTTTGGTAGGTGCGACAATAATGGCGGCTACATGATGTCGTTTCGTAGGTTCGTCCTGTCGTAAGATCCTGTGAACGAGAGGGAGGAGGAACGAAAGAGTTTTTCCGCTACCGGTAACTGCCTATTGATTATCAGTAAACGTATATGGTAATAGTGGAGGAAGAAGCCTTTTAAACTTACCTCTACAACTACATCTTTATTTCCCCCTCCAAAAAGAGGCCATACACTGGCCTGAACGGGAGTAGCCCGGGCAAAGCCCATGCTTGAAACGGCATCTAATATCCATTCCGCCAAGGGAGGTGTCAAAGCATCCCAGGCCCGGGGGTCTTTTTTTGTCGTCTTTGCTTCCGGCGCCATTATTCAATGGGCGAGCGTGGGCACATGTTGTTTAGGAAATTTTTGGAGTTGAACTAGGAATTATTATCTTATCGAGGGTCTTATCTTATCTACCTATCTAAGCACCAAACCATCAATTCAGGATCATTTACCTGTCTTATCGCTTCTAGAAGGGACGGGCTGGGACCTGGTAGATCGGACCGTTATGCCAATGTTGGATATGACGTCGCGTCAGGAACAAAAATTGGATAAGAGCCGTCATCAATCGGCATATCGCTCGTCTCTTCCATTTCATGACTCCATTCCTCATCTAGTCTGTGCTTTCTCTTACACCAAATACACCGAGGACGCGCCTCCTTAGGCACAAACGCGCCACAAGTGCAGTAAAATAGAAGATTAAATTGATGGTCCATCATGACTTTTGTCGCATCATGATCCTTGAGGTAACGGTCGTAATCGTGTACTTCTTCAGCAGTATGTTTCTTATAGTATTCTCCCGTCTTCCTGTCCTCTTCTTTCTTACATCTCAAGCAGATTCAACGCTTAGATCTGTCGCAATCACACAGCTCGTTGAGGAATTGCCCGCTAAGCTGCTCTTCGAGTCTAGCGTCGCAGATATCGCAGAGACACATGAGGTTCTCGTTTTGCCACGACTTGTTGAGATGAGGACAGCGGGTACCAATCCTTGAGGGCACTCGTAGACACTTTCTGTACTCTTCGCAGATGTTGATACCACACTTGATGCAGGGGAGTGCGCCGGCTTCATCGCATCTAGTTGCAAAGAGCTTTACCTCGATTTCCTCATCCTGGTGGATTTTTCTACCGGTTGGTCCCCATATATATGAGTATCGACCGTAATTCCACACATTCTGCCGGCGAAGTAATCCGTGTCCGTCGCAAAGACAGTTACGTCGAAGAACTTCGGAGACTTTAGCTGAGGATAGGATATAAGCATGAGAATGGCGACAACTTAAGCCAAGCTGAAATAGGTCAATTGTGGAGAGATATTTCGAAATAGTTGTTAGAACAGGATATTGACCGATAAGGTCTGATAATACAGGTGCCATCCTAACTTTGGAGGTAAGTAGGAGAATATGAAGTCTTGAGAGATTACGGTGCGTATTGCGAAACATGAGATGATATTTTATCCAATCTAGCTACGAGTCAAATCTGTTGCTTACATGAGAATGCATGAAAACATGATAGATTTGTGTTCTAAGCGGCAATTGGATGGTTGGCTTAGTTTAGGTAGCTAAGAGAACAACGCGTCAAGAGCCAAGTCTCTGCTACAGTATCTTGATTTAATTGCACCTAACTACACAATGAAAGCCATACGAAAACTTATTGCAAATTTATCCATCTAAATTATTGGGATACCGACCTCCAAGGACTTTGGGTACTAAAACGTAGGTAACTTCCAACGCAACTCTGCTCACCACGTAAAGAAATACTCATCAAGCCCCTGCATAAATGGCAACACTAATAGTATTAGCTACCATAGTTAAAGCTATGAATAATTATTATTTTCTCAAGGTAATAAATTGGCAATGCCAGTCTCCGTGGGAAGTTGGATGTCTGTCCCGCCTGTACCCTGTCCACATGAAGATCAGAGCAAAGCATCAGCCTCTTTAAGTACGCCTGTAAGCGATCAATATAGTGCGACTAGTAATCAATATACCCATAGTAAATAAACCTCCACACATTTCGCTTCCAAGAATGAGCAAAGCTATTATAGTAAAGAATAGCCACCCGCGGCCGAAGATATCCCCTATTCGAGCGTAAAGGAGTAGAATGGCAACAAAGGAGAGTAAGAAAAGCATTCGGTATCTATCTGTATAGGTCCCCACCCATGGTCAGTAATGCACTAGTAATAATGGTTTCTTCGAGAGACAACATAAGCCCAGTAATAGTCAAAGATCCCATGATATCCCAGAAGCGTGGAAGGCGCTTTACACCCTCGTTGAAAATGGCGTTGGCATCTTCGCCTCCGCGTTTATTAATTTCTATTTCGTTTCGTTTAAATTTGCTCGTCGTCGTAAGTAATCAAACTATTAAATGTAGGGCTGAAGGGAGGCGACGACATCTTGTAAATAAGCATGTGACACATAGAGTATTACAAAGGCACGTATAGATATTTCTCGACATCAAAGAGCCTTTCGTAAGCCTGTTCATATGAATCATATTTAGGTAGCTATGAGGGCATAATTGCCTACCTATTATATGACTACCATTCGCGCGAAACATGATATCAATATGTTCAAGCACATGTTCGCACAAGATTAGGGCATGCTAATATTTCTAGTTTTTCTTGGGTTAGGTAGCTAAAATGATCTTGCGTACTTTCCGTCTAGGGACCGGAAGAAAGAGACGGAAGACGTCGGGAAAGGAGCCGTAGTTGCTGCTGACCTAATGCGGTTCAGGTAAAAGTTACGATGGGGAAAGTGGCGAGGACTTCTAAAGGGACAGAAACAATTTCCTGAATACTTAATATGCAATGGATATATTACAACTATCTAAAGAACGTTTTCAGAACATCTTTTAATTATAGGTACCCTTACCAAAACTTGGAAATTCTATCTGGTGCGCTATTGAGACGTATAGTATTCTAGCCGACTTTCGACTGTACGTTACGGTACTTCAATTGCTCTGCTCGTTCCAGAGGCTTGATAAAGTAACAGGTAATAGGGGGAAAAAGAGATCTTGCGTTTTTCATAATTTCTTATTCACTACTGCCCAAGTGTTTAAATTTATCATGATTTATGTAGTCCTTAACATCACCTAGGCCAAGCCTATTGAATTTACGCCAGTTTAACCTGCACTCAGCATTACATACGTTGATTTTGGATATCTATAAGCAGCACCCCGAGGATGAAACCATATGGCCGGCCTAAATACTAGAAAATGCTCGGGAATCAGAAATAAGCCAGTTTATCATCTATGCAGAGGCCAAAAACTTCGTTACATATGGGATACTAAAGTACCGAAGTGTCGTAGGTACACAAGATCGGACGCAGTACGCACTGTGGCACCACACATACCCTCTATCGACTGCCGGGAGGTCTTCACAAATCCTGGCCTCTAACTGGATCGGCCTTTTGTACCGGCAATTCAACTCAGGGGCGTAACGGAACAGGTAATATATCTTGCGGTAGAAGGAATTTCACGTCGAATACTTGGGATGGTGTTATAATTCAGCCTGCCCTTGGATTCTTTAGTAGACTCCGTTATGTATATACACGAGCTATTCGTATTCATCGTGGGGTGTAAGGCAGAGATCGGAAGTTCGACGATTTATATTAAGTCATATCCGTATTTTCTATTGATAGGTTTGATGAGAAGTATTATTCCTTCGTAGTGCAAATCGGTGTACCTTCAAAATAGCAGAAACCGAACATAGAAATTAGCCAGCAATTATATGCGCGAATGGATAAGGTATTTCGTCAGGCCCTTCTTTGATCCAGTATCCAGATTCAACCCCCTCTTCGTTTTCAGATTCTCGCAGAGGTGCGAGTGGCCGCCAGACACGATCAGACACATTCCCAGGCCCAGATTCAAACTTGTACCCTTGTCTAATACCATGCTCTCGCTGAGGCCAGAATATATTAGCGGGTACCGCAATGCTGCATTCCTGCAACTGCGGACCAAGATTCCTTACCATTTCATCCATAACTTCTAGAACACTGGTCTCCAACTCCCCTATACAATTATCAGGACTAATTGCTGGTGGCTTCCAAGAACCACCAAGACAAATATAGAGCTTCCTCAACCCAGAAAAAGAATTTGGAACCGCACGCACTAAAGCGGTAAGATGATCCCAGCCTGACGCCGCGTTTGCATGTAAGTTGAGTTGCCACATCATCTCTACTGAGGTAATCATGGCCCGGTGTTCAGCTCTAATTAAACCAGGGAAGGCATGAATCATATCGCCGTTAGAGATATGAAAGTTGTTGGTAGAGTAGAGGATTTCAATGCCCTCTGTATATCTAAACCCAAAATAGAGTGTAAGCTACCTTGCCAGGTTTGAAACAAACTCCGAATGGGTATCGAACAGCGCATGAAGATTAAAGACTTACGCTTGTCTACAAGCTAGAAGCCATCCCATAACGCCTATAAAGCATTTATACGGGAATTCTCCGCGCCATCCACGACAAGATGCAGCGGTACCGCCAAGGCAGATGTCAGTATATGGCTCTGAACTGCTGCCCATCCCACGTACGCGAAGTTCAGTATCGCGATGACATACGCAGCTGAACCACCTCCAGGCCTTAGGACGTGTTGTATCTCGCTTTGAGCGGCGGGCCTGTCCGGGATCGGTACCACAATGACTACGTTGCTTCTGCGCTTCCTCGTCGGATAAATAAACCACAGGGTGGTCGAAACAAAGATCTAGATGCACAGTACGATTCCCAAAAGCCTCGATGAGAATCATCCGGCGCACCTCAGCTGGTATGCGCTGAAAAAAAGAGCTAATAGCCATAGATGCCATGACACATTCGTAAGAAGGAGACGGCGTTAATATAAAGGCCCGCTTGCTTGGAAGTACTGGTATTATAGTCGGGTCTTCTAATGGATTCTGTTACGTTTTCCTGTAATGTGGAGTTCCTTTACTCCATCGGAACCGCCCACTGGGTTTGTTGACCACCATTATCGTTCTTTATGCAACCCGCTTTGTGTTACCTTGGGATTCGAAATTCGAAAAATATTGAAATGACGCGACAATATGTCATCTTCCTTTTATTGCATAGCAACGTTAAACTAACCCCATGGATCTATATTAATATATACCGTAGTAGCTTGGGGATGTTTATAGGTTATCATTATGTTAATCAGAACCTCCCCTTAAGGCATTGCCGCTTATAAGATAGTACTTAGATAAGGTACGACTGTGGCACGTAACTTTAAGGATGAAGTATTTATCGACTTCAGGTCTTCAATCATTAACGTATTATATAATCCAAGCTAGACTGATGAATCCTTTCTCACTAGGTACCTACGTAATCATATAACTAACACTTTGAAGGTTAGCAAGTATAAGTATAAAGCATTTACGAAAGGGTTAAATGTTCATTTTTTTAATATACAATTGAAAACACTTATATTAAAACAGTTAAATAAAGGAGCATTTTAATTTTTCATAACTAATCGTGAAAACCAAACTTGTAGAAAACAATAGAATTTTGTAAATATTTCAGCAAAGTTTTACATTTATTTTTCGTTTACATCCGTACGTTTAAGAAGGTTTAATTCTTGTATCTCCCATTTTTTACAAGTATTACAATCTTCAAGCTACTCCCATCATATTAACACCAAAGTTTCATATGGATCTATGACCGACAACATTCCTAGCTACTTGAAAGCACTGCTTGCTCGATGTTTATCTCGACGGAATAATGTTACATGATGTCTCGAATGTTTTAGCCAATCAAAGCCGATTATCCTCAATTTTGAATGGATACTAACTACTATGAAGCTATTTATACCCTTGCAAAAACCCCTTTTAATGAAATTCCTAGTGTTAAGCCCTTAAATATCAACTTAACCCTTTGATGGCTTACCAAGGCTATCAAACCGCACTGATATATCCGGTAGCCCGAAACCCTATTAAGAGCTTCTCAAGTCTTTATCAACGCTTATTATCACATGCTGATCACACAGGAGCGATTCAGGGGTTGGGGAAGCTTCAGGGCGTCGGCAGTCAATCTAGACCTTGTGTTGGTGGGTGACCAATTCAAGCAAAACTGTAAAAGTCACCAGTAGTAACATCGGTCCAATTCTCGACTTTCTCTGGATTAATGTAACGTTTGTTTTTCTTGGTAGTAACGCTGATGACAGATAGGAGAAGTGTCTGAGGATTATTATTTGCCCGAAAAATTGATGAAGCTTCTATTTACAATTATGGAGTAGTAAATGTTCCAACCATCTCTATGGATCTTGTTATAGCCATTGAATACTTGGTTGGAATTGTGTACTCAGAATTGCTTGAGCTCCATCCAAGTCAAGTCTGAACAACTTTTTAGCATTTCCAAACGCAAACATGTCCAATTCTTCGTTCGAGAGCGAACTCTCTTCTGCTAGCTTCTGGAGATACTTTCACCCCTCAATACTCTTACCGAATGGTGTGTTGATATTATATAAGATTCGGTCCTTCCTTGTTGTCTTCAAGACCATTTCCAGAGTTCTAATGCTGAATATCCCGCTCGAAGTTACCCATATATTCCTGTCCCAGACGTCACGGAATGGTTCCAACCCGTTCTTTTCATAGAAACCGATCGAATCCACCCTTTCGATCATTATGGGGAGCAACTCGCCCATATGCCCGATTATAATCTTTAACCGGGAAAATCGGGCGAATAGACCTGCGAAGTAGAGTTTGAGAACGTGGATCCCGACGTCCTGATGCCAACCCCATCTGCCCGTTACCAGCCCTTGCGCAATGACAGGGGAGTAGTTGCCGTTATAAAGCCCTTTCTGCACAAACTCTGGGGGTAGTGCTGGATGAATATAGATGGGCACATTGAGACGTTCAGCTGTCTCAAAAACAGGCCAGAATCTCTCATTGTCATGGCGAGTCATGTCCCCTAGATGGCCATCAATCATGGCACCGAAAAATCCCAACTCCTTCACTGTTCGTTCTAGCTCTGCAGCTGCAGCTCGCGGGTGCGCCATAGGAAAGGCAGCGAAGCCACCCAAGCGACTGGAGTTCTTCCTAATAGCTTCGGCCATCTCATCATTTGCCTTTCGAGTGCCCTCTGGGCGTTCTTGGTCGTCCCTTCACGTCCACATTTGGATCAACATATCTGTTTGGAGATTATTCAATGACGGGACGGAGATACGATAATGTCTGGAACACGAGGGGCCGACCTACCCAGTTTGCGCTTCCCCTTTTCCACATGACCATTACGGTTTGTATGCCCATGAACGAACACACCACACCTGAAATCTGCCTATTCCCACCCTATTGGCGAGATACAACCTGGGTCCAACATCGTTGTAGCTTGAAGCTGTGGAAATCCTTATCACCGAATCCCTTACCCCAATTCCGATCCAGCATATTTATATCAAGGTAAAGCGACTATGATTCGTAATCACGGGCGGAAATCCGTGTTTTAAAAACCGCCAATTATAAGCTAAATACCGGGACCGTAGGCTTATTCGACCGAGATTTCTAATACAATATCTGTCCAAACTCATAGCAGTTATGATTGACCTATATAGCTGTGTTGAAATACACACCCCCACTGGCTGGGTAAAATGGAAGGCTCTCAATAAACCAAAGTTGACTATATAAAATAGTGTTAGGATCCTAGATGAGACATCTAGAATAAACGATACTTTTAATATGCATAGCTGTAGGCTCCTGTCACTAGCTTAGAGTTCCTCGCGGAGTAACGAAGTCGTTTCCATACTTCTTGGTTCGCCTAGCGCTACGCTTCCAATGATATCACCTGGTAATGATAGAAATATAGCTGACTATAAGTTCGCAACAGGATATTAGCATTATAGAGACCTCATTATAAGTGCTAGGATTTCAGTCCAAATGATAATTATTAGATCTTCAGATTAGAATATTAGAGACACGGAGCCTGAAGCAGTATCAGTAATTGAGCGTTAAATATGATGATACTTTTGGTCTAACATTTTCCTTTTTTGAGTTTTTTCTTCTGAGTAAGTTTAATACCCCTTTAAATGGTTCTTAATTTAATTTGAACTGTTAATAATATTAGTTAATAGTAACCACCTCGTAATAACCTATCGGTATTTAAATTTAATCTATAGTCACTTACCCATATAGGATTTAACAACAAGGAACTAGAGTTGGAAACCAAAATTGAGTTGGAAAAAAATTCAATACATTCGGTGGCCTGCATGACTTTAGTACTCTTAAAGCACTGAGGACGTATGCGAATATCGGCAGCCTTGTGTACAGTCAGACTAGCGATGCAAAGTGGTGACACTTGACGCGCGTATCGACCTAGACAGTGTGATCTAGCATGGGAAATTTCTCCAGATTGCCTCAGGAGATATTGAATCTACGGGTATGTAAATTGATTGGTTGGCTAGAGTTTGACCCAAGGCTTTGGTGCTTGTTTGCATATGCCGATGAGTCTGAGAAGAATGTAAGAGTCATGACAGAACTGATAGCTCCTTCATACTAATCGGATTTGTAGACTTTTTGAGGTATGAACTTATTTGGGTGTTAATATGGGCACGAGAGGTGTCGTTGAGGAAGATGAGGTTTTGGTGTGTATATTAATACTTAAAATCATAGAGGCCAGTCGAGGAGTTGGAAAAGGAGATTAGATGTACCTAAGTACCTACATTGAAGCTATCGGCCGAAAAAGTAATCCGTCCACGAGATATGTATAGGGAAGGAAAGCACGAGCCACGTGGGGGTTAAGAACCTTAACAGCCGAGGGACAAAACGCCAAGACTTTTGTATGACGGCCTTTTCGTTTTCTTCGGCCGTGAAAAATTGAAACCCGGTCAATTTTCAAACACATGACACGAGCCTATCATTTATAGCATTCCTACTTACTGCGCCGACCGAATGCTTATCGCTACATATACATATACCATAGGTACATATATGATATATCCATACATCGATCAGTTTTAAACTGTACGGTCATCGTTGTTCCATGTTTGCGACATCCGCCCAAGTTCGGTTTATTCGGTTTACAAGGCTAGAGCCACGACCCGAATCGAAGCAACGAGAAAAATTACAATGCGGCGGAGCACAGCTCTGTTGCATCAAGACATTTCAATCTGGATTCGGTAGCGCTTCTCACTTCCTTCATCACCACCATCCCATCCTCCACTACCCGTGAATCTAGAAGGGACAAGCAACTCCATTCCTTCTTTTGGCCTTTGCGATTCTACGACTTGCGACAGATCTTTACTGGTATCATCTCCTCCCCACCTCTTCCTGACTTTCCATATAACATGTCTTTTCGCGGCAAACCTATCATCCCTGCAACACCCCGTGTTATATCACCAAGCCCTACACCATCCGAAACTCGAGATACTTCTCAAGATTCCTACCTCGGCCCGGTTACGCGCTCGGCTGCTAGGCGTCGACAGGCCGGTGGTGCTGCGCTACAACAGCAACCCCTCCGCGAAGATGTCGACGAAGATTCAGATCCGGAGCTCCGGAGGGCCCGGACAAGATCTCGAAGCCCCATAAAACCTCGCAAAGTGGGTAGTCTCACATCAACGAAGACTCCTCGCGCTACTAGATCGAAACAGAAACAGAAACAGAAACAGAAAGAAGAAGAAGAGGTAGAGGACGTCAAATTTAAAGAAGAGGTTAAGGGAGAAGTCAAGGAGGAAACCTCTAATGGTCATCTAGCACTACCAACACCCACCATATCCGGATGGGATTGGCGAGACTTCAGCCGGAGTCCAAGTCCTCTAGGCCTCATTCCGATACATCGGCATTTCAAAATATTCATTCATAAGCATGAGGTACCGAGGAAAGCGCTGCATGTATCCATCGGGTTTCTCGTCTACTGGCTATATGTCAGTGGCACGCAGACCTCGGCAGTCACACCCTTTTTGATGGGGGCTCTGGTCCCTATTGCGGCCACGGATTATCTACGTCATAAAAATGCTTCTTTGAACCGCTTCTATGTTAAGTGCCTTGGTGCCTTGATGCGCGAAACTGAATATTCCGGCTGGAACGGCGTCGTCTTTTATTTGCTCGGTGCATGGACGGTTCTTCACTTCTTTCCTAAAGATGTCGCCGTGGTAGCTGTTATGCTCTTAAGCTGGTGCGACGCTGCTGCCAGTACCTTTGGCCGGCTTTACGGGAGGTACACGCCGAGAATCCGGCGGGGCAAGTCCTTGGCCGGGTCTTCAGCTGCATTTCTGGTTGGAGTGGCTACGGCTGGCTGGTTCTGGGGTTGGCTTGCACCAAGAACTGGCCCCTTTCCCGGGGACGAACAGTATCCTTTTATGTTCAAAGGCATATTGCAACTCCCTACGTTTATCTCGAACGCGCTCAGTCTTCCCAACTCTCAGAGCGTTGTTGGTGGTCCAGTTGCTGTTGTATTGCTGAGTTTGTGGTCGGGTCTGACTGCGGCATGTAGTGAAGTGGTAGACCTTTTTGGTTTGGATGATAATCTTACAATTCCCGTGCTCAGCGGCATCGGGATCTGGGGTTTCCTCAAGGTTTTTGGGTAAACAAAAAATTGATAAGACAGAGGCTCTTTTTACAAGACTCAGGGCGCGTAATGGATTCGGCGTTAGGGGAAGGGGAGGGGAATCGGCAGGTACAGGTTTGAGGTTAGCTTGGGTAGACGGGTTATGACTAGATATTACGGGCAATGGGTATGGGAAGGCTTACTCACCTCACATTGCTTTAACACTTCTCTGGCTCGCCTATATAATCTCTTAGTCCGGGAACATCGAAGCCTGGAAAAATCGTATAATCCCTGATACACATAGTTATGTAAAGTTTTCCAGGTGCGGGTTTCTAATTACAACAAAATAAAAACAAAGACAAGAGAGTTTGACATCGGCGCAAGGGGTAGCTATTACGGCTGAAGACACAGGCGTATCCTGCAAGTTTGCCATGGGCGTTGACTAGATCTGTAGTGGCCGGGTTACGGGATGTTGTGCATGTCTTGGGTTTGGTATAAAAAAGGACAATGGAGAAGAGTAACGCAGGCCCTACGAACGTGGTCGCTGATTCTATTTACCTCCGACTTACACCGCATGAACCTCTGACGAACTGATACTCAAGGTGTCAAAAGGTTATCGTTAATTTTCATGGTCTTAGTAACTTACCATGTACGAGAAACATGGACTAGGGAGGGCTCTCTGTACTGTATGAGTCTGACTGGCTCATTTCAACATGGGGGGCTATCAAGTACGCGAAGAAACTCATAGTAATGAAATCCGCCACTTTAAGACGCAATCGTCCTCCAAAGCTGCCGTCAAGGCATACTCGGCTTCATCTTCTGCCCTATGAGAGAATGCCCCATCATCATCGGAGCGCAAGTCCTGCTTGACTGCACACTAATCTAGCTAGGTAGGGTACATTCGCGGGCCAAACAATCAATATAATCCACATAATCTGTGCCGCCCCTCCACATGTGTCTTCCTTCTGTCTTGTCCCACAACCATCGCTGCTCATGGATTTTGATGATACCTTCTCATATGTATCCCGATCACTGATCGGATCACTGATCGGTCCGTTGGTAACTCGGATTCGTGTAGGCCTTGGGTCCGTGATGAGTTGTCTCATGGTTGAGGTAGTATCTTATCCCCGACCCTGCATAGTTAGAACTTGTGATACGCCATTGCGCCTCACATCTTGTACAACCAGCTACTTTTCTTTCTACGGTTATTTTGCTGAAGGGAATGCCATCATTTCTTGAAATAGCTAGTCCTACTTCGAATGCGTAGAAGCTAACAAAAGACAACCAAAAATCACTTTCACCGTTCGACTAGGACCCATCTACCGGACTCAACGGAGCTACAAGGTAACTAATTAGTGGAACTAGTTTAATATTGGATGGACCCAACGTCTTGGGATGCTCCCTGCAACTAGTCTGATGTTGATAATCCCGAAGGCATTCGCATGCCGTGAAAGTCACGCCTCCCCACACCCTCACAAGTCGGTGCACCTGTCATTATAGACTAGATCATCTAGATTCCAGCCTATGATACGATTAGCTTCTTCGCCAAAGCCGCTCTATCATGAATCTAGAAAGATTGGCCCTTGTCTGACCCTGTTTTGCTTCTTATTATAATTGAGGCCGATTCTCGTCTTATAAGGTACCCAGTCTATGCCCGAGAGATGTATGAGCGCTAAAACGCACGTGTACTGATATGCATAAGTACACCGGATTCGACTTGTGGTCTTGGACGCGTATTTATGTTTTCCTTGAAATCATCTTGCTGGTAAAGTACTTTTCCGGTCATCATGTAATACATAGCATACGGCTTGTTAACCCCGATTTTACACATCACAATAAACATAGTCCCTGCTGCATACACCTTTGACACTTACTCGTTAAAAAAAAAACCACCCAAGAATTAAACCGTCGGGCAACTCCAGTTTGTTTCGTAAGACGATATCGATCAACGGAATCTAACCCAAAGAGGCGAATTGCTGTTTTCTTTCGCATCAGGATATCAGTGCCAACGCATCATGCCTCATTGTGCATGTATGTACACTCCGCCCCAGCTCATAGCTACTGCAACCAACCACTTACACCGAAGCTTACCTATACCTTCCGCCGTACTATATTATGTTCTAGAAGAAGAAGAAGAAAAACTTCGGCGAGATGAGTATAAGTGATATATCCTGCATCCATTTGCATTTAATCAGCCTCTGTCTCAAATCAAACAGCCGACTTCCGAGACCACGAGTTTCTTCAACACACCATCTATGAATACATGTTGTTGCGGACACGTTATGTACGCCAAGACTCTTCTTGAAAGCCAAGGGTGGTGGGGCAGAACGTTTTTCTCTATTTTCTTCCCACCTCCAATGGCTTATGATGGCTGTAATGGAGGGGCAAGTCCAGGGCCAGCGGAGTCTTCCCCCTTTCACTACCAAGGAAAACGTAATTCCTATCCATGGACCCGTTACTATTCCCCTTACCCTTCTAGGTCTTTCCCATTGCAGAACATCCTGAATTTCTGACCAATGAGAAATTCAAATTTGCATTTTTCATAAATTCTTTTCTCAAAAAGACGAACGAGCCATACAAAACCACGCAGGACGTTCCCAATACAGAACGACAGGGTTGCTTCAGAACGTATTTCTTGCATGCTCGCCCCTGGTTCCGGGGAACAGGTATGTATATACCTATGAAGACAAGCGCGTCCATACTTGTAAATGTATAAACGAATGAGTAAAAAAAAGAACGAAGGGGGCTAGAAAGTATAAATAAATGAATTGAACAAAATAAAAATTAAATAGATAGGTTTCCCCAAAATGACGCTCTCAATTCATTCGGCTGGCTCCAGGCTTGACAACACATCATCACACAAAATGCCCGATCTTGCTGCACTTCTGCCTGACTGACCAGTAGCGAGCAACGTTGACATTATTCCAACGTCTGCTTTTCTGACGGCACCACTCTTGCTTCCCTCCTTTACTATGTTCTTGTCCTGATACTTAGGTTTTCTTTTTCCCTCCTTAATTCCCACCCCAGGATAAAAAAACTAGCAATAAACTTTGACCAACGATCCGTCAGCCTAAAGCTGCAACATCTCCCAAGGTGCAGATGCAATCCGCTTCCTACTACTACCACCACCCCCTACCTAGGTACCTAACATAACCAGTCTCCTCCCGGCCAGTCTACTCTTTCGAATCACAGATGGGCTCGGCGATAAAATCTGTCGCTGCTTTTGTGGACAAGTACTACGCGTTAGCGTTAGTGCGTTTGTTCGCGAGGGCCGTCCGTCTCTCCTAATAGGGCTTAGGGGGGCAGGGCACCACCCGGCTGAGCGGTCTGCGTATCTACATTTATCTATATAGACCAAGAACATCACCAGAAAAAAAAATCATCCCATTGCTCTAACGGCTACCCGTTTATCTATATGTTGCCACCTAATGGATACGACGGTAGATACTTTGGCTTGTATATGCTATGTCTAATCCTGAAGGGTAACATATACGCTTGCCCCCCTCCGGGGTCTTTAAGAGCCTTCTCGGTATATAGAGTCCTAATGTCCCGATTCCCTTCTGTACCGCGCATTCGATAGTCTATCTCCCGGAAGCATCATTTTCGTTATACTTACTAGTCCGTTGGCTTACTTGAGGCTAAAGAAAAAAAAGAGAAAAAAAAGAAACTACTAATTACATACGTATAGTACATAAGCATGTTACTTACATGTAGGTATGTAGAGGACTATCATCGGGTCTAGGCCCCTCGTCGTTCCCGTTAGACCTGGAAGATAACTTGACCGATATATCTCGTTTTCTTACGTCTGTCTACCATGATGATATCCTTAATCATCCTTTCGTCTCCCGTCTCCATCCTATCCCCCATCCGCAGGAAGCCGGTTGGTCCCGTCTATCATCCTGCAACCGCTTCCCCGATCTTCCCTCTTCCTGTCTGCCTCCACATTGCATGTACTGTACCCACGCCTGCATACGTGCGTTTATTTCTCTGCTTACATATATTGGACGACGACCATCGTACATATCAGACATAGGCGCCGAAGCTCTGTACTGCCCGAGCTATCGGCTAGTCAGCCTAACTCCCCCCTGCCTG
Organism: Daldinia decipiens; assembly: GCF_022478715.1. Classification (NCBI taxonomy): domain Eukaryota; kingdom Fungi; phylum Ascomycota; class Sordariomycetes; order Xylariales; family Hypoxylaceae; genus Daldinia; species Daldinia decipiens. The sequence goes on from NW_026054582.1 coordinate 326,619, forward strand.
CAGCAAGTGGCGTGTCTTCCAGATACTCCTGCATCTGATATCTCCACTCCCCTCCAGCAAGCTACCTGTTCAAGCTTTGCTGTCCCATCCGAGGAAGGCCTTCCCTGTCGTATCCTGTGCCCCCACAGTATCTCGTTCCTGACTGGAAGTGATAATCGCCCCTTCTCGGCACATGCCAGAAGGAAAAAAGTGAAAGCTCCAAACATCGTTCCTTTTCGAACGAATTTTATACTATAAACGGTGACCGAGAGCACAGTTGTGCCAAATTGATATCAAATTCCTAGGTACCTAAGTTATATATTATTGCCTCCGTCTAAGCTATTTGAAATATGCACACACCCCGTGGAGACCTACCCACATACAACATGAACATGGCCAGATTAACTATCTCGTCATGCATGTATGCCTTTTTTTGTATCGTCTCGCTATTTTATCGTATTACCTATCTTACCTAGCCAGTCCCCCACAAGCTTTCTTCAATCCATCCTATGTGAGTGGCCTACTCACCTAGGATGGTGTTAAGGTAATCCGCTACGTCGGTAAGCGAAGGCATATAGACAAGCAGAGGGAAGTATGTACGTATATATCTCATTACCGGTAAGGATCAGGGCTCGGCAAAAGGGGGGTACGAATACTAGACTCCAATACTATAGTTCGTTTATGCCAATGGATCGTAGTACCTTACGTACACTCTTAGTCTTGTGTGTACTTGTCTGCTCTCTGTATCTGTCTGACATTTGGGGAGCTAACGCCCTTGCCTCTCCGTTCCCTGTCCTCTCTTGGTCCAACGATATATCCTATATTGAGCGGGGTCACGGAGAACTATTCTCGATCGACGAATTGAGTCATCGAGACTTATCCCTATAGACGGGACTATAGATGGCCCGTTCTCGTTATGCCATCGAGCTGGGCAAGTCCTTCTAAAGGTGAGGAGAAAAAAGTATAAAAGGGGGTGTTGTTGACGGGTTGAGCTTGTCTTCTTCTTCTTCCTTCTTCCTTTCTTTCAAACCACCTCAAACTTCAAAGTTCTATCTATTTTGATTGCTTGCCTATTCAGAAGCTTCCTTCTACCACTGTCCTTGTTGGTTAAGACCTTACTCTGTTCTTGACTCACCCCATACACCCACACACCCACACACCCACATACCCACATACACCTCATACAAACAAAGGACTCCTAGGAGTCTCGCACAGGGTCACATACTCACACCCTGTCTCGCAACCCCATTACAATCAATTCGTTCCCGTATTCCTTCTAAGAGGTTCCATTGCTATCACCAATTGGCACTTAGCTACCATGGCATCCTACAGCACGCAATACTACACCGCCGCGGCGGTACCCATTCCCAGCAAAGCAGACCAGTACCATCAGTACCAGAGCGGTGGTAGCAACTACTCTGTATCTCCGTCTGAGGATGACCAGCGCGAGCGTGACGCCTCCGTCACCTCTGGTGTACCTTCCTACGGCAACAGCAGCAACGCCGCGAGTTATGCTACCAGCTACACTAGTGGCGACTACGGCGATGGAACACAGAGCGGCGGCTCTGTCAACGGCGTTGACTTCAACGAGTACATGCAAAACCGCTTTGACGAGTCCTTCGACCCCATCCCGCTAGATCGCAGCTTGGCTCGCCAGGCCCAGACGTAAGTTCTAGATCCTAACGTATTCTACTCTTTCAATTTCTGCAACTTCGGTCTAGAGCACAGAACGAGCGAGTCTTGGAACCCGAGAAAAGAAATCACACAGAAGAAAATTAGCTGACGGTGACATTCCAATTTAGTTCCGGTCAACTCAACAACAAGCACCGCGAACTTTTAGAAATGCAAGCAAAAGCGCAAGCTCGTCTAGCCAGGTCGCGCGCTCGCTTCCAGCAAGGTCTAAACGACGCGCGGGAAGTCCACGCTGATCTAGAATGGACATCTAAGAAAGTATCGTAAGTAGAAGCCTATTGGATCCACTACTTCCTAGAATCGAGAAGAGAATATTCTGGCTAACAAAACGGTGATACGCAGGTCGCTGAAAAAGAAGGCAGAGAAGCACCACCCCAAGGAGTACCAGAAGGCGCTTGAAATATATCCCTCACCTAACTAGGCATTAAGAAGTAGTCTTTTCTTTTTTTTCTATTCCTGCGTAATCCGCCCGGGAACGTGTTTTTATACCTATACCATGGTTTTCTACACATGTCGTTTACTTTAGCTTTTTAGCGGCTGAATTACGGAATGGGGGTGGGCGGGCTTGCTGTTACCACGCGAGATCTGGGGGTTGGGCATGCAAGATCTGTCGGGATCGTTTCTATCTGCGATCTCCTTATGCACACTCCCCCCCCCCCTAAAAAGATGGCGGAGGAGACGGAAGCTGGTTTGACGCTTGGGCGAGTAGGGCAGCAAAAATAGACGCCTGTCTATCTCTGCTCCTCAAGCTCCGCATGCGCTGACGCACAGCGAGCGGGCCGGCCGGCTTTAGCTGGGAAGGGCTGTTTCACGAGGGTACGAGTTATGATTGGACAACACCGGACGATCTTGGGGGCGTTATGAGCTAAAAGTACATCAACTTTGTCTCTAGCAGGGTAGGGGCTCGTGTGAGCTACGGGATGATGCGCATCTGACCGGTCAAGTAACGCCCGAACTTCGCACAGCTGCAAACTAAGTTTATCTTGAGCTAGGGGCTTAGGGCTAGTGGGCGACAGTACACCGAATTTTCTAGGGACACACTCGGGGGCGTAGCAAAAGAATGTATTCCTAGATAGATCACATAGTCTCTCCAGTCCCCAGCATAGGGATGACACTTGTCCGCTTCGGGACATGGATATTGCCCTTTTTGTAATAAGTCGGTAAGGTCATGGGGGGTGACTGACCTATTTCGGACGGGGGTTTCCTTAAGGCGTCGTATTGGGTTGGTATCGTACTTCTCTTAGACATAGTAATACAGCAATCCACCGTTCGGTGACCTAACTCAGTGCCGTGTATGTACGTCTCAAACACAATGAGCCTTATATCACCCGTCCCATCTTAAGCCAATGAAGGCTGAGGGGCCACAGTAGTTCTTCGACCTGTCATGTAAGATACCGGGTTGAATCCACCACGAAGAGTAACTTGTCGTATGTCGATTATTGTCACGTGATATGGTGACGCCCAAGGATTGCGGACATGCTCAGAATGTATTCCACCTGTGGGGCATTAATATTTTCTAGACTAGAAGTCATGAGAGAGCATGCCATACTATTTCCTCTTCACTTGCCTTTGGTTTAAATAAATATGGTTACTTGGTCGAATTACCCAGACCAAAGCTCAACAAAATTTTCACTTGACCAGTGGTGATGATGCCAACTCATCGTTTAGCTGCCTCCCAGGACATCCAGCTGCCCCTCAGTCCCAAAACCTTGATATGCTCAAGCCGTTCCCAAGGGTTGGTGTTCGAACTCGGGTCATAGTAATCATCCCACCATTTCTTCCCTGGCTCATGCCCCTGACTCTGCCTGGCTTGATAACCGCCACGACCACTATCTCGACTGGTAAAACCTCCGCTGGTACTCGCTGCCGATGGTTTGGCCCCTACAATATGTCCCGGATACTCCCCGGGTGTGGCGTCAATTGTAGTGTCAGATACAGCATCACCCGTTGGACCAACCAAGGCTATATCAGGCGGGCGTGAAGTATCCAAATACTGAGGCCCCGGCTCATCATCACCCGGGTCATTAAGAGGTGAATGTATTCTGCTGTCCGTAATGCTAGCCGCCTTGTCATCTTCAAGGGTGATTTCGTCTTTATTCTTCGATCTAACTCCTAAGGGGATCGCATTGGAACCCGACTTCGCTTCACTGATGTGAAGAGGAATAGAAGCAGAGGTCGACGCAACTACCGCGTCTGCACGAGGGTTGAACTTGCGTCGCTTCGGGTTGGGTTGAGCCCCAAAGCTTGAGAAGCCCATAGCCTGTGCCATAGCTGCGGTAGTGTCCTCGGTTTCTTCCATGATAGACTAATGAATCAAGCTTGCGGTGCGGAGGCTTAGCACGGCTTAGATGCGGTTAGAATGAGGATGGCAGAAGTGATGTAATTGGTGAAATTCGATCAAAATGGGGGAGCCAAAGGAAGGGTATTATTGACAAAATTGTATGAGTTCAGTAGTTTTAGGATTTTCTCTCATAAATCCATAAATCCATAAATCCATAAATCCATAAATCCATAAATCCATAAATAGCTTAGATTGAATAGGGCTTAATAAGACTGGATAATATGAAGTTGTGAATTTTAGAAGCTGGTAAATTTAGCTCCGAGACAAAAGAGACAATAAACCGAGCCTTGGCAGCCACTTACTTGTGCAGCCTTATTTAAGCCGGAAGGACCGTTACCCGTCAAGATTTTAAACATCCGACCTTTACCCGGGGCGTTGCCCTTAAGGTCAAGGGCTTACTTTTAGATGGAAAAATACGTTTCCATGGAAATTTTTGTAGATTAGATACTTAGAGTTAGGTGTTCTCTGCATACAAAATGTAAGTACTCTTGATATCTTATAATTCTTTCCTTATTTTGATAGGCGTATTGAAATTTTATAAAATATAGGGTCTTTACAATATCAATTAATCAAATTATCATTCCTTTTCAATTTCTTTTCTAATAACGTTGGTGTTGTAAGTGGAATTGTTATATGTGGTCAAAGATTAATACCGGTTATTACATAATATGAATTTAAAAGGTACGAGAGATTGCAAAGTCGAGTGTATGTATGTATGCATATGGAAGTTGTTATATATTACATAAGTAGTACATATGCTTGATTCCATAGTAAAGATATGACGTTGGGCGTTGTAGGAGTTTTATGAAAGTCGCAACCTGGTATATTGATTTTGTTACAACTTGAAAGTTTTTTATTTTTATTTTTCCACCTGGATCAGATAGTTTAGGTAAGGTACTTACCTAAGGTAGGTATGTAGGTACCTAGGTAGGTACCAACTATAAAATCAGAACATCCCATAAAGAAGTATATATACCTGTTATATTGTCAATACGTCATCGGTCCACACCTACAGGAAACACAGTGCGACGATAATAGATATACCATGACACTTTGCGTCTTCAAATGGCTAATATTAAGCATTCCTTTCTTCCACTTTACTTAGCAGTCATAGTCCCATAGGTGTAAATATCGCCTACTTCATATCCGGTATGCCTCTGTGAGTACCTCCCCTACAGCCGATATTGAGTCAATCAAATTTGGTCTCCCTTATTAATAAGTAGCCTTACAGGCATCTTCTAGGCAAGAAATCGTGGAATGTCTACAACCCCAAAAATATTGAGCGCGTGAGGCGCGACGAAGCAGCTGCCAAAGCCCGCGACGAGGCCGAAGAGCAACGCCAGCAAGAAGTCGATGCCGAACGTCGTCTAGCCATCCTACGAGGCGAGACCCCGCCTATACCTCCTCCCCCTCAGTTGAGCGTTGAAGATGAGGCTCGTAGCCAGAAACGAAGTCGCGATGAGGATCCGGGAGCACCGATCCGGGGTAGGGATCGTAGGAAGCGAAAGCGTGCAGGTGAAGATGATACAGATTTCGAATTGCGCCTTGCGCGCGAGCAGTCGAGTGCTGCACAGACGACAAGCGATGCGCTTGTAAAGAGCACTAGTAATGCCCCGCTCGTGGACCACACCGGTCATATAGACTTGTTCCCTGAAGAGCGATCGCGTGTGCCTATACAGAAAAATGAAGAGGCTGAACGAGAAGCTGCCAAGAAGAAGCGAGAATATGAAGACCAGTACACTATGCGCTTCTCTAACGCCGCTGGCAAGGAGGGATTTGTTGGCCCTTGGTATGCAAAAGGTGGTGACATTAAGGACGTTGTAGATGGTAATCTGGATGCACCGAGCAAAGACGTATGGGGTAACGAGGACCCGCGGCGGAAGATACGGGAGGCTGTACGCGTTGTAGCAAACGATCCTCTTGCAATGATGAAGAGAGGTGTCGCGAAGATTAGGGAGGTTGAGAAAGAAAGACGAAAGCTGAACGAGGAGAGAGAGCGAGAGCTGAGGCAGCTTCGAAAAGTAGAGAAGAGACGAGAGAGGAGGAGGCGACGAGAGGGAAGAAAGGACTACGATGGCCTTGAGGGGCTCACTCTAGATGGTACGGCCTCCAGTAAAACCCCAGCCCACTCCAAGGATGACGACGATCATTATCAATATCGACGATATCATCACTCCCGGGACGAGAGCGATCGATCTCGGCGCCACTCCGAAAATAGAGAACACATAGAGCACGAGTATGACCAGAAACAAAGTTCCCGATCAGACCATCAGGAGCAAGGTCAGGGATTATCAAAACATGACAGACGGCGAGAAGGGAGGGCAGATAACTACTAGCATTGCATCGGTATACCGGACCAGGCGTTAGTTTTTCGAGTATTAGATACCCCTCCTGCCTTGTAGAGGCACTAATATCATTTGCGTATTCGTGATTAGACGGATATCGTACTCCACCTCGTCCTAACACGTCCTATTCCATGGGTATCATCAATAATATACAACCCACAAACCACCATCTAGACTTCCAACCTTTATACTTTAGCTGATTATTTATTTCTATCTTTCCACGGTAAACTAATTTCAACCTCCTGCATGTGTTTCTCGACCAGCTCGATAACCTTTGGCGCATCGTTGAGTTCCTTTAACGCCTTGATGATATCTTCCACTGTCTCTTTGCTTAGGCCCTCCTTTCGGTCACTGTAAATATCCACGCCCTCCTGCGTGAAGAAAGTCGGTGCGAACCAGGTCACAGCCCAGCGCTCAATGGCTTCTCCCGTATCATCTGCACCACCGACTAGTGGGCGCTCGCCCCAGCCTAAAATCTCCCAATGGCTGCTAGCTATAACGAGCAAGCCCTTGCCCCGCCAGGTCCAGGCGCCAGGGATGGTCGAGTCAGGCTTCTCGATGCCTACGACACGCTTCACGCCTCCCTTACCATTGCTCTTCTCATATTCGACTAGGTTGTCGTTTGCAACGGGCTTAGACTCGGGTTTATACGGTTTGTAGGTTATGCGCACGTTCCGAGCTGAGCGCCACATCGACAACGTCGAGTGCGTGACGGCCCAGGTGCGCCAGAGCCATTCGAGCGGCGGGGAGACGAATGGGTCGCCAGTGGTAGTTGATGGCTTGGACGGGTCTGCGAGGTACTTGGACGGGGCGCGGAGGCTAATATTGCTTGATAGATTTGTGCTAGTTGGTGTAGGTTCTGTCATTATGAGTAGGTATATGTAAGCTCTGACTATGTTTCTTCGTAATTAAAGAGTTTTGAAGAAGTTGTACAAACGCGGACTATTAGAGCTTCCAGGTTGATGCACAATGTTGTCATATCCATGCGCACAAGCTCGGGAAGTCCTTATCCGGAATTCATCGTGGGTTTCAGGGGTAAGAAAAAGAACAGTAATTGAGTGAGCACCTACCTATTATTTAATATTAAATTTACGTACTTATAATTAGTGGATAAAAAAACTGCACGCCCCATTAAAATCATTAACATTTATAATATTACCTATTTATTTATTTTATTTATAACTTAATAATAACATATTTAAATTGATTGAAATTTTATATATAAATAATTAAATAGTAATAATGTATAAATATATTTTTTTAATATTTTATATATTAACCTTTAACCTTAATAATAGCTTTAATTTAGTTAAGTATTAAATTTATTAAATTATTTATTATATTTTAAGAAATGTTAGCTTAATATTTTTAATAACCTTAATTAATTTAATTAAGGTTTTATTAGTTTTTAAAAAGGTTTTTAATTTAAAATATTATTTATTAATTTTTTATTTTAATTAAGTTTATAAATTTTCGATAAGATTTAAATTAAAGTTATAAAAAAACTATTTTAAAACGAGGAACTTAAAGTTTTTAAATTAATCTTTTAATAATTGTAAAGTATAAATAAGTATATTATTATGTATAAAAATAATATTAAGTTTTAATAGTGAACAAGACTTAGACGTCTTGGCCTTAGATTAAGCCCTATTAGACCTGATATCAAGGACTTTTAAATGGTGGTACTGATGGTTGTGTGACACTGATATAAAGGTACCTTACTAATGATAAGGTGCCCTTATTGTAGATAAGGAAAGAAGAGATAAGATACCTGATTTTATTGGATAAAAGGGTTGGGTATCTATTATTATTGGAATATAAGAATATGCTATATTTAGTTAGTCTTAGATAGATTTTTCTTTTTTTAGATATTTATTATATATTAGTTTTAATATTATTGTTTATTGTTATTTTGTTTATTGTTTTTATTATATGTATGTATTTATTAATATTGATTAGTGTTGTTAGATAGTAGTAATATAGATTAGTAAGGTTAGAAGAGTTATTGTTGTTTTAATTTAAAGATTTTTATTGTAATAATATAAGCGATATTAATATCTTTTTTTATATTATTTCTGTAGTTTATAATAGATTATAACTTTACTTTTTTATATAATCTGTTTGTATTTTTAATAAATTATTGCGACTTAAATTTTTTATTTATAGAGTTATTATTATTTGTATTATTAATTTTTTTTATTATATCCTAAGAAATATAGGTAGAAAGTTTAGCGTAGGTGTAGATTTATGTTATGTATAATTTTATTAAGTAAAAGAATATAGACGAGTTGTATAAGTTTTTAAATTATTTTTTTGGTTAAATATTTATGTTTAATATAATGTTTGATTATATGGTAGTATGATGGGAAAGAATTGATTTCTAGATAGTTATGTTTAAATAAAAAATAATATAGGTATTTTTTGTATTGGTAGATTTTAAAATTATTAATAATAAGGTATTATATATATGTTTAATTAAGGAAGTAATGGTTGAATATTAAAAATAATTTAAAGGATTTATGGTAAATAATTTTAAAATATTGTTAAGATAATTATAATTAATATTACGAAGTGTACTAATATAAAAAAGTATTTATATAGGAAGATATAACGTTAATTATGTAGAAGTATTTGTTAATTTTATATTATTACGTAATTTATTTATATAAAATATTATTAAATTAGAGGTAGTAAAAGTAAGATGGTTTAACGTATTAATATGGAGAGTTTTAATTTATGAAATCGAAAAAGAATTGGTATATTCTGTTATATGCGTGTTTATATAGTTATAAACGTTAATATAATAATATTAGGCGATTTTTAACCCATAAACGTTAATATATATAATTGTATCTATAGGGTAAGTCTTAATATAAAATATTATACCTTAAGCCTTACCTTTTTTTAACCTATAATATGTATTATTTATTCTATAATTAAAATAAATATTATTTTTTATTTTTAATTAATCATTGTTGATTTTTAACGTTTTGTTATTAATCTAATAATTAGGATTTATTTTTTAATTCCTTAACCAACCACCGCTCCTAATATATTTTCTTTTCCTCCTTCCCCATGCACTTAATCTTAACTTATTATTATAAAATATATTAAATTATCTATAACAATTAGTATAATTTTAATAAGGTAACCAAAACGGTATTTAGGCATTACCTAACCTTTCTTTCTTTTTCTTATTAGCCTAATAAAGATTACTTGTATCTTTTGTAAAATAATAAGGGTATAATTTAGGGTATAATCCTGGATATAAAATTGGTTAGATATAGTCCTTTCTTTTAATTATAGGAAATGCGTTTGAATTTTCTAAACCGCCATTGGATAATTTATATATAATATTGGCAATTCTATTAAATGTTGGATTAAATAAAAAAAATTAATTTATTAAAGGTTATAATTTCTTTTCCTAAATAATTTTACCGCCTTTATAAATATCTAATTTTTCCGTTTAAATTTTAATATTTGTTAGTAATTAATAAGTTTAAATCTATTATAATATTTTCTTGGTATAAATCCTTAATAAAATATGTTTTTTAATAATTGTAAGTTATTTTAAGAAGGTTTAGAATAATAAGAACAATTATATAAAAGAAATATATAATATTCTTAAAAATAAATTTCGATTTTTTCTAAACGTATATTATATAATAAAAATTTAATAAATATAATTTTATACTGTATTTTCTATTATTTTTATTAGAAAAATAGTAATTTATTTTTTTTATAATATATTTAAACATTAGTATTTTGTAAATATATATATAATCATAAAATAATATTTTAATACGGAATAAAATAAAATATAATACTATTAAAATTAAATAGTTATTATTTTTTATAGTATGAAGGTTAAAAAGAAAAATAAGGATAAATTTAATATAGAAATACTATAAATTATACTTGATAAATTATTATTATATTAACGTATTTTCGGATTTAATTTTAGGGAAAAATAGTAATTTATCGTAGTTGTATATAAAGCATATTGTAATATACCACAATTATAGCATATATTATTTATTTTGTTGTATTATTTTAAAGAATTAGCTAATAAATTCTAAATATTTATTGAAACGTTTAAAAATTTTAAAAAAATACGTTAGTTTATAGTAAATACCAATAGCAAAAATAGTAATAATAATAAATATAATATTGGTTAATATTATATTAATTATAAATATTATTGTAACGATAAAAACGGTAAATATAATATTTGTTAAAAAATGTTAAAATATTGGAAACGCTGTTATTGGGTATATAAAAAAGAAAAATATTGGTTAATTAAGTATTTGGAAAAAAAACATAAAAAGGTTAAAGCTTAATGGAAGGCTAAGAGAAATTAGGTAAAAGAAAATTATATAATTTTTTTAACCAAATATAAAAATATTAAAGATTTTAATGTAGAAGAATTTGAGGAGTTTATTAAAAAAGAAGAAGAGTTAAAAAATTAATATATAATTATAACTTATTTTTTAAATAAATCTTTCTAGTATTAATTTAATTTATAAATATTAAATCCTAAAAAATCTATTAATAAATCCAATATTAATACCATATTTATTTTTAATTAATACGCAAAAAATGTATTTTAAGGTATTATACCAAATATAGGAATAACATAAATATTAATTACAAATAAAAACTAATACTAAATCTTTATTAATAAAAACCTAAAGTATTATAACGATTTAAATATTAATCGCGCTAGTAAAACCAATATATATTTTAAAGATAGTTTATTTATTAAATTATTAAAGATTGTGATAATTAATATCTTATTTAATAAGGTAGATTTTTATGTAATAGAAATAGATATTCCATTTTTCTTTTCTATTAAAAATATAAACCGTTTAAAAATATATTTTAATAATGTTATTAATTAATTAATTGGTAAAAACGGTATAATAATTAAGGTTATATAAAAATAAAAATATTTATAGTTTTAGCTTAATAATATTACCTATTTTATAAAAGTAAAATTACACTATTTGTATATATGTTTTAGTTATTTATTTATTAGTAAATTTTACGATTTATTTAATAAAACAGGATATAAAGTAAATATTAAAAACTTTAAAAAAATTAATAAGTTTTATTATTATTATTAAGTTAAGGATAAAATATTTTAATATTTTAAGTTTAATTTTAAAGATTTTAATATAGATTTTAATTACAAAATAATTATTAATATTATATATTTAAATAAGAAACCAATTCTTTATGTAATTAATATAGTAATAGGGTTTTAAGTAACCTGATTTATGAAGAATATTTTTATTAAAGAAATTTAGGAAATGTTTAAATAATGTTAAATCGATATATATTTAAAATTATTGGATGTTTTTAATTATAATATAGGTATTAATTTTAATAATGTTAAATTTTGTAATAAGGTTTATTTTATAAAAATTATTTATAATTAAATATTTATTAAGGTATATTAGTTAATTAATAAGGTGGAGAAATATTATGGCCTAATTTGGAAAGTGTATAAGATCATTTCTGAAGAAGTATAGGGGTTAAAAAAGGCTTACTTATAAATAATAATTAAGGCTATAAATAATATAGTAAATTTAAATAGTTTTATTTTTATTTTATTAATCTTTGGCGTTTATCTAAGGATTAATATAGATTTTTTTCTTACGTAATTGTAATTGGAAAGAATTTAAATAGTATAAAAGGCTATAATTAAAATTAAGAAGGTTAAGGTATAAAGAACCATTTGTAACGTTATAAATATAAGAAATGGATTAGATATTTTAAAAATGTTATTTATGTTATTATTTATTAATAATAGTATATTAGTCTATTGTGAAAAAGGTGGATGGGAAGGATTATATAAGATTATTATTATTATAGATAAAGATATAATTATTATATTAAGTATATTAAGAAGTATCTTGATTTTCTGGAGTATATATGTTAAGTTATATAAATAGTTAAAAAGAAATTTTAAAATTTATTTATCGTTATTACCATCTTAATTTAATTTTAATAAGTATAAGGTTATATTTAATAAGGATTTGGATATATTTATTATGAGTATAGTATATATTAATATAAAGGAAAAGAATAATTATATTTTTATTTTAAAATTACGATTAGATGGAAAGATAGTTGCATTAGGAAGGCTGTATGAGGCCTTCGATATAAAAAAATTTAATACCTTCTTTACGAATAATATTTTATAACCTAAGATATATGATAAGATATTTTATTAAGGCGTAATTATATTTAAATCTTATATAATTTGCAAAATTAAGGGGAAGAATATATTAGTATTATATAAAAAATTATAATTTATAATATAAGACTATAGAAATCCCGAAAAAAATTTTATTATAATATATACTCCAATAATTTAACGCGTTAATCAATGCCTAATATTGGTTTTAATATTTATATTATAATAATAAAATATAAAAATAATAATCTAAAATATTATTATAACGTATATATAATTTAAAATCTTTATATAAAAGATAATATATATATATTTATTTTTAGAATTAAAAAATAAATATTTTAAAGGAATATTATTATAAATGGTTAAATTTTTATATAGATTTATAAAATTAGATATATATTGGTTTAAAATTTATTCCAAATATTATTAAAAAGAATTAGATATAATTCTATTAGTATTTAATTTATGTTTATTAATTGTAAAACTAAATTAATTATTTAAAATTATAAGTTTATAAATAAATAATATATTAAATATTGGTATAATAGAATTTTTAACTAAAGAGGATAAGGTTTTTATAAAAGTAGGTATTAAAGTAAAATTTTAAAAAATTTTAAAATTAAACGTAATTAAAAATTTTAATAAATTATAGATTGTAGTTTATAAAAAAATAATTTTTATTATTTAAAAAGGATAAATAAAAAAGTTAAAAAAATTAGATTTAAAAATATTTGATATAATTAAAAGATTTATAGAATAACGTATAAAAGGTACTTATATTATATTTATTTATTAGTTTAAAATAGTTTTTAATTATTTTACGGTAATGTAATATACGAAATTTAAATTAAAAGAAGTTAAAACCTTTAACGTAAGGATTAAATGGTAGGTAAATTATAAAGATTAAGGTTTTAGGTATATGGAGTTAAATTCTTAAGATTTATGTTTATATATTTTTATAAATAGTTTATTTATTAATAATAAGGATATAAATTCTTAGATTGGTTATATTATGGTATTTGGTAACGAAAGATTTATAAATTATAATAATAAAATATAATTTATTAATAATATTATTTATTGGTTATTTATTAAATGTAAATGTATTATGCGTAATGTATTTATTAATAAGATTTATAAAATAGTATAAGATTTTAATATGGGTTATATTATCCATAATATTATTAATATTATCCTAAACTGATTAAGTTTCTTAATAATCTTTTTTATTTTATATATAGATTTTTTTTTGCTATATTAATATTTTATTTAAATAGGCAATATTAACGAAAAGAAATTAATAATTAATCTTATGGTTTTAAGATAATTATATAAAAATAAAGAAATTAATAATATTTAATAGATATATAATAATTATAATTTAATAAATATAATAATAAAAACGTTTTTAAATAAGGTTATAAAGATATTAATAAAAAATAATTAAATTGATTTATATTTAGAAGGGTAGGTAAAACGTAAAAAAATTAAAAGTAATATTAAACTAATATAATAATAGATTATTAAAACCAATTATTGATATTAATTTAGACGTAGGCTATTATAAGAAATAAGGAGGGATATACTAGGAATAAAATAGTATAATATATATTAGCGTAATCTTATTTATAAGATAATTTTTAATTTAAATTATTATGGTTTTATTTTCTAATTGTCATAAATATATATAATTATAAATACGTAAGATTATAAATGTGTGATAGTATATATCCAAATTAATATAAGTATGCGTTAGTATAAATTTTAAGGTTTTATTTATTTAAATCATATTTTATAATTAATTAATTGTAAAAAGAAAATAAAGTAAATAATAGTTGTATGATATTAATATAAAAGTATTTTATTAATAATAAAGTGTCCTTATTGTAAATAAGGAAGAAAAAGATAAAATACCTAACTTTATTAGATAAAAAGGTTAAGTATCCACTATTATTGGAATATAAGAATATATTATATTTAACTAACCTTAGATAAATTCTTCTTTCTTTAGATATTTATTATATACTAATTTTAATATTATTATTTATTATTATCTTGTTTATTGCTTTTACCATACGTACGTACCTACCAACAGGTACTGATGATGAAAAGGAATGACTTATATTAAAAGTGGATGATACTATGTAAAATGGGTGTGTGCGACCATAAATGGTACTTATATTAAGAATATGATCACATGATCAGGGTCAAGGTCACCTGATACACCAGCACCAGTTCAATAGTTATAGTAAGTTATTTTTGAAAATATTTCGATAAATAACAAACGAAACGCCATTTTTAAATACTTTAAGGTTTTTGTTAAAAATCATAATATTATTTTTTATTTTATAGTAAATTATACCTTAAAATATTTTAAAATATTAGATTTTTTTATAATAAATTTATATATATTTTAAATTTATAACTAATAAATTTAATTTAAAAAAAACGGTTAAAAATTAATTATATAATTAATTATTAAAATTATAAAATATTTAAAAAAATTAATTTATTTTTAAGTTTAAAAATTTACTTTTAACGTAAACTTTAATTACATTTAATTATAATTTTATTTATAAAAAAAATTTATTATTAATAATTAAATAATTTTTATAATTTTTATAAACTTATTTATATTTAATTTTAACGTATTTTTTTAATAAATACAATTTTATTACGATAAAAATATATAATATACCTTTATTAATTAAAAATTAATTAATAATTTTTAATAAATAAATTAAATAATGTTTTTTTTAATAAACTAAATAATATAAAAGGATTTTTAATAATATTAATTAATAATTGTTTTTTATTATATTTATTTATTATTTTTAAACAATCACGGTTAAACGGAAAAACATTTTAATTTTAATAAAAAAAGTGTTTTTTAATTATATAATAAGTAAATATAAAAAATCCTTTGATTCTTACTATTTCCGTAAATTTTTAACCTATTTAAAATCGTATTTATACTTTATTCCTCGTACAAAATATTATATATTTTTTATAAATTTTTTAACTGCGTTTTAAAGTATAAACTATCGTTTAAAAATGAGGCTATTTTAAATGATAAAGTTAAATTTTTCGAAAAAGGTTAAAAATGGGGCTGGGTGTGCGGTTTTTTTGTCTATTGATTGTAACTTACAATCTAGAACCCAATTTAATGATTTGATTGAAATTGGATACAAGATTCTTAAGACGTTTTTTTACCTAAATACTATTAATAACGATCTTTAAATTTTATAAAAGTACAACTGAAATTATTTTATTGTCACGTGGTAACGTATTAAAAATAAATAACGCCAATGAAAATATAAAAACATTCTTCATAGAGGTATATAATAATTAAATAAGACCCCGGGTATCTCAACCAGCTAAATAATTCCTCGTGGCCAGCTGTCAGCCACAGTGTTCGTGCCTTATTCCTAACCCATCGCCAACATTACCTTCTTCTTGTCCAGCGGAATTTGCCCTTGGTCTCGTTCTACCTACAACGCGAGTCTGCGTTGCCCTAAATAATCGCGAAATATTCTGCCTCATGCCTAATATTTGGCCGTCTCCCGGGTTTTGAGCGATGTTCAACAATGGCCTGTTTGCTAGCTTGAGCTTTTGCCTAAATGTGTTCTCCATGTCGAGTCCATCATCAGAGGCATTATCGACACGTTCTGGTTTACTATCATAGCCTCGAGGATATTGAACTTCGGGGATCCAAACAAACGTAACAAAAGCGCCCAGTAGCATTGCGGGACAGAATCCTAGTAACATTGCTGCGAACTTGCGGTTATATAAATCACCACCATAGACGGCAAGGTTAGTAATTAGGAGGATTGTTATTGCACCAAGTTTCCCCGAAGCTGCTGCAAGACCGTAGAATGTGCCTCGATACTTTGTTGCAAAGAGCTCCGCCGGAAGCATGAATGTGATAGTATTCGGCCCAAGGTTGAAGATAACCTGTGCAAGTACGTACAAGGTCACCGTGAGCGCATGTTTATCCGTCTCGAAAGTGACGAAGAACGTTCCACCGTTGATGGCAAAAAGCCCGGCTAATGCGACAAACATCCAGCCCATCCATGTAGTCCTAGGGATGTAGTCGATAGCAAGTAAAATGATAATACTTCCGGGCAGTGCTCCGCTCGAGATGGTTACAATATCCCGTATGCTGTCTTGTCGAAGCATTTCATATATCGTAATATTTGGTTGGGACGGGTCTGCTCGCCATGCCGCATTGTTGCATACAATTTCTTCCGGGGATGTAGAAACGTTCGACCGCAGCGGCGGCTTCGAAAGCCAGATCGTAGAAATCGTTTTAGGATTATCAAGGCCAAGCCCATCTGCATCAATGAATTATTAGCAGGTAATCGCTTATGTGAGGAATTCCAACGGTATCGGTCATTCCTTTATGATGATGATTGCTTTACCACCCCATTTAGACGTTCCAACCCTCGCAGAAGTTATGAAAAAAGAAATGAAAAAAAGGAAGGGGGGGTTATGAACAATTCTAAAAAGTACATACAATAGGCTAAGTCTAAGAGATACCAAGTTATCATGACTCCTAGAAGCGCACGCCAGCGCTCTTTCTCGGCAAGGTGCTCTCTGACTTCGTAGCTATATTTTACCACTGATGTTCGCCAACTAGTGCGTCGGTTTCCAAAATCAGGTATAGGGGTATCTATCGAGCGTCGAGGGGCCGCAAGCCCGGTTTGATCCATGGGCTGGAGAGTTGGGTTTACCTGAATAACGTGGCGAACAGCTTTGAAGGCTCCTACAAGCTCTTCCTTGGCTACTAAATATTGAGGTGTTTCAGGAATTATTCGCCTCAGTACGAGCGAGACAAGAGCTGGGAACGCCCCAACCCCAATTGTTGTTCTCCATACGATATCGATGACTGGCGATGCGACCTCGTAGTTAGTTTCAGTTGGGGATAAACCGCGATAGTCACTCAGCCCCTTGAGGATAGCTAAGCCAAAGGCATAAGCAGATAGTTGTCCTAGAGACTGCATGAGGAATACCGCCGCTATCATTTTGCCTCGAGATCTAGTAGAGGACCACTCCGACGCAATTATAGCTGAGAGCGGGTACTATTCACTGTTAGTAATGACGTATGGAAAGAAATCTGGACTCGGTGGTTGTTTCTGACCTCTGCGCCGAGCCCTATACCCAACATAGTACGCCAGAAACCAATCCAACCATACACATTCATCGAGTGTCTATGGCCTGAAGATGCTGTTGTCATCCCCACTGTAGCAATTACCACGATGCTTAACTCTAAGCCATAGACAGCCTTTCGGCCATATCTATCAGCTAAGCATCCGAATAGAAGCATGCCGACCATCGTCCCAGTCAACGTAGTCAGGTTGATTACCAATGAGTTGGTCGACATGCCGGTAGTACATCCTGGGTAAACATAACTTAAGGATGGGCTGATAACGTTCACAGCAAAGAGGCTGTAAGATGCCGTGAAAAATCCCGACGCAGCAACCCACCACACTTTCCACTGGAACTTATCCAGGCCTGGGTAGTCAATCACAGATTGTACCGTTCTTTCGGGATCGTCGAGATCCTGTATAGCCACAATGAGTTTAAAAAAGTAAAATAAAGGCCTGGGTTATGGCTTGGGGGGGTCTATTACATACACAATCTATCTCGTGGGCAATCTGGCGCGTGCCAGCTTTAAGACTGGAAAAATACCCGCCCATCATATATGATTTAGAGGCCGCTCTGTTAATCTAGAAAAGACAATGGTCCATTTTAGAAGGTGATGGGCTGCATCTTATCAGTTATATAACTGTCGAGCTACGGATGTTCGTGCTTTGGAAAACGCCCAGGTAATAACTGGCGTGTCACATCATGACGCCGCCGTCATTAGTAGCAATGCCCGATCAGTAGGAAAAGAATGCCTTATGGGCCCCAAGAAATCCCTTGCGACTTCGCTGAAGAGGTGAAAGTAGGTTCTAGTATATCCAAGCCGTGTCATCTATTTGTTTGAAAGTGATTTCGGTGACGCTTTAAGCCGCCGACTGTCGACTAGGAGCTGGCAGTGCCACTCTTGCGACTTAACAATATCCGTATTTTTACTTTGTGAATGGGAATTTCTAACCTAGTCCAATGGTAAGTTATGATGCAGGCCACGAAAGATGCCTCGATCACGCAAAGAGCTGTCAATGCACTCTACATTTCGGGTCCGTAAACGGTTACAACTAGGTACCTTCTAAAAGCCCTGCTAAGCTGATGGAAAACTTGCAGCGCGACATAAATGGCACGGGATCTGAGACATGCTGGCTATCTCCAGATACTGTTTCTCGACGAGTTAAGCTGATCCAGGGGTAGCACGGTTATATCGATATAAATACCTACAATACCTGTCAGTCTCGTCAGGAACGTGGCCTAAATAAGACTTCTTATTGGGCGTTCTTAACATATCCCTGTCCGATCTCCAATTCACTAAATTGTAGCATCCAATCCTTATTGGAAACATGGTCCGAATCGAGCTGTGATGTTATATACATTACGTTAGTTCATATCTCTAAGGATACCTAGTTTTGAGCTGCCCCCCACAGTTCCTTTATGTGAGACCGGGATCCAGTCTAGGAAGGGCTCGCATCGTAGTTCCCTTCCCCTGAATGTAAAATGGAGCCTGGAACGATTTTATCGATCGTCCAACTTTCATTTTCCGCCTTCGAACTTGGCTCTAAGATCGCCTGTGAATTTTTCGGGAAGAATGGTAGGGTTCCGGATAAACTCAGACGTCTCAATGACCGACTTAAAGAATTTCATATAATTGTTGACGGAGTTATAGATGGCGCTCAGGGGCGTAGCGCCTCGTCAGACCTTATCTACCCCGGAGCTAGCGCTATTGTTGAGACTCTGACTGAGTGCAACGATTTCCTCCGCCAATATGAGTTGGCGTTGTTATCAGATCGAACTTTCGGTAGAACTAGTCAACGACTCGCCCTCGTCGTTGGTCCAGATAATTCTAAGATCCAGGATCTTGATAGAAGAATATTAGATCACTACCCAGCACTTCAACTATGGAAAACGACTGGCCTGGAAAGGGCGGTTATGCAGCTCGGAGAATCGTAAGTTCTCTATTAGGGTTACCGCCGGAGCCCTGCTAAACAGGTGTTAAAACAGAATGATCGCGAAGCACCAAAGCAGTAGCCAGTTAAGCCGAGCGCCTACTACGATAGCTGAATCGTCACCGCAGCCCGAGCCATTTGGGAGGTCCGTTGAAGAAGCACCTATCAGCTTTCCTACTACCCAAGTAGCAACCCCTACGCTGAGAGCAGTTTCTCGGAATCCCTCCCTCCCTTCGATAAACGAGCTTCCATCACCACAGGTAGGAGAATATTCATTCTCTGACGCAGGATCATATAGACAGCGTCTATCAGGATCAGAGGCCGGTCCTGTTCTGGCACATCTTAGAGGCTATGGCCGCGATAATGTCACAAATCCACTAACGCGCGCCGGTACTACGAACAATACAGGATCATTATCTCCGATATTACTATCAACTTCACCAACGTCGAAATTCCGTAGCCCAGGATATTCGGTATTATTGTTTGTAGCCCCATACCAATGCTTCTCCGATTCGCTAACACGAAAACGCTAGACGCATCGGCTCCCAGTCGTACTAATTAAGTACTAGCGACTGTAGAGTTCTTGAAATCGCTGGGATGAGAGTGATAGAATGGATCAATACTAGCTCCCGACTTACAATTCAACATTTCGGTTAGACGACGAAACCGTAAATAACTGAGAACCTATAGTACTAACTTGGCCTAGTTCCTGATACACGTGTTATTCCATACACAATACCTGGGGACTCAGGACCCTACAAAGTGCGATTTCTCCCAATAAACGCCAGGCACCAGTTCAAAATCATGACGATAGATAATGGAACCGAGAATCTCCAAGAAAAACCAGAGTACCGATTTCACCGCAAGGCTGACAGAGAGAATTTCCAGCAAGCCGTCCGAGGATGCGACCGCTTAGAGATAGTAAGGGCCGTGAAGGTACATAGTGCTAGAGGAAAGGATATTGCCATGAAATTCCATTTGAAAGTTTGGCGACACACCCCCCAAGATGACAGACCAACTTTTTCCTTCGTGGCAAATGAGATTGCCCACATGGAGTTCCATATTCGATGGTTTAAAAGGAACCCGGAACTGAGAGGAGAGACCAAGCTGGTGCTAAGGTTATACTCGAAGGGTGATGACTTGGTGGATGAGCCCGAACCCGTCGAGCCGCGAAGGCTATCTTTCACGTTTGGAATGAAGAAATTATCTGGGAGTTCGACGCAGACGAATACTTCAGATTCACATTCGACTTCACGGTCACGGTCCTCTTCAACTAAACCCCTGCCTCTTATGCTATATGAAGGCCAAGGAATAGAGCCGCCGGATGATGTTCGAAATCTAGAATATCTGGAAATAGAATTCTTGAACTCAGAGGGTAAGTTTTTTTTGGGTTTCTCTTCCTCTCATCTCTCCCCTCTAGATTCTCTACGCTGATTAGCTCGCTGCTAGTTCGGAAATCCTTCGTACAGGCGTGTCTTGAGGCACATCGCCCAGCATCGGAGGCTTCGAGGAGAAATAGTACGTCGAGCCCCTCTTCGCAACAATCGTACCAGGGTCCGCACGAACTAGAAGACTCGGGTAAATACGAACTACCAGTGGACTGTGGAGTCTACGAGATGATGGGAGACTCGGGGTTTCAGATACCTCCTCCAAGCTTGACAATGCCATATTCCCCCGGCGAGACTCGATTCAATACCCGTTCACTATTCGCACCATCACGGGCAACCGATTACGAGAAAATTCAAGAGGCGGATGAATATTACGGATAGGGAGGACGATGCTCGCGAACTAGGACAGACATTGGGTATATCATTTTGGCTATTGTAAACGATGCATATAATGGTTAGGTGTCTGGGGGCGGGGGGGCTGATCTTTGAGGTAAAGAGATAGAATGTAAATCATGCATAGCGTGAGGATGAATTATATTGTTTTTATTCTATTAAAAATTGAGCCAAGTAATAACCAAGTAATAAGGTATATTTCTATTCTTTATAAGAATATTGACTGCCTCTCCCGCGCCGTGATAATGGTAGATGTAGTATTGTAGATGTCTTATCGCGTGATAGTCACGGGTTATTTCTAAGCACAAGGTTCTTCTGGTAGCCAATTAATAGCTAAAACCTTACCCCGCCACCACCTAAGCCACATCAAGGCTAGTGCGCCATCATTAGTTTCAAAGCATCACCAGCTTAAGCTGCGACGTAACCGACGTCAGCTCACATTTCATATGTAGCTAAGCCTCATCTCTAACAAACTCAAACTGCAACCTGGCTTTTTGACTCCTTAGTCTACAAGTTTGAGTTTGCAACTTTTGAATCTACAAACGAAGAAAATGCCATAGGAACCATAGGGACTAGGAATTCTTATAAACCAACCACTACATCTTCAAGACTTGTCCGTGCGTATTGCCCTCCAGTTATAGGTGCGCCCCTATGCTAAGATAATGCAGTTTGGCATTGGTTTCTTTTCACGAACTGACACCTATCTACTCAACAGCAGTGCATCACCTCCAAAAAAAAACTTCCTTTTCCTAACAGCAACACCGTAATTATGGATATGCGAAACAACCTCTTCGGTAGAGGGCCTCGTGGCGGCGGTGGAGGTCTACCTGGACGACCGGGTCCTGAACAAGGTAGTTACAATCAAGTTCCCCAGAGCCGACCGCCGAGAGATTATAATGGCCCTCCCGAATATGACCCAAGAGGTGCTCCGTCGCCGGGATACGGTGGAAACAATATGGCGCCCCAACAAAGGAATACACGGCCCAACGCTCCTCAGGGTCGTCCCGTCCAGCTTAGATTAGCGAAATTAGATAAGGGCGATATATCTCAGCAATATATATTTGGCAACCTCGTTGCCGTCTCGCCTCAGGATTTCCCTCCCGACCAATACGGCAAAGACCTGCATATCCTACTGAATGGAAACTTCGTCGTGACCGCTCGTCCGACCGAGTATATCGCACCAGGATGCATTAGCTTGTCCGACCCCCAACGAACGTGGTGCGGTATTAGTATGACGGACACAATTATTGCTGAAAGATATGACCATAAGGTACCTCTGTCGGCTTTGGACGTCGAGGTTGGATTTGCGTCTCAGAGGAAGATAACAGATGTCCCATATGACCAGGATGAGCTTGCAGACTATTTCGTCAAAATGTTTCAAGGCCAAATCTTTGCCCCTGGCCAACGATTATTGATGGACTACAAGGGAATACCGTTAATGTTTGTGGTTAAAACGGTTCAGCTTCTCGACCTACTTGGAAACGAAAAGGGCAACGCTTCAGATTCGTCTTCGAGGCCCGATATCAGGGGTCTACTGGTGGCTGGCCAGGGTCAAACCGAGATCAATTTTTTCAAAGATGCTAAAAATCCCATCAAGCTCAAAGGCTCGACAAAACGACCCGCCACAAATGCTATTCTAAGGCCGGATTTCAAGTTTGCCGATATGGGTATTGGAGGTCTAGACGAGGAGTTCAGTACGATTTTTAGACGTGCTTTTGCTTCTCGAGTTTTTCCTCCGGGTTTAGTCGAGCAGATGGGCATTTCTCACGTAAAGGGTGTTCTGCTCTATGGCCCGCCGGGAACGGGTAAAACGTTGATCGCAAGACAGATCGGCAAGATGTTAAATGCCCGCGAACCTAAAATCATCAACGGTCCGGAAATCCTTAATAAATACGTCGGCCAATCCGAGGAAAATGTGCGAAAGATGTTCGCGGATGCAGAGAAGGAGTACAAGGAGAAAGGAGAAGAGAGCGGTTTACATATCATTATCTTCGACGAACTCGACGCTGTTTGCAAGCAGAGAGGTAGCGGGACTGGAGGGACTGGCGTTGGCGACAGCGTAGTCAACCAGCTTCTTTCTAAGCTTGACGGTGTTGATCAACTCAATAACATTTTGCTTATTGGTATGACTAACCGGAAGGACATGATTGATGATGCGCTATTGCGACCGGGACGTCTTGAAGTGCACGTGGAGATTTCGTTACCCGATGAACATGGCCGGATACAAATCCTTAACGTAAGTCGCATCTGAAATTACTATCTCCCCTCGATTTACCTCAGAGGAAATGGCCTCAGCCAGCTCTCCGAGTACTGATCCTTTCGGGACACCCCAACCGACATTACATCTCGGGAGAATAGTTACTAACTCGCTACAGATCCACACTTCCAAGATCAGGGCTATCAACAAACTAGCCGATGATGTTAGCTTAGAGGAGCTTGCTCACCTAACCAAGAATTATTCGGGTGCGGAGATTTCCGGTCTAGTGAAAGCTGCTTTATCCTATGCCTTTACTAGGCATACGAAACTCGGAGATGTCACTGGCGTCCAGGGCAATCCCCAGGATGTGATGCTGACACGGGCCGATTTCATGAGAGCATTAGAAGATGTCAAGCCGGCCTTTGGAGTTTCCGAGGAAGAACTTAGTGGTGCTGCCCCGTACGGCGTTATTGACTATAGTCCACACATCCAATCAATACTTTCCACAGGCCTCAGCTTTGTCCAAGCGGTTCGGACCTCCGAGAAGTCTCCTCTGTTCTCTGTCTTGGTCCACGGTCCTCACGGTGCCGGAAAGACAGCCTTAGCCGCAGAGATTGGACTGAAGTCAGAATTCCCATTTGTCAAACTTATCAAGCCGATTGATGTCGGGACAAATGAAGGAGCTAAACTCGAATATCTGCGTCGTGCCTTTTCTGATGCGTATAAATCAACTCTCTCTATCGTCATTCTAGACAGCGTCGAGAAAATCATCGACTGGAACCCCATTGGACCGAGGTTCTCTAATGCCGTTGTGCAGTATCTAGGTGCTGTACTAGAAACCCGTCCGCCTAAGGTATGTCGTTTCTAAATGTGGTTGATTTTCTAGTATGCTTACAGCTTGTGCAGAATCGTAGACTCCTCATCATAGCCACGACGAGCCAACGATCCATGTTAGATCAACATGGGGTGTTCGCGTGGGACAGAGAGATTGCCGTACCTGCTGTCAAGGACCATCGTGAGCTTCAGGCTCTCCTGGCCGCCTCGGGCAAATTTGATGGGCCAGCCGACATCAACGAGGCTCTGAACGAACTACAGACTCTGACAGGGGGTCAAGAAGTTGGCATAGGTGTCAAGGCGGTATTTTCGGCGCTAGAGACGGCCTCGGTGAGAGACCCACTGCCTACGAGCCTAGCGGAGGACATCAGCGCTATTATGGCAGCAAGGAATCCGCAAGGGTATTAATGGCAGCGCCCGTAGCGGGGTGCTAGGTTCAACGAGTTACTATGTCACGCTAGAATACCTATAGAGGACCTAGAATAGAGACGATCGACAATGATATTGGTGTCACAATGCTTAGAAGGGGGTGTTGACTCTCGTTATATTAGTGCATATCAGTGCTACAATATACCTAACGATGTACCTAACGGATCTATCCGCGCGGTCCGAGCCGATGCCTCATGTTACACACCCGGAGTAGGACGTGCAGTTCTTGCACATTCTCGAATGTCATTGATAAGGTACCCAATTAACCTAGGTTAGTCTAATCCTACCTAATTTATAAATCATAGAATAATCCAACATATGTAATAACCCCCTTAAAACCCGGACAATCATGGCATCTTTGTCAGAATTACCTCTTCGTGCGTATACTTCTTCACCGCGCCGTCGTCTTCATCGCCGGACGCGCCGAATCTCTCCTTCAAACCTTCTACCGCCTTCTCACCTAGTGCCTTCATGCTGCCCGCTCCTAGCATCTCCAAAACGCTAATATGGAAGCCGAAAGTCGATTTCCACCAACTCCTCATCTCCACTGCCACGAGGCTATCGAATTCCATTTCCTGCAGAGTCCTGTCGATGTTAATCTCGGTATCGCTTTCTACGGGCTTCATAAGTAGACTAAGTAGCTGCTTCGAAATCTGAATCGCGACGAAGATAACCGCATCTGGCGTGGAAAGAACCGCTGGGTTGCCGACGGCTGATGATATGAATGACAGTAGCTCGCTTGATGTCGCGGCGGAGATCGACGACGAAGAGCCGGAACTGCTGTTTAGATATACGCCCACGCGGCGGTCGCCTTTCCAAGGCACACGGTTGGATACATCAGTAAGAGATGTAGTGCTACGCATACCTATGAGCAGCTCGCTACGACTGACAAACGGCTTGGAGCGTACACTTTTGGCATCTTGAATGGCTGGGCGTGGGGCGACGATAACAGCGGTAAGGGCGTCAAGCATCTCGGCAATGCGAATGCCGAAGATGCCCTGCGATAGGAGGCGCTCACGAACCACGGGGTTGTCGGCTACATAGCCATGGTCAAGCATAACACCGATGTCGACAGCAGAGGCATTGAGACCGAGGCTATGACGGTACTGAACGAAGCTATCGAGGAACGTATTGGCGCCGGAATAATTGGCTTGACCTCTCTGGCCTACGATCCCTGAAATATAACTGAAGAGGACGAACAAGTCGAGATTGAGCCCGCGCCCGACAGTTGCGTTATGTAGATTCCACGTCCCTAATACCTTAGGGTCCGCGCATTGTATCCAGTCGTCGTACGTCATATTAATGAAGCTCTGGTCCCGTAAGACCATAGAGACGTTCAATATTCCTTTGAGAGTGATGCCGCCAACTGTCACGGCGCGCTCTACATCGAAGAGCGAAGCGACACTGCCCCTCACAGCAGTAGCCTTACACCCCTGGCTTTTCAGTTCCCCAAAGAAGGCTTGATCCTCTGCGGTCTCGCCAGCGCGACGTGAGAGGAATATCAGATGGCGAGCGCCGTGCTCAACCATCCAATTAGAGACGGCACGGCCAAGACCACCTAAGCCACCGACAAGCAGGTAAGAGGCGTCGCTTTGGAATTGGATGTTCCGGGTAGGCTGCCGTTTAGTCAAAGCCTTAGCTTCCGGACAGTCTAAGGTAATTGTGATCTTTCCGATGTGCTGGCCCTTTTGCATGTAACGGAAGCAATCTTCGATGGCGTCGGCCGTGAACATCTTGACGGGACTGATAGGTTTAATATGGCCTTGTTCGTAATACTTGGCGATTCTTTTGAGTAGGCTGGTATATCATCAGCATCCTAACTTAGCAATATTCTAATATAGTTAGGTGAGTTACCTGTTACCAAGATCTCTTCTCACATCCATTATATGACCTAAGTCTATGCCGTGATAGCTTCTATTCAGCTCGAAAATGTTTAACGCCAGTTTCCCGTTGCCGATGAGATCTCGCTTCCCTATTTCGATCATCTTTCCAAATTCCGCCACGCATTCCCAGGACGCATGAAGAAGTTCTCCCGATAATGAGTTAAGAACCATGTCTACTCCGCGGCCGTTTGTTGCTGCCATGATATCCCCTAAGAACGGTTTATCGCGGGAATTGAATATGCGGCTTCTTGGGATCATGAAGGTGGATATCAAATACTGTACTTTCTCTTCGTTGCCCACGGTACAGTAAATATCTGCACCGATCATCTTGGCCACCTGAATAGCTGCGAGTCCGACACCACCGCAAGCCGAGTGGATCAGTAGCGTCTGCTTCTCCTGTAGTTGGCCGACGTCGAGAAGTCCGTATATGACGGTGGCAAAGACGCAGGGCATGGTTGCAGCATCATCGAAGCTGAGGGAGTCGGGGATCTTGGCACATACCTTCTGCGGTAGGACCGGTTGGGTTGAGAAGCAACCTTCTCCAAACAAGAACACCCTGTCTCCCGGACGAAGATCCTTTACGTCTGGTCCGACTTTGCGGATGACACCGCATGCTTCAATACCGAGCGTTGTCTTGACTCTATTCTCCACGATGCCCATGGCCACTAGGACATCCTGCGTCACATTAGTATTTTCTTTTCTTTCCTATTATCATATGGTAGCAGTATACATACCTTGAAGTTCATCCCGAAGGCTTTAGTCTCAATTAAAATTTCGTCCTCGACTAACGGTTTCACTGGCATCGCGGTCCACGCCAAGGTATTCAGCCGCCCGTATTTGCCGATTCTAAGGTCGTATCCTACTTCGGACGCATCATCCAGCTGTGGTTCGCGCAATTCGTCGTTAACCGTGATAGGATATATCCTGGGTATGTGTACAACCCCGTCAAGAATGGCATACTCATACTCGGGATGTAGATTTTCTTCCCGTTGTCGATTATGGAATTTCTGGAATACTTTCAACGCCGCGGACAAATTGGCGGTGTTGACCTGATCCATCTCGCATGTGGCGAGGTCGGCACTCAGCTCTCCACGGATTGTCCTCATAGCGCCGATGATTTGTGCCCAACGAGGGTCCTGAACTCTGACCTGACAGGCCCGAGTAAGCCAGAGGAGGCCTGCACCGGACTCCGATACCTCAGAAATAAACTTGCGGAAGACGGCGAAGCCATCCCGACCAATATTTTCAAATATAGGCATATTAAGATCGACCACGGCGAGCATATCCTTATCTGCGGGAAGGCCTGGATCACCCCAATGGTGCAATCCAACTATATAACCCTCCGATTCTAATTTTTTTTTAACTTGTACGGCAATAGTTGAAGTATCATCGCCGTAAATGACAGTTGCTGCACGGCGTCGTTGAATCTCGATTGCTGGTTTAGCTGTCATGATGGCATCGAATTGTGCGGGTCGAGGGCAATCGAGAGCTACATGTTCCAAGCCAGCGAACCCAGCCTGACGCAAATACTCATCCCACCTCTCAGGGGAGACATAAGGTTCATCTACTCGATTATCGTCTTCACCTAGCCACCATCCTGGGAAGACACCCATGACAAAGTTGATGGCTTTACTGTCGGAGCACAATTCTTCCATATATAAACGACCCTCTGGATGGAGAAGTTTGCGTACGTTGCTTAGTGAATCTTTAAGACTGGGAGTAGCGTGCAAAATATTTGCGGCAATGATGAGGTCGTAGGAACCTCCTTCGAACCCCTGGGCGAGTGGGTCCCTGGTGATATCTAGCACCTGGAAGTTCAAGTTGGGGTACTCCTCGAAGCGCGTTTTGGCAGAGCTAAAGAACGCAGATGAGATATCGGTGTAGGTATACTCAGAATACATAAGAGAACCGTTCTCTGAGTTTATGAGGTTCTTGAGCATAGTGTTTGTAAGACCACCTGTACCGGCCCCAACTTCGAGAATACGAAGGTTTGGTTTCGCGTGGCCTAGGGTCTGGAACAATTCTTTACGGTTGCAGAGGTCGAGATAAGTGTAAATATTCGCTAGGGTGCTATCCTCCATTAGAACCGCGATCGGATCGACCTCGCCCTTAAATATGGGAACTATGCTATCGAGAATTTTGGTGAACGCAACCACTAGGGGGTTCATCGTAGTTAGAGATAAGATGTTGGCAAGAACTTCAAATGAGCTCTCAGATTTGGGTCCAGGTTGCTTCTCTAGCCATGTTTTAAACTTAAGGAGATGGGGGATATCTGTTCGAAGGCCTCGAAGACGAAGAAGCGCCTCGCGGACACAGATCCGATGCAGTTCTTCGCATATAGGCATATACTGCTCCTGTTCTTTGTGCGGGATGATCAATGATGTAGCGTTGACAAAGTCGATATCCGGTCGCCAGAACATCTTGGCGCCAGCATGGGGATCGGGGCTATCGGTCGCGGCATCGCCTTCAATAGGACTTAACTTGGCACCTTTCATCTTGAGCGCCATTTTCCCTTCGACGCCGAATCCCTCGCCCCCGCCGCACAGGACACCACGCCGAGTCTGAATTGCTCTTATAGCAATATCGATCTCCGAGTCGCATTTATAGGTCTCCATATATTCTATAAATGTCGGAACATTCATCCTATCCAGCTTGTGTGTTAGGCCGTTGGTTGCAGCAACACTGAATAGTTGGAGGAAAAAATCGACCTTGGTAGGGTGTACACAATAGATGTTATCATCAGCATCAACTGTGTGTATCGCCCTCCCCTTAGAGAGGTGTTGCGTTGTTGAGCATGATAAATCAGATAAGCCTTGGAAATCCTTCCCGTAGTTTGCCCCGACATTTCTAAGGGCTTGATACCACTTCGCAGGCTCGACCAGACGAGGAAGCTTAGATGCGTCCTCTGCTCTGTCACTTAATGGCGGGCTAGTTAGGGCAGAAAATTGGCCGGAGCAATGCTTCGTCCACGATGTCCCATTGTAGGAACTGACGATAAAATCCCACCATGCGCTGTCTAGAGTATCTGTAAGAGGTGCTCGACGTACACTGGTAATGATCTCGGTTGATTTGGACTCCGTCAAGACCATGGCCGCATCAATGACGACCTGGCGTAAAGCAAACCCTGTATACAGACCCTCGCATAATTGACGAGCCGCTTCACCTGCCATACCTACGTATCCTGCGCATGGAAAGATGGCATCCCCTTTGATATTGTGGTCCTGTATCCATGGAATATGAGCAAGCGATAGGACGTTCCGGAATACAGGCTCGCCGTCTGTGCTTTCCGTAACACGGATGCCTAATAGTTCATGCTTGGGGAACTTGCGGAACCGCCATTCCTTAGCGATACGGTTCTCCAACATAAAGGAGTCGCTGTGTTGCCAAGGGTAGGTGGGCAAATCCGGGACAACGCGAGCAGTACCGTCTGGATTGGTTAGGCGGTTGAGATTTATCTGCAGATTTTGAATCCAAAGCTGGCCGACGGCCGAAAGGAACGTCTCGCTTCCATTTTTACCACGGACGAGACATGACGCGTACGGATAATTGACAGACGACTTTGCAAGAATTTGACGGAGTGGTCCACCCAATGCTGAATGAGGCCCGATTTCTAAGAACATAAGGCTCGCCTTGCTATTAGCATTGAGATAACTGACTAAATTGGCGACTCCGGTGTTGAAAAGTACGGGAGACTCGAGATTCGATTGCCAATATCTAGAATCTGTGTTATCGGTATCGAGGAGCTTCTTTCCTGTTACGGTAGAGAAAAATAAAGGTTTGTGCTCGATGTTCTTAGAAACTACGTATTTCAATTTACTTCCAACGTGGTGAGAGACTAGACTATTGTACGTCTCGCCAACCTCCCTCATATGATGAGAGTGGTACGCCTTTTCAACCTTCAGAGCGCGAGCGAACGTGTCGGGCTTCTCTGAACGTATCGCCTGCAAAACGGCATCTACTGCTTCTTTATCACCAGATATGGTGACGCTTGAAGGCGAGTTCTCACAAGCGATAATGACGCCTGGCACTAGGAACAGTGCTGTCTCTTCTCGGCCTAGGCCAACAGCGGCCATAGCCCCTGGCCTTTTCACCATGTCGGATACGACACCACGATCGTACGCGGTAATGATAGCTTCTTCAGCAGTAATTCTCTTAGCAGCATACGCGGCTGCTATCTCGCCGGACGAGTGACCAACCACCCCAAATGGTTTGACGCCAAGCTCGGACAACGTGTCGACTAGGGCAATTTGTATCGCAGTACATAGGGGCTGAGAGAGATAAGCTTTGTCCAGCTTACTCGTCTCAGCTGGCTTAGTCAATTCATCGATTAGGGACCAAACAGGGGGATCGGGGAGGTTCTTAAGGATACTCTCCATGTAGTGAACCGACTTCTTGAAAGCAGCATTCGATTGGAGAAGCTCGAGACCCATCTGAGGCCACTGTGCGCTCTGGCCAGTAAAGACCATAATGAGGTTAGGAGGTGATTGGGGTGCCTTGCTAAAAGACGCCGTACTGGCTATGATGCCTTTGTCTACAACCGCATACGTTCGGTGCGGTAAGTGTGTACGCCTTACACCAAGAGTATAAGCCACATCGTTTGCCGCCTCGGGGAACTCTTCGATATATTTCTGATTGCGTACAACCTGCCGTCTTAAAGAGTCCGAAGTGTTGGCAGAAAACAACAGCAATTGACTCTTTACAGGTGACAATCTCTGGTTCAATGTTTGAGTATTCCCGAAGTACATTCTTGCCGATTCGATGACAACGTGTGCGTTGGCGCCACCGATGCCAAAGGAATTGACCGAAGCACGCTCGTATCTATCTTCTGGCCAGGGGGTAGGCTCAACAGGAACCGTGAGCTTCTTTTCCTCAAATGGAATTTTGGGGTTGGGCTTGCTGAACTTGATGTTAGGAGGGATGATTCGGTTCTCTAGTGCTAAAATTGCCTTGATAAGCGACGTTATTCCAGATGCTCCTTCTGAATGACCGACGTTTGGCTTCACGGAGCCAATGTATACCCCTGTATCGCCGAAAACATTAGCGACGGCGGCGACTTCGATTGGGTCGCCGGCAGCGGTTCCGGTACCATGGCACTCAACGTAAGCGGTTTTTGCGATGTCTGAAATCCCTGCCACGTGATAGGCTCTACGAATCATCGCCTCGTGGCATTGGGAGCTTGGAACGCTGATACCGAGTGTCTTACCATCAGCATTGTTAGACGTGCCTCTAATCACGGCACGAATAGGGTTGCCGTCACGTATTGCATGGTCAAGCCTCTTGATGTAGACCATGTTGACAGCTTCTCCACGTGCATATCCGTCGGCATCGGCATCAAATGTTCTGCTTGAACCATTCGGAGATAAAACTCCTTGCTCGGACATACAGACAGTGAGTCCCGGAGCTATGATTAGATTGGTACCAGCTACGATGGCGGAGTTGCATTCGCCGTAGCGAATCGACATACACGCCTCATGAAGGCCGATCAAAGCTGAAGAGCAACCCGTGCGGATGACCATGCTAGGTCCTTTGAAGTCATATTCGTACGAGATTCTGTTGGAAAGCACAAAGTCGCCATAACCAGTAATCTTATAGGTGCCATATAGCTGGGGATCTTTAACGAATAATTCCAGCCAGTCCTCACCGAACGATCCAATGAAAGTCCCAATACTCTTGCCGCGGTAGTTGATTTCTCCGGCGCTTTCGAGGCACTCCTTAGTAAGCTCTAACAAGAGCCGTTGCTGTGGATCTGCCCGTTCTACCTCGATCTTAGGCATGCTGAAGAAGCTCGTATCGAGCGCACCGATATCGACAGATTCGTCAAGAAAGTATCCGTATCGAGTAGCGATATGGCCGGGTTTGCGAGACTTGGAGTAAAAGCTAGAAGAATTGTATCTCGACTCAGGGACAAGACCCCGTGCATCCTGTTTCTTTACCAGGAAGTCCCAGAACTCACTTGGAGTGGAAATACCTCCTGGAAGGCGAAGAGCCATACCGCAGATCACGATTGGTACTCCATTATCGGTTGGCCCATGATAATCCGCGCGGGACGAGTCTGATGTCTTTGAACCACAGTTAATTGAGAACTAAATGGTCACTTGGATAGAGTTGTATCTTACTGGGGAAGTAGACCCGGACGGTTTAACATATGGAGCCATGGTATGATGTCTTGAATGTATTAGCCTGGATGAGGGTTAAGTTGAGGAAAATACGCCCTCAGCCGATATGGGTATTGTGCCCAAGTCCTAGAGAATAGCTTTTTAAATTACTGGTTTCCTTTGATGACTTTCTCTGGATTCTGTTTTCTAAATTTCCGAGCGAGGTTTCGATACTTAACTACAGACTCGACTATGCCCCTTATCTCTATGTATAATATATAGCTACTACGAGTAACTAATCCTAGTAACACTCGGTTTGATGCCTTAAACTAGAGCCAAGTCCCGTTGCCGTAGGCTCCCGATTGACGATCCTACAGACAAATCTAAATTAAGCTGCAGCCGTGTGTGTCAGCGGATGATACAGCAGGCTACACGATGAGCTCAAACCTATATCGCATCAGGTTAGTCTATCATTAGTACCTATAGAATCTATTCGACAAGATGACTTGAACACGTCTGCTCCATATCGGCAGGACTTACACAGAAATGGCTGTAGCACAAAGATCGGCCTACAAGTGATCGATTCCAATCATCAAGTAAAGTGAAGAAGCAGATTACGATCTATCAGGTCTTCTGTTCTCTATCATTCATGAAAAGCTACTTGTTAGCGTGAATATGTATAGAGAATTTTCTTTTGACTATGCAACCCCTTTCCTAGTAAACTGCATAGGATTATCTCTCTATATACCGATATATCCATTAAACACGGGACGGGGTGTAGGTAGTAAGTTGCCATAACCTCAATCCCGCATATCTACCTATTCCGGAACCGGAACTATCCCATGATATAACTCCTGCGACAATAGATTAGGGTGTACCTGGGTAGTCATTGTATAAATGCTGATGTTATCGCCGATGCTATGCACAATGGAGCTCCGGCTCCGCGATTGAAGGTTCACATACGATGTCCGGTCCAATTCCGCGTTAGGACCAGCTAATGAATATATGGTGCGTTGATACTTAAATGTTGAGTAACTGTTACACCCGTGGACGTCCCGCTTTGTGGCCTTCCACATACCTATCAACCTGTATAACCTACCTGCAGATATGTAACTGTCATAAGTCGTTCTTATCAGGAATGGCGGTTGTACGATCCCTAGACGCGAAAGGCTACTTAGGAATTACCCAGATTGGAGAATGGGGAAATTAATCGGTCGGTATGGTGATGTTCACTTCGGGAATGATTCATATCAAGAGGGAACGCCGGGCGCTTATATGCACAACATAGTGCATGTCATTTAGTAGACAAAACTTTCGTGCTCTGGTTACAAGCCGAACTTTTAAACGGCAGTTCTATCATATTACATTATAACCGAAGCTTTTTTAAGTACTCATAAAATTAATAGGTCTTTGTAGATATTAAATATGACATCATTGCTTACGAGTTAGTTATTCATTCTCTTCAGGCAGTTATCTTTCTGATCCTTTTTACTAGCATGTCGACTATTATGGCTTAACTATAGTTAATCAAACTCGATTCATACACTGCATACTGGGTTCGCCGTTAGCCGCTAAAGTCACAGGTTACGTGTTACTGGAAAGTGAGACAATACCTTAGGTAGGTAGCCTAGGTAGTTAATCTCATGTAAACCTATGGTACGTCATGACAAATGTGTGGGCACCGCGGCTTCATTACAAAAAGCAATTGAACTGTTATATAATTATAAAGGTAACTTCATTGTATTGTGTATTTAAGTTAATAAAAATATAAAAATTTGTTTATCACGCGTATTGATTTTTTTAGTATTATTCGAAGCTGTAAAAATGTGACAGTATACTAGGTTAGCTACTTTTTTGCTTCTCAAATTAAGCTTTATACTATTGAAGCTCGTTATTCAAACACCGGTCAGAAATATTAGAAACAAAATACTAGAAGGATATTAAGGATTATTTCGGTGAACTTTGGCGATATTTTGAGAGGTCAGAGCCGTTAAGGTGTAAGTGCAAGTTATTAGGTTAGAATTGAATCAATATTCGAAGTATCTATCTGACCACTTGCATCAGAGTCAACAGAATAATAACACAAGCACGGAGGAAGATAGTACCTACCTGGTGTTAGGTATCTCAGGGGTAAATAGGACTGCACAGAGCTCATGATACATCGTCTAAATCAGCTATAGCATTCCCAAAAGGGTCTTTAACCTTTCACCATTTAAGTAGTACCCGGGACGGGTGAGCCCATGAAGTTAGTGGGGGTTGGATATGCGGGTAAGCAGTTATGTTGTGTATCCTGCGACGAGAAACATGCAGTTGTGCCATTCTCGATATGTACCACTTCGCCTATTAACGATTCCTGATCTAACCTAGCATGTGATGAGCCTAAGGGAAAAAGAAATGCGCTCCATAAGTAATGACTATTCTCGTTTACTGAGCTGGTTCTTTCAGTAATTTGGCTCACCCTCGTCACTATCACGTCCATACTATCTTAACACAACGGTATGCGCGTGGGTTCCTAAGCACGGCCATACTAGCTTTACCATGCCTGAAACACAATTCTTCGGGTCTCAGGTCGGAGGGGGGACTGTTATAAACTACAGCTATACTGATATGCCGTGGAAACTAATGTTCTGGGACTTTTGGTATTTTCTCAAGTACGCCCGATATCTGCCCTGGGTTGTATGGCCTCTCTGGCCTTGCTATGGTGGAAAATTTGACGAGCTTTCATTCACATTCCCACATATGTGGTGTGTTTTTGTGCACATCATCCTTGCTATACTTCAAGTGACTTTCATTCTGGCGCTGCCATCGGTGTTTATACTTCCTGGATGGCTCTTCATATCCGGATTCATTACTTTCTTCGCCGTCAAACAGCTGATATGCAGAACTTTAAATGGAAGCACAATACAATACACATCCGAGCCAAGATACTCACCTAACTGGGAGAAATTTGAGCACGAGCAGTGGATTTTCTTAAACGGCATTTCCGTCGGGTATGGTGGTCAGCTTCATGTCATATAAAACTGTTGCTAACAGAAAGAAGAGAAGCCTGGCTCAAGGGAAACCTTAATCGTCTAGCACTCACCTTCGGGCGACCTGTTATAGGCATTCATAATCGCACAAGCGGAGTCATCTTCGATATACTAGAAGCTATAGTTCAACGCTGCTTCGGATATGCAACCACTGATATCCGTCTAGCTTATAAGATCCTCAAGGACAAGCTATATAATCCGCAGTATACAACAGTGGTCTTCATTTTACGTAAGTAGAGACTCTATACTTCTTACTAGTTATTCGAACATCGAAGACAGGCTTACATAAGTCCTCCCTTTGTTTGTCATTAATCACAATTTATTCGATACTATTCAACTATCACTGGGAGGTATTTGCTAACACTCGAGGGTTAGACTCGCAAGGCGGCATCGAAGGAGGGCTTGTTATAGACTGGCTTTTACAGGAGGTTCCGCAAGATCTTCTCGCCAAGCTTGAAGTTTACACCTTCGGCAATGCGGCAAATCATTTCAACAACCCTCATCGGCATAAGAAAAGCCAGGAAGCGCAAGTAAAGAATCCCCATATATTGAACAGGATATTTGAGCAGTTTCCTCATCTACCAGGCGACATTGACAAAGCAGCCAAAAATAATTTTGACAATGCACAACCTCATACACTCATTCCCAATGACCAGGGCTCAGGGGAACTCGAACCTCACGGTGCAGCCTTGGATCGAGCTATTGGACACATAGAACACTACGCCCATACTACCGACTTCGTTGCTCTTTGGGGTGTTCTGCATTTCATAACCAATACCCGAGCTTCATCGGAGATTCCTCGTTTTGTTGGCCGGCTCTTCGCACACGAATCTCTTGGGGGCCACTTACTAAACCAGCATTACCTTAACGACATGTTTCCATTGGCTAAAAATTCATTTGGAGAGTTTACGGGCTGTGCAGAAAGCAACGAATTTATGGATAGCGTCATCAACCCACCTGGGCAGGGAGAGGGTGATAACCTTTTCCAAGCTATCCGCGAAGGCCTCGGCCATAGCTTCGCGGCGCTAGATCGCATCGCCCCAGCCAAATCCGATGTTTCCGTACAAGGAAGATTGGCCGAGGAAGTAAGTGCCTTGGACGGACCAGTACGGGTTAGGGACCTCAGCCGTCTATGGCATTATAGGAATGGTCAAACCCCTGGTAGATTACGAAAAGTATGAAGGGGTTGGAAAGTGGTTTTGTTGGAGCGCGGGAGATGGGAAAGGCATGCTATTGATATTGGTATTATTTTTCATTTCAACTTGCCCCTTTTGATCGACGGCATGTGCGGACTTGCATTTTCTTTGACAGAATGACTTCCGCCATTTGATTTTAATATGCCCATCCAACATGAAAATTCGAAATTATTTTCGAGTGTCGGCACCGTTTCCGGGTAGCTTTAATCCATCTTCAACACTGACTAGTGAGTTCCATACTTCATTTATCTACGAGGAAATCAAAATCTTGTACGAAACTGTGATTCTATTTATTTATATCCAATGTGAATGTTAAGAGAACTGTTCCTTAAGAGAACCTGTACAAGACCTGCTGTATCATCCGAAAGTCGCCTTCGCCGACCCCCTATCTTTCACACCATCTCTTGTCGCTTTTCTCACATCCTTCGCTGGCCCGAATACGGCCACGAGCTTGTCTCTTGATACGGTGAGTTCGTATCCAAATACAAGTTTATGGTAGCTCTCCAATCGGCAAGGATCCGTATTTGTGAGTCTCTTGTTATATACGGAGTAGCAGGCATAGCGATGAGCTGCTTCCAGAGCGGAAAGCCAATATCGACGTGTTCTTCGTGCTTTTTTGCACTGGTGGGATTACATGCCGAGCGGGATCCCCCGAAACCTTTCGGGTGTGTCTCACACGCATATGACCTTGTGCACTCCCAAAACACCTGTTCTCTCCCAAAATATATAGTACGAGGAGCCATAAGCATTTCTTATAAAATCCATGCTCGTTGGATGAGAGGTTCATGCCCAAATGCAGCATGCTACGCCGTGTCTTCAAGCTCGACCCTGAACACTTCCCCGTTACCATATATGTCGATAGCCGTAGGGGCAACTAACGACGGATCGCGTGAATAGAAATAGCCTCCTTCGTCATCACCAGCGCCGAGAACGGAGATGCAAAACACTGACTTTCTATATACATCTTGCATTGTCCCGGCTTATCTGAGCCAATCTTTGGGCGAGTCTTGGTAAATGCATAGGCGGTCAATCCACAAGTATCGAACCCCCAAACGATATGCGATATTATTGCATCCCTAATCGTCTTTGGCAAGAAATCGACCGTATTGGACTTCTGTAGCCAAGCAGATGTAGGCTTCAAGAGTCGAAGCGTCTTATCTAATGGGTTGTCGCCCCAGCGGTAACTTGGGGTGGCGTGTGAAGACATATGAGAATCTTCACCTCCGCTTATTAATTGGAACCTAGCAGTATCCTGTGAATGTGAATCACGCGAGCAATTTACCTTGAATAATCGGGTCGGCCCGTAATTCTTCCTTTCTGGTTTAGGAGTGCATAAACTATGATCTTGAAAACGGATTTCCATCCATCTGGAGATCATAGACCATGTTTGAGGAGAACCTGCCGAGTCTGGAATATAGCATTTCAACTTGTCATCAAGAGGTTGCAAAGCTGCAAGATTTCATAAGTTAAATTCAACCGTTTATATGTAATAATACCTGGTATTTGTACGCACGAAACTCGTACTGATTAAGCTGCAATCCTTCAGTATCTGCAATATGTTTTTCCGCCGAACCTAGCGGAGAGTACTGTCGTGCATTTCCAAGTCCATATTTGCAAACATTGCGGAACATGATGCCAAAGGTTTCCGAGAATATTCTAAATAATACTTTCAAGGCTGTCTCGTGTTCTAGAAACCGAGAATAAGATTTCACGAGTGCAATTACTTCAAAATCAAGATACAAGTTTAAATAACAGAGAAAGGATAAAAACAAGATTGCAAATTAAATATTTGAGAAATGAAGTGGGTAAAACGCCTAGCTACTCTAGAATATACAAAGGCTACCTACGCAGTTAGCATCTCATCCTTACTAAAATATTCTATTATATGACTTTATACATACCATTGTAGTGTAATGTTAAGTTTATAAATCTTATAACGGGGTTTCAAGTACTAACGATTCTTCCATGAAATGTTTTTATCTTTTTTAAAAACGCTCACCTTACACGAATACTTTAATTATATCACAATGAGCACAATAATAGATGAAGCTAAAACGCTGAAACATGGACATCATTTGAACTGTATTATATTTTCTCGCCAACAATATCATCAATACTCCAGTCCCTGAAGAGATAAACATAAGTTTTTTATAACAACAGTCCGTGCAACAATACCTGCCATTGTCTAGCATAGTTTGATGAACTCCCTATTCCCGCTTCGTGACTTCGGTTCCGCCTACGACAACGGCGCGCAACTGGGAGCGGTCCAAGAAGAGCTCCTGATCAGCGCCAACCCTTGCTGCTTTTTCGGGGGTATGCGAGAACGCCATGAAGTCCTGAAAGGCCGTAGCATCCTGGAATGTCAGCTCGGCGACAACGTCGTAATCAAAGTCAGCTTGGGACCCCAGAAGCACTTGAGCCGGGCTAGAGGCATTCCGGGTTGTACCTTCGCCTTGGCCTTGAGTGCGTTGGATATAGTGCCGTCTGTGTGATAGCGGGAAATGCGGACCAGCTACCTCTTGTAGTATAGGCATATGAATATTTTCGAGGTGCTCTTTGAACTCCTCCGGGGAGACGCCGGCTTTGCGCGTGAAGAAGAATAGGATAGAGAATGTCATGGTAGTAGTAGTGTAGTATCGCGTGCTTGTATTGGAATCTGATACGTAGGTAATGTTGATAACTTTGGAATTTATTTCCAGAATGACGAGATGGAGGTCTCTTCAAGTTATACTTGGATATTCCAAGGAAAGCAATGACAATTAAACCATCGTAGCTAGAAGATCAACAGAATAAACTTTCCTATAATTGCTTATTCGATCCGGCGAACTAGGTGACACAATAGATAATGGGTAATCCTTCTTTGGATACTGACGTAGGCATGGGAGGATTAGGATTAGCATTATGTAGAGCCAGGTTGGGAAATATGTATCTTCTCTCATAAAACTGGAACAATTAGCACCTCGACGAACCAATCCTGATAACTTAGTATACAAGAGGAGATTACGAATGGTGCGGCAATTGTAAGTCTTTCGGACTTCCCCAGGTTTGTATTTGCAACATATGTCCATTTATGGTTTGCTTCTCTTCGGAGAACTCGTTGTGTGCCGCGGTGAATGAATGGCCCGTACGGATTACTCGCAAACAGAACAATTTCCGTACCTAGTTCGTTACGATTTGAAATCATCTCTAGGATACCTTCTACCATACCAAGTATCTTTTCGCATTTTCTCCTTAGGTGCAAGCATTTTATCATGATACCAAGCTGGATTATTATATCATTAAGTAATAATTAAGGAGTGTCCCTAAACCAAGCCGTGCCAGCCTAGCCCCTATCCATGCCCGACAGGAATGACCCTCAAAACCAAACGTGCCCGCTCCAATGCAGAAAACCTAAAAAAAGGGAGAGAATGTGGAAAGTTTTCTCAAACTATAAACCCGAGCTTCTGGAACAGCCAATGCAGTATCAGTAACTGAAGCATCATCCGATTAGTTCAGAACCAGCCAACGCTTAGGCCGTTAGGCGCGTTAGTGCCATCGACCACGAAGTCCTGTTTGATGACATTGATGTCGAACTGGCCGACAGCAACCGTCTCCCAGTGGAGGGTCTTACCAGCGGGGCAGGGGAAACTCTCGACCGCCGGGTTAGAAAAGCCGACCTTGTCGAAGTTGTAGAAGCCGGTGGCATCGTCGAAGCGCACGCGCGCTAGCTGGGTGTCACGCAGGTTGCCCGACGGTAGGTTAGCCAGGTCCGTAAAAGAGTTACGGAAGAGGTCAAGAGCCTTTTCGCCAAGCACGCTATCGCCGTTGCTGATGCGGCCGGCGTGGATGACTAGGGTGCAGGTCTTACCCGCAGCGGACTCCGGGATTGGGATATCATATAGGGTACTTGTCTCGGTGTTGCCGTTGCGTACCGTAGAAATTTGCACATCCTGGGTGTTTAGGTTGCTGGTGATGTCGTGGTTCTTGATGATGCTAGGTACGGCGAAGCCGGCCCAGGCGTGCTCCTCTCGTGCACTAACAGTATTGGTGCCGGTTGGGGCGGCGAGCGAGAGGGTAGCTGAAATGAGGCAAAGAGCGGCGGTGGCATACTTCATTTTGAAGGTTGTGGAACAGATAGCTATTAGTTGATATTAAGAATTGAAATAGTATAAATATAAGATATCTATGCTTGTGCTTGTGCTTGTGCTTTCTTATGTGATGATAATGTTCTTTCTTTTGGAAGACGAAATGCCTTCTTATATAGACATGTAATAAGAATTTCACCCTCAAAATCTCGCGATATCCACGACTTAGAACATTACAATGGTACTCTAGGTTAATTCTATTTTTAATCTAGGGTATGGCTAACTAGCGGTGGGCTTATGAGGAGCCCCAGCTGCTGACGCTAATGGAGGACCATTTCTATCACCTATTGGAGGCTTAACACCAACAGCTGAATTTAGTCTACAACTATCAGCTTTCGTAAACAAAGTTCTAAGGTGTTAAGAAAGGGGAAACGATTAGTACCGCCTCATACGAGCTTGAAAATGGCCGGATAGTAAACCATCCGGTACCGGGTGACTGGCAAAGCCTCGTTATTGAAGCATGACATACACCCATCTCGACCAGTGATAGTGAGTTGAGAAGTGGTAACAATAGCCTATGCCTTAATACCCAGCATTAAGGCTGGACTTGTTGTCAGCCATGTGTGCTCGCAAGCTTTCTCTCAGCCTCAACTCCGCTAGTATGGTAAGCCTCCAGGACTACGCCAAGCATGGCTAACACCAACGAAGGATCGGAAGATCTGTCATATGCTCTGTTGATATTTGTTGCATAGCCATTTTATCCGTAATAGCTCCTTGAGAGTTGGTATCATGATGACTATTGGCAGCGGGCTGACAATCCAACTCTCTTTCCATGTAATTAATTTCGTGTTGGTTATGGAAGAACTGTCAGCCAACATCACGAGGCATAAGAGCTGTCGAAGAATATACCTTTGAGTTGCTTAGTTCTTCCCAGCTGACACTACCAAGTAAAAATATTTGGAGTTTTACGTAAACGGGGTGAAGGGCGTGTCGTATTCTGGTATTGACCAATGAAGTTTTATCTGACATACATCGTAAATTGTCCTCTGAGCAGATGGTCGTAAGACTGATGTAAAAGGTTCGATAAGCATGAGTTATCATTATTCCGTCTGCTTGCAGTCCAGTGTATAACCGAAGAGTTTCGTTTTATTATTGTTGCGCTCATTTCCATGATACTTTGGAGGTTATAAGTGTCAAAGAAATTGCACCGTAGTATTTGAGGTCTTCGCCTATCGGGGATAAATATTTGGATTACACGGATTGAGCTGTTTTATTCATTAATAATATTTGTGTGAGTGTATAGATCAATACCATTATAGCTGGGCAGTGTTCCTAAGGCTGGAACGGTCGGCTCTTCTACCCGCTTGCTTCTTCTCCTAATTTCTGAAGTGCCGAGTCGTAAGCAGCTACCTTTCTCTCGAACGCATCTTCTTTCTCCTCAGTCACCCTAATGCGCTCTACCTTCTTGCTCCTTTGAACAACGGTCTCGCTAGCTACTTCGTTCCAAAACCACCTTGCCTCCGGATTAGTAAATAGTGTCCACGACTTGCCGGTCTTTCCAGCTCTGGCCGTACGGCCTACACGATGAATGTATGAAGCTATGCTGGACGGCATATCGTAGTTTATAACGTGATCTAGACTAGGAAGATCTATACCACGAGCAACTAGGTCAGAGGCGACGAGAATGCGCAACTTTCCAGCTAAGAACGACCGGATGGT
This sequence comes from Daldinia decipiens, assembly GCF_022478715.1. Taxonomy (NCBI): domain Eukaryota; kingdom Fungi; phylum Ascomycota; class Sordariomycetes; order Xylariales; family Hypoxylaceae; genus Daldinia; species Daldinia decipiens. The sequence goes on from NW_026054582.1 coordinate 369,487, forward strand.
GCGTCTCCGGGCTACGTATTGCGTCGTTGAAGTAAGAGTACCGACAAGAACGCCCAAGGCCGGCGAAAGAAGCGAAAGGAGACGTGAGAGACGTAGTGCTGTTTCGTTTGATTTGGTAAATATCAAGACACTCGGTGTGTTTGCGGCAGGGGGGGTGGAAGTCCTAAGTGATCTATCTAGATCGGAATCGGAGTCTGAATCGGAGTCCGAGTCGGACCCAGATGAAGAAGTTTCACTATACGAAACGTCGCCTCTAGACCTGCCACGGCTAATCGTCCCCAGTATGTAATTGCTCTGAAGTAGATCCAACAGGAAGAGAGGCTTGAGATTAGGGTCGCTTACTTTGAGTGCAACTTCTGCGAGCGTTTCGGGGAGCGCAAGGTCGGCTTGATTTATGGTAGCTTCTACCTCTTCGTTGTTACCCGAGCCCTCTAGTATGACCAACTTGGGCCAGCGAAGTTTTAGCCCTTCTAGACGATCAAGATCCCTTGTCATCGTGGCGCTGAGGATGACCTTCCGAACGCCTGATAGGCTGGATTGCTTGTGGTTTCGCGAGCCATTGCTCGAATGCAACCGCGGAATAACTACATCCAACCATTGTTGGAAGTTTTGACCGAGCAGTTTATCGGCTTCATCAACGACAAGCCAACGGACGAAGTCCAACGAAAAGCCGGGTGTGTGTTTGATATGTTCGACAAGCCTCCCTGGCGTGCATATAAGAATATCAACCTTGGATTTGTACGCGATTACGTGATCCGGTAACGTTTGGATCTTGTCTTCTTTCTTTTGAATCGCTGCTCTCTCTTCGTCTTCGGTATTGTAACCCTTGTCTATCTCATCATCAGAACCATATCCGCTCTCTGAAGCAAGTCTTCCTTTCCGTTTAGCGAATGCTTCCGGGTCATATTTCTCTTCCCTTTCGACAAGGGCGGCTTGTTCTTGGTCAACGGACTGGCTACCCATCGAGATACCAACACGCGCTCTCCTCTTCGTACCATTTAGAGCAAAGGCACCTACACACTCCTCGCATACTTGTTGAACTTGCTTCACAAGTTCCCGAGTCGGAAGAACAATCACAGCACGGAGCCTCGTCAGATGTCGATTGCCTTGGCTCAAGTCTCGTACTAGAGGTAGCACGTAAGCTAGAGTCTTTCCGGAACCGGTCGCAGCGGAAATCAAAACATCACCATGCATATTCTTGTCTTTATGGGGAAGAAGCAATGGTATCGCGGCGGTTTGTACGGCAAACGCTTGCTTATATCCATTTGCGGCTAACCTCTCGGCTACTTCGGAAGTAATCCCTAGGTTCGGAGAGAGTCCGAATTCTGTAAAGTATGCCGTAGCATGCGGAGATACACGAATTGGTTTCGCCAACCAGGACGGTAATGTCTCGTAGGCCGGTTTCGTAGCCTCAGGGACGACCGGCTTAGGCTGAGGTAGCGGTTGAAGACCATGGATTTCGGGTATTTCTGCATCCACGTCCATAGCATCATCGGCCGCCTCCGTTTTCTTTCTATCGCGGACATCTGGTGCATCTTGCATTGATATATCTTCACGCCTGTCCGCTACAGATTGCAGCTCGTGAGCTCGTATTGACTTCGCCGCCCTTTCTAAGACCACTTTGTGTCGTATTAGGGTTTCATCGTCAGCCTCAGCTTGAACCTCTGCATTTCCCTTCTTTTTCGCTTTCTTTTTAATTTTCTTTTCTTTCCGCCCCTGGTCCGTCAATTCGGGAATCTTTCCTGGAGTTGGTTGCTGGGCTGCTCCCCGTTCTAATGCGCCTAGCTCTAGAGCTGTCTCAATTTTGTCTGGCTCAGCCGGCTCCATCACGAGCTCATTATTAGCGGGCTCATCTGGGTCTTCCGCAGTAGCATGTAGCTCCTCGGGTTGTTTTAATTTTCTGATCTTCTTTTTTGACTCCTTAGCAACGTGAGTCTCGCCCATCAGCCTAGCTTTCTTATTGGGTGGCTCATTTTGATTAATATCATCTTGGAAGTGAACATGCTGAGAAGGTTGATGATAATCAGATTGGCTATTGACGGGTTTGGAGGGTGGAATGTATCTTGCATAAGCTGTCGGCTGCGACTTCACCACAGGGTTCGATGCTGTTTCAATAATGTGCAGTGGTTCCGGGCTCTTCTGAATAGACCCTTTTGGTGGTGGCACATATCGCGCGTACATTTTTGAAAACCTGCAAAGTGACGTGCTCCAAATGTGAGAGGATGAATTTTGAAATATGGAACCTACCTAGGTAAGTTATAATAATAAATCTGCCATCGCATAAAAAGTTGGCCGCCTTCCTGATTTAGTATCTTTAGCGATCTTGGTGCTTTTGGGGTGCTTTTTTTTTTCTTTGCATGAGACTATCGATAACTGTCTTATATGGGGCTTGTGGATCAAGAGTACGTATATGCATGCTAAAACGTGCTAAGGTTGGGACCTACAGATTTCAACCCCAGATTTCCAATTAGCCAATCCTAACTACCTCAACACTGGAACTATCAACTATACGGCAAAGCGTTTTATTGCTTGTCTATTGATATTTCTAATGACTTGGTTACAGCAGCACGATAATTCCCATACCGCGAAAGTTCTTGATAATTCTCGAATATGACACGAAATTATTTCCAACGATCCGCTCATCAGCCGCCACGATGCCGCACCGAACGTATAATATCGCTATGGTTAGCGATTTCTTCTTCCCCCAGCCGGGGGGCGTCGAGAGTCACATCTACCAGCTTGCCTCCAAGTTAATCGACCGAGGTCACAAGGTAATTGTGATAACTCATGCTTATGACGACCGGAAAGGAGTTCGCTACCTCACAAACGGCATCAAAGTCTTCCACGTCCCCTTCGCCGTCATTTACCGATCTGCCACCTTTCCCACCGTATTCTCCTTCTTTCCCCTATTCCGGAACATCATCCTTCGCGAAAAAATCCAGATTGTTCACGGCCATGCTAGCTTGAGTACCCTCTGCCAGGAGGCAATGCTACATGCTAGGACCATGGGACTGCGAACCGTCTTCACCGATCATTCGTTATTTGGCTTCGCTGATGCGGCAAGCATCTTGACTAATAAACTGCTCAAGTTCACACTCAGCGATGTCGACCACGTAATATGCGTCAGTAATACATGGTGCGTTTTCTAACCCTTCGCTCGGTCTTCGCTTCAACGCCTCCGCTAACATCTCTCAAAGCAAGGAAAACACAGTTCTTAGAGCAGCCCTAGATCCTCTCATGGTCTCCGTCATTCCTAACGCTCTCGTCTCCGAAAATTTCAAGCCTCTGCCCCGTCCAGAACTAAATAGCCTACCGTTTGTCCAACATCCTTTACCGGCGCACCCTCTCGGACCCAACGACACCCTCACTATCGTTGTCATCAGTCGTCTATTTTACAACAAGGGAACGGATCTCCTCATAGCGGCCATACCTCGAATTCTAGAGAATCATCCCAATACGCGCTTTATCATCGCCGGTTCGGGGCCAAAGGCTATCGAATTAGAGCAGATGATCGAACAGAACGTGCTGCAGGACAAGGTCGAGATGTTGGGGCCCGTGCGACACGAAAATGTACGAGACGTGATGGTGAGGGGTCACGTCTACCTACACCCCAGTCTAACAGAAGCTTTTGGGACTGTCATCGTCGAAGCCGCCAGCTGCGGTTTGTATGTTGTATGTACGGCCGTGGGAGGCATTCCCGAGGTACTTCCGTCACACATGACAGTATTCGCGAAGCCCGAGGAGGATGACCTAGTAGCTGCGACAGGGAGGGCTATTGCGGCTCTCCGTGCGAATAAAGTCCGCACGGAGAAGTTCCACGACCAGGTCAAAGCTATGTACTCGTGGACCAACGTAGCGAAGCGCACCGAACGCGTCTATCAAGGCATCTCGGGGGATGTCAGCGAGGCCGAATTTTACGGCTTCGACGTTAATCATGACCCACACTGGCATGCCACACGCGGCCGCAACTTTTCTCTGATTGACCGGCTCAAGCGCTACTATGGTTGCGGTGTCTGGGCTGGCAAGCTGTTCTGTCTGTGCGTTATCATCGACTACCTGATATTTGTGTTTTGCGAATGGTTCTGGCCCAGGGACCGGATCGATTTCGCGCGGGATTGGCCAAGAAAGAAATTTGAAGGCGATGACGATGATTAGACTCATGACGTGTAAAAGCCGTTCAGAGACGCATACATTCATGTAATCGAACGTAATGTTAACTAGACAGGTCAGGCGAAGATATTAACAGCGAATAGAGATACCCATTGCTTAGATGTTGATGTAGTTTATATTACTATTGCGCGACGACCCTACCTGGGTACCTCATAATTACGGACAGAGCAATGTCATCGGATAGCATAACTCTTCTACACCCAGCTCATCTATCGTTCAACTGCTCAAAAGCATTATCGTATAATCTCATCGTAGGACTGTTGGTACGACGGAGGGGTTGTATAAAGTGTTTTCATTATATCCGTGCCCTCAAATGCAACTCTCCAAAACCCAAGACCAATAATATCTACGTAGAGCAGCCCTTTTGATAAATACGACAGATCATTTAGGTATCCAGCAGACGAAACAAGGAAGCGAGTCTCCCCATCAATTTCAGCAATGCCCAAGACCAGATCATACCACCTCTCAACCCCGGGCCATCCCCCATCATCAGCTTCATTTTACTTCCCCTCGTATTTACAACGCACCAATAGTAACCCGCGAGGGCAAACTTCACCCTTCCCTGGCAGACTCTACCATCAGTTGGTGGACGTTAGTGAGTACATGAACAATACGTTAGGCAACTAAACACACTTATGACAGCTGACTTCAATATCGTGACGCTGCTGCTGTCCACTCATTCGCTTATTCTTAAATGACGACGTAATCAATGATGTGATTTGGATTCAATATATTGTACAGCCTAGGGTAACACAACTGCTATGTTGCGTTGTGGTAAGAAGCCATTGGTCGCGAGGAGCGAAACAGCAGGAGTCATAAAAGTAGACTCCGGGATCTGTGGTCGACTCGACTCGGCGTACCTTTACAGGAGGCTATTGCAACCTTACTACTTTCTACCTTCGGGCAATCGAGGCCACCACGTATCTTCAGATTATTTCGTGTGAGTACCGGAATAGGATACGTGGACAGTCTTACTCTAAAAGTGATACACATCTATATGCCACCGAGATTAATCCTGGTATATGATTCAAAAATGGCGAGCAATCTTTTATAATGGTTGGCTAAACAATGTAAATAGAGATATGTCGATTTCTGGGCACTCAGAAATAGGGGGGCTGATGTCCACGGAGCAGAGAGTAATGATGATTTTGAACTCTTAACTAATTCTCTTATTCCACACAAAGTCTTCGGCCGATCCTTTTCTGTTGCCCCAATCGCTCGTTGTGTCTAAACCAATATTTGTTCGTGGTAAATTTTCCAAAGCTTTTCAACTCAGTCTAAAACAACCCGAAAATCCCGACCCTGATATAGGTCTCGATAAGACCATGGCAGGTAGGTGCCACGAAATCCATATCAACGCTTTTGTTATTAATACCCATGTGGCAGAAACAATCCCGATGATTGCTTGGTGGTTCCTCGACAAGAAAAAAGCATTCGAAACCGAACAGAAATATAAGGAGACGAACAAGAAAATCGCTGAAGTTCTCCTTGCTCAAGAACAGGAACATTCAGCTCGGCTGGAAGCCGAACGAAAAGAAGAGCAAGAACGCTTAGCTCGAAAAGAAGCAGAGCGCCGCGAAAAGCAAGAGCGTATAGCTCGAGAACAAGCGGAGCTTAGAGAAGAGCAGGAGCGCTTAGCCCGAGAACACTCAGAACACAGAGAAGCGCAGGAACGTCTGGCCCGAGAGGAGGCAGAGTCCAGGGAAGAACGAGAACGCTCGGCTCGGAACGGGGCAGAGGTTAGGGAGAAAGAGGAACGTATAGCCCGAGAAGAAGCTGAGAAAAGGGAGGGACAAGAGCGCTTAGCTCGACTGGAGGCAGAACAGAGAGAAAAGCAAGAGCGTCTGGCTCGAGAGCAAGCAGAATACAGAGAAGAACGGGAACGTCTAGCTCGACAAGAAGCAGAGCTTAGAGAGGAACAAACGCGCTTAGCTCTAGAGCTGGCAGAACTTAACGAACGTTCAGCTCGAGAGGCCGAGAGGAAGGAAAGATATGAGCGCGAACTGCGCGAACTGTGAGACCCTATCATAAATCCTTTTCGGGCTACAAGGTCTTTTATCTGCTAACGACGGGAATAACAGCGGTGTTCTGCCAGACCGTAAAATCACCGACGTCGATATCAAATATGCCCGCGCCGTCGCAGGATACGAAGACGGATGCGTCAATATCGCCCTTATCGGCAACCGAGGAACGGGCAAATCCTCCCTCATCAACTCACTGCGCGGTTTAAGTCACGATGATCGAGAAGCGGCCGAAGTGGGTGATATCGAAACAACTTTGAGACGGAAAAAGTATAACGACGGCAAAGGCATCGTCTGGTATGACATCCCGGGATCGGGAACTCGAAACGTTTCGGCATGGCAGTATTACTATGACAACGATCTTTACATTTACGATAAGATCGTGCTTGTCCACGGTAAAATTCTGACCGAAGTAGGCTCATAGCGACTATTATCAGAAGACCAACCTTACTAACTTGGTTATCTAGTCAGACTTCAGGATCCTCAAGCTATGCCAATATAGAAAGCAAGAATGGGTTTCGGTGCGTTCCAGGGCCGATTTACACATATGGAACTATAAACGACGAAGGGGAATGTGCCCCGCCGAGGCTCGCCAGTGCTATATCGACGCTGTTCGGTCAGACATAGCTACGTATAACGCACGAGACGAGAATTCTGTCCAAGATTTAAAGCTGTCCGTGAGAGACTACATAGTATCCGACATGGGTGTTCTCCAGCTCGTCACCGGATCAGAGCCATCTGAAGATCCCACCGAACAAGTAATCGACGAACACGCCTTCTTGGAGAAATTGGGATTGTCGCCCAGATGAACGAAGAACAAATAATGGGTATTTGCCTTGTTCGAATTTCCCTTACGTTCACCCCCTTTCCTTCTTTCCTCGGGAGTTATGTTTTAGGATTGAGAATGCCGTTATAAATGGAATAAGTCAACTAACCTAGGATTCCTCGGCGGAGTGAGATCGTAGGCTATGTGTGTGGGAGAATAGGGATACGTATCTGAGAACATCATTCTAAAATCTTGCCGGAAGAAAGAGGCTCATGGGTTCACGAGTGTTAATATAATTAAGGAGGACTGTACATAGCTTAAGGCTTGCGGTTGAATACTATTAAATCTGAGTGGTTTTACTGTATGATGATAGGTACGAGATATTAGATTATTGTGGCATGTTAGTTTAGCGCTTATATGTATGTTAGGTATGTATCTATGTATTCATATATACTGCCAGTCTTGTCTAATGAACATGCAGCATTGCCTACTCAGATAGCAGCAATTGCTGAGGTGAGAAGCAGCACCCCCGAGACAGTCATAAGCCAGGAGGCTGAGATGAGCTGATGCGAAGAAGCATTAGGAGTCTCGGTGGGTCCTCCCGCACCCGTTGTCGTAGACCCCGGCGCCGAGCCGGATCCAGTAGGCGTGCTGGGCGCATCGGTCGGGGCTGCCGTCACACCGGCCGATGTTGAAGTCGAGACATATCCCTCAATTTTTGCACCGTTTTCGTCGACGTCACCCCTAAATTCGCCGGTCTCGTTGCGCACCTTGAAATCAACATTGGCGCGGGGAAAGTTTAGGTCGACATTGATGGTGCTATTAGACCAGACGCGCGCTAGCTGCCAGAATATGAGAAGATTGTCTTCCTCGATGAAGCGAATCAGCTCGGGGTTCTGCTTCCAGACGTGCATGGTTGCGTTCCGCACCTCAGAGCTCGGTATGTAATCCGGACGGGATATGCTTATTGATTCGCATAGCTCATCGCTCAGCGTGCCGCTTTTCGTCACTATCAGATTCGTCTTGATCCATGGGAATGTGTAAATAATGTTGTCAAGCATTTGGATCGACGGTACGTATGATATTTCTAGGAAAGCGATATACCGATCGTTACGCCCAGTTGTGTCCGGGTCTCCGAGTACGACTGCCGGTCGCTCAAACAAAATATCCTGTGCGGACAAGACGTCTTTTGGCGGATCAGATGGGGTTAGCTTATGTCCAGACTCATAGACCGCGGTGAAGTCGAAGTCGTGGCCGGTTATAGGTGACCAGGAGGCGTGTACCTGACTAAAGGCCAAGGCCATCGTCAAAAAGGTTCGAGAGTCGAAGCCATACATCTTGGGCAGCCTACACTACAAAGGTAGGTAAGAGTCAAACGATGTGTTTATCGTAATACAATAATCAGCAGGTTGTTTATAGGATCTCCGGCGGCGCGGCCTATTTATATATGAATTTGAAAGCTTTCACGGCATGAGCTAAGTAACCCTGAGTCACTACTCCGGGGTTACATTTCGATCTTTGTGGCCACTTCGTAAATGAGTAAAATCCTTCACGCCCGAAAATCGGCTGCGGCGTAGATGTCGTCGTAAGGCACGAATTTGCGCTTGACTACTTGTGTATTTAGCCAAGTTGGCCAAGTTGGCCAAGACCTTGAGTCAAGACCGCTTTAACGTACTCGTGTTGTTTATGTAAACTTGACAATTCCACTTGAAAAGATACTTCGCTTTTCTTAAAAGCGGGTGTCTTGAAAGGACGGAAGCCACCGAATATAGAATTAGTTCGCAGGCTGAAGACATTAGCACATAAGGGATATAAGATGTTAGAATACACCTAACGGATAGCTCGTGTTGAGACGTACGGGATTGTATCACAGGCTCGAGATATTAGAACGTACAGGGTGATGATTGAAAAACATAGGTAGTTGTACGGCGTCGACAAGATCATATTGATCTATCCGTTTCTTGTAAATGTAAAACTGCACGTCTGTACCATGGCCAATATGTCCCACGTATCCACGCCGCAATATGACGCAAAGCACGAACAATCTGGAAAATGCCGAGGATGCTTTCGGTAGCTCCAATAGGTTGCTGTATCCATAGTATCTAGAAGGCAGTTAGCATGTATGAAGGCGTGCATATTCGGGAAAACATACATACCGTTTCGTTGTTAAACCTGGTGCTGGCGGCGAAATGCCACTCGTGACCTTGTATGATGAGGGCCGGAAGGAAAGGAACGGCTGCTGGTCGTTCGGTTTCTTCCCCTGCAGAAAGCATCTTCTCAAGAATAGCCCATTGTGCGGCTTGCCAAACGCTAAGCTGCAATTGCGCATTCCTAGCATTCTCGCCGGGTTTTTTAGACTCGGCACTGAGAACGATAGGCCGGCGACGGAGCGGGTAATAATCAGTGTGATTAATATATAAAAATCTCTCCCGCAGCTGGGCGATTTTTGTAGCTTCTCGCGCCTGGGGTTCGACGAATATACAATAATCTACCATCTTGGAGCCATGTGTACGATCTATCAGCCTAGCTGTCGTGCAGGGCATACCACGAACGCGAATTGGTTGTTGTCGGCTCTCGCACTCCGCTTGATCTCGAGGGGCCGAGACTGGGTTCGCTGCCTCTGCAACATCTGCTATAGATCCTAGGGCTAGTTCGAAGACAGGCCAATGAACGAGAGTATTCCACGTCGCCTCCGCATGGTCCTCATTCAAACACTCCCTGGCCGATTCGAACACCTTCAATATCTCGTATAAAGAAAGTTTTGGATCGGATATTGTGGCAGCACTATCGGCTTCAAAAGTCGATGGTGTAAAATTGTAGAAGTTGTCGTCGTATTCGGCGCGTGCGTCTATTTCTGTACCAAGATAACTAGGTACGATCCCAACCCGACTCTGAAAACTGTCCAACTCTCCTAATATAGCCTTGAGCTCCGCCGGTATACGGGTGTCGTTTCTACTGATTTGAGCGACGAGGACGGGATTCTCTGGGGCAACTTCGAGTCTCGCTAAGCGTTTAGTAGGGGATGTTCTGCTTGTAGAAGTAACTGATGAGCGGCTGCTAGTTGTTTTATCCGAGATTGACCAGGCCTTGCCGCTCCTTGCCCTCGGCGTGCGATTCATGTATAGATCATTATCGATGGGGTTGTTGGGCCGTTGTCTTTTGATAGGTGGCGTTGCGTCCGGCGCAACGTCTAGCGCAACGTCCATTTGGGTCTCGGATGTGGTCGGCGTGTGCATTTGTCGGCGTTTGCGCTTGAAGGTCTCCGGCAATTGCCTTGGATCTGTTTGATCAAGAGCTTTAGGCTCTATAGTGTCAAGCCATTGAGAGATATTCATTTGGTTACTGGATGTGTCACATAACAGATATGTACTAAATAAGCCATATATGAGGCCTATTTGATGATATGCCCTGAGTTTACGAAGGGTTATTGTGGCGGACTTTTTTTCTATGGGAGAGAGGCGTCCGAAATAGGCAGTGGGGTTGCCTAAAATGGAAGAAGATTACTGTATTAGGAAGTGCCCCTGTCAGTTTTTGCAAAAAGTTGATTTTAAAGGATGTGATTGGGTAGATTTTGAGAAAAGTGGAGGGGTTATTAGCCACACCTATAGCCACAGGGCTAGCCACAGGGCTACTGGGTCACATGGTGTGTTGTTAGGTCACGTGGTATGTTATTGGGTCACGTGGTGTGTTGTAAGTGGGGTAGGTAAAAAGGCTACCTGGGCTTAAGGTTATGTAAGGCACGGGGTTACGTAATAAGGGTCATATGTTGAATGATCTAAAAGCTATTGCAGGGTAGGTTTTACAATACTTGAGAAAATTCGATAAAAATGTAAAAAAAATAAAATAAAATAAATATTTAAAATATAATATAATATAATATTATAATAATAATTTAATATAAATATATAAATAATAAAATAGTAAAAGTTTTTATATATAATGAATTAAAAAATTAAAAATTATATAATTTTAATTTTTATAATAATAATAATAATAATGAACTGGTATGGTGCCACATTGCCAAGAGTAAGGGTATTATTATGTAATCTTAGGTTATAAGCTATATAAAGGTTTAATATTTGTTATATTCTTTTGATTAAATAGTTATAATTATTATTATTTAATTATATATTTAATATAAACATATTTGTTACTTTTCCATATTTATAGTTTATGGCTTTATCTTGCGTATTTATCTTATATATTCTATTCGATTAGTAGATCTTTATAGTTCTTTTAAAATATAATGCTATCATCAACTATTTAAGGCCTTTTATAAAGATTTAAACGTTAAAGTGATATGCCATACTTTATAAGAAACACCAACTCCTGTTTAATAATAATAATAATGAACTGGTGCTGGTGTATTAGGTGACCTTAACCCTGATCATATGATCATATTCTTAGTATAAGTACCATTTATGGTCGTATACATCTATTTTACATAGTATCATCCACTTTTAATACAAGTCATTCCTTTTTTTTCATCATCATTATTTTTAAAAGTCCTTGATATCAAGTTTAATAAGGCTTAATCCAAGGCCAAGACGTTTAAGTCTTGTTTAATAATAATAAAATAAAATAAAATATTTAAATTAATATTTTAATTTATTATATATAATATAATAATTTAAATTGAAATAAAAGTTATTTTAATTAAAAATAAAAAATATTTAAAAATTTAAAAGTTTTTAAATATAATATTATTTTAATTTTTATATATTTTAAAATATTTAATATATATATAAATATAATAAAATAAATAATAAAATAATAATTATAAAATTAATAATGTTTTTATTAAAAAGAAATCTTTTTTAATTATAATAATTAATTATATTATAATTTTTATTTTTATTTATTATTATTATTATATAATATAAAACTAATTTAATTATATAATAAAATAAATTTATATATAAATTAATATTTTTTATTTATTTTAATATTAAAAATTATTAAATAATTATATTTTTTAAAATAATAATAAATACTTTTATTAAATTCTTTTATTATATTATTTTTATTTTATTTTATAAAAAATTTATATTTTTAATTTTAATATATTAATTTTTTAATATTATTTTTATTTTATTTTTTATTTTTAATAAAATATAAATATAAATAAATTTTAAATTATAATTAAATATTATTAAAATAAAAAAAACTTTTTAAAAATATTTATTATATATTAATTAATAAATTAAATTAAATATAATATATTTAAATAAAAAATATAATATAATATAAAATAAAACTTTTATAATTTATTATTATTAATAATTAATTTATATAATTAATTTAATTTTTTATATTTTAATATTATATAAATATATAAATAAAAATAAAAATAATTATTTAATATAATAAATATGTTGGTAGGTACGTACGTGAATAGGAATAATAATAATAACGATAAAACAATAGCAAATAAATCAATAGTGTTAAGACTGGTGTATTAAGATGTTTAAGGAGGGAAAAATCTATCTGAGGCTAGCTAGGTATATCGTATTCTTATATTTTAATAATAGTGGATACCCGACCTTTTTGCCCAGTAAGAATGGGCATCCCATTTCTTCCTTCCTTATCGGCGACAAGGGCACCTTATCACCGATAAGGTGCCTCCATGTCAGTGTCGCACAACCATTAAAATAATTATTTAAAAGTTTTAATAAAATATTTATATATATAAATAAATTATATTTTTAATAGAGTTTTTTATAAATTTAATTTAAATATTATTAAATTTATAATTGATATTTTTTTTATTTTTTTTATATTATATATATATTTATTAATATTAATTAACTTTATTAAATAATAATAATATAAATAATATTAATAATATATATATATATATATATATATATATAATATAATATTTTATTATTTAAAATAATTAAATTATATTTTTTTAAATTTTTTTTATAATATTTTAAAAAATATAAATAAAAAAATATAAATAAATTATTAAATTTAATAAAAGTATTTTTAATTAAATTATAATTAGTAATTAATATTTAATTATATAATAATAAAATAAAAATTTATTAATATTAATATAAAAAATATTTTTATAAAAAAGTTTATTAATTTTAATAAATTATAATTTATAAAATAAAAAGAAATTAATGTATTAATTTAAAAGAATTTATTTATTTTAATATATATATATTTATATATTTAAAAATATTAATATTATAAAAATAATATAAATTTTTATTTTAAATATTATTTTTTAATTAATTTAATTTTAAGAAAATAATAAAAATAATTTTTAAATATTAAATATTTATCGTTTTCCTTTTCTTTTAATTTTTTAAAAATTATTTATATTTTTTTAGGGTTAGTTAGGGTTAGGGTTAGGGTTAGGGTTAGGGTTAGGGTTAGGGTTAGGGTTAGGGTTAGGGTTAGGGTTAGGGTTAGGGTTAGGGTTAGGGTTAG